>NC_057866.1:241474858-241782358 GCF_019393635.1 Dromiciops gliroides | reverse complement strand
GACTTTTTAAAAAAAATTGTTGCTTGGGTAACTTGGGCTACCATTGAGTCAAGTGCCTTTTATTTATTTATTTTCATTTTTTCATTTTATTTTCCATTTTCATTATTTTCATTTTATTTTCCATTTACATGTAAGGGTAGTCTTCAACATTCATTTCTGTAAGATTTAGAGTTCCAAATTTTTCTCTCCCTCCCTCCCTTTCCTCCCCCCTCCACAAGATCTCAATCAGGTTATATATGTACAATCCACAAGTGTTCTTTTTATCAGTTCTTTCTATAGGGGTGCATAGTAAGCTTCTTCATTAGTTCCTTGGGATTGTCTTGGATCATTGCACTATTGAGAGTAGTTAGGTCATTCACAATTGTTCATTGAACAATACTGCTGTCACTATGCACAATGTCCTCTCAGCTCTGCTCACTTCACTATACATCCATGTTCATTAGTCTTTCCAGGTTTTGGAGGGATCATCCTGTTTGTCATTTCCTGTAGCACAAGACCATTCCACTACAATAATAAAGCACAGCTTCTGTCTGTCCCCTCCCCAACTCTGCCCTTCTTTCTTTTGCCCTTCTCTTTATCCCCTTCCCCTCCTATTTTCCTGCAGGGTTAGAGAGATTACTCCACCCAATTGAGTGTGTACATTATTTCCTCCTTGAGCCAATTCTAATGAGATAGAGGTCTTTGAACCAATTCTGATGAGTGTTAGGCTCATTTACTGCCCAGATAAAACAGATTACTGCACCCAATTGGGTGTGTCTGTAAGTCCCTCCTTGAGACAGCTCCGATGAGTTTAAGGTCTTTGAGCCTTTTCTGATGAGTGTAAAATTCATTTACTGCCCTGCTCCTCTCCCATCTCTTCCCCCACTCCATAAGCCTATTCCTGTTACTTTCATGTAGGATTTCACTTCTGCCTTTCCCCCTCCCCCAGTGAATTCCCTTCACCCCTCAATTTAACCCCAAAGATGTCATCACCTAGCTAAGTGACACAGTGGACAAAGTATCACCCCTGGAGCCATGGGGATCCCAGCCAAAACCCGGCCTCAGACACAAGACAGTCGCCCACTATACGACACCAGGTATGTCCCTCAGCTCCAATTTTTCACATTTCTCTAGGGTCTTGTATTTGAAAGTCACATTTGCCATTCAGTTCAGGTCTTTTCATCACAAATATCTGAAAGTCTTCTTTTTCATTAAAGTCCCATTTTTTCCATTGAAAGATAATGATGAGTTTGGCTAGGTAGGTGATTCTTGGTTGTAATTCCATTTCCTTTGCCCTTTGGAATATCATATTCCATGCCCTCCAGTCCTTTAATGTAGAAGCTGCTAGATCTTGTGCTATCCTGACTGGACCTCCACAGTACTTGAATTCTTTCTTTTTGGCAGCTTGCAATATTTTCTCCTTGACCGGAGAGCTCTGGAATTTGGCTATAATATTCCTAGGAGTTTGACTTTTGGGATCTCTTTCTGGAGGTGATTGGTGGATTCTTTCAATTTCTATTTTAGCTTCTTCTTCTAGAATTTCAGGGCAATTTTCCCTGAGACTATTTTGGAAGATGGTGTCTAAGCTCTTTCCTTGATCATGGTTTTCAGGTAGACCAATAATTTTCAAATTATCTCTCCTGGACCTATTTTCCAGGTCAGCAGTTTTACCCAGAAGATATTTCACATTGCCCTCTATTTTTTTATTCATTTGGATTTTCTTTATTGTGTCTTGGTTTCTCATAAAGTCACTGGCTTCCATTTGTTCAATCCTAATTCTTAGGCAATTATTTTCATCAGAGAGCTTTTGTATCTCCTTTTCCATTTGGCCAATTTGACTTTTCAAGCTGTTGACTTTTTTCTTTTGTCTTTCCTGCATCACCCTCATTTCTCTTTCCATTTTTTCCTCTATCTCTCTAACTTTATCTTCAAAGTACTTTTTGAGCACCTCTATGGCCTGAGACCAATTCATATTTTTCTTGCAAGCTTTAGTTATAGGGGCCCTGGCATTGACATCTTCCTCTGAGGGTGCCCCTTGGTCTTCCTTGTTACTGAAGAAACTTTCTATGGTCCTCACCTTTCTCTGTTGGCTCATCTTGCCTTTCTTTTACTAGACTTTTATCTCCTTAAAGTGAGGCACTGTTTCCAGGCTGCAGCATCCCAAACTTAAGAAGTCCCCAGTGGTATGATTTAAGGAGGATCAGGTTCTTCACTCGCCCAACCTGTTCCCTGGTCCTTAAATGACCCCAAACCTACTTCCTAATCAGCCAGCTTTGTGTGTTGTGGTTGTTAGCTCTGAGGAGCCTGTGCCCCTCCCCAACCTGGGCCACTGCTACTCAAGTCTACCTCCTGGTTCTCAGCAGGGGTGTAAAATCCAAGTTCTGCCTTAGCACTAGCATAGACCCCTGTAGTCTCCTCCCTGCCCAGGGCTCAGCCTGCTCACCAGTCTGTGAGCTTATTTCCAGAGTACACTGGTGCTTCAGCTGATTCAGAGGCTCTGGGGGTCTGCTTTTCTGGTGAGGCCTTCCTGGGACTGGATCTGTGTCAGGGTGACTATGGGGTTGGGCTCGACTCCTGTATCAGCACAGCAGCTCCAGGCATTTTCCTATGTCGTTATTTGGATGTTTTTGGAGCGATCGTCACTATATAGTGACTTTAAAAATTATCATTTGGGTGATTTTTTTAGCTGTTTTCACTTTCCTTGGTATTTCTCTTTATTCATCTTTTTGTTAGGGACATGTCAGGAATCTGATTCTTTTTACAAACTTAGCTCTCTTTACTAGAAAGTAATCAATTCATTATTTTTTATCAATTAACAAGTATTTATTTTCTCTCCCTCTTTCCCCACTACCTTCTTTGAAAAAAGAAAAAAGAAAAAGAAAATCCTTGTGATGAATAAAACAAATTCTCATGCTGGCCACATCCAGAAAATAGATGTCATTCTTCCTCTTATGTCAAGAGATGGGTAGGATGCTCCATTCTAAGTCTTCTGGTAGTATGATTGGTGGTTGCTTTAATCAGAGTTCTAAATTTTTCAAAAGTTCCCCCGCAAATGTTATTGGATACATTTATATCCTGGTTTGGGTTACTTAAAATCAATTCATAGAAGTCTTCCCAAGTTTCTCTGAAATTGTTTAATCATTTCTTATAACATAATAGCATTTCATTATTTTAATATACCATAAATTTTTTAGCCATTTCCTATATGATGGGTAATACTTTGGTTTGCAATTCTGCACCAAAGAAAAGGTTCTTTGTGTGTGTGTGTGTGTGTATTACATACACACACACACACACGCGCGCGCACAGAGTTAGGTAGTGTTTTGAGCATAGTTCCAATCTGTTTTCTAGAATGATTTTATATATATATATATATATATATATATATATATATATATATATATATATATATATATATATATGTATATATATATATGTATATATATGTGTATATATATATGTATATGTATATATATATGTATATATATACACACACACACATACATGTATATATACATATACATACACACACACACACACACACACACATATATATATATATATATATATTTTTTTTTTTTTTTGGTGAGGCAGTTGTTGTTAAGTGACTTTCTCAGGGTCACACAGCTAGTAACTGTCAAGTGTCTGAGGCCAAATTTGAACTCAGGTAATTCTGACTCCAGGGCTGGTGCTCTGTCCACTGTGCCACCTAGCTGCCCCGATTATTTCTTAATTAGCACTAAATCATCTTGCTGATCCTAGGTATTTTCTGGTATAATTTGATATCTAGTGTTGCCAACCCCCCTTTCCACTTTTTTCCATTATTTCTCTTACTCATTTATATTTACATTTTTATATTTCTCTTGACTCCTGTGTTTATATTCAGTATTTCATTCATCTGTCTTTTCATCATGAAAGGAAATACTCTAATTCATTAAAGACCCATTTTTTCTTCTGCATAAAAACACTTTTTTCTGTTTAAGTTATTCTTGGTTGTAAGTCTATATAGTATATCTTTTGGAATATTATAGTAAAAGCTGCCCTCTCCTTTATAGTGGTAGCTGATAAATCTTGTGTTTATTGTAACTATAGCTCTTTTGTACTTGAGTACTTTCACTCTAGCTACGTAATATTTTTTTTCTTTGTTCTAAAAGTTCTGCATTGTGGCTATGATGTTTTTGAGAGACCTCAATTGATTTTTGTTTCTTTGTTCGAGATGACCAGTGAAATTTTGTACTTTAATTTTTTCCCCCCTATGTTTGTAATAATCTGGGCATTTTTTTCCCACAGGTTCTCAAACTATGATATCCAGAATCTTTTTTTTTTTTTGGTTATAGCTTTTAAATCGTTCAATAACTCTTAGATTATTTCTCTGTTAATCTGTTTTCCAGGTCAGTTTTATTTATTATATGAAATACCTTACAATTTCTCCTGGGAAGGTGTATTTTTTTGTCTCAATGAGTCAATAACTTTTTTTTTCTATAATAATTTTCAAGGTTTCTGTTACTTAGGTAAAGTTTTGTACCTTTTATGCTAAGCTATTAATTCTCTGTCTTTTCTCCAAAGCTTTAATTTCATTTAAAAAGGTTTTAGCAAGTATGACTAGCTAGCTAGCATTCATTTAGAGTTTTATAGAAGTTTGAAAAGTGATATACATATATAGATTAAAAATAATTTTATTTTTTCCATTTCAGATATCACAACTTGTGCTATGGCCAAGCTGTGCTTTTCATAGAGGGCTTGCTTGTAGATATTTTGGAAATTTTGTTTTGTTTTTGCTTTTCTTGGCTTGTATATTGAATATCAATGGCACCATAACAGATCTTTATAATGGAAGGCTTTCTTTCTTTCATTGTTTGATTGTTTTTCCAGTCTTACTTATCAAATCAGGACTTCATTATTAGGGTCAAATTTCCTGGAAAGACTATTGGACCCTCAATTATTTTTAATTTGTGTTCTCTAGTATCCTACCATTATTGTCTTCATATCTTGAATACTATGCTTTTTAAGGATCTTGGGGCTGCCTCAGGCCAATGCTCTGTAAATTTCATCATGCCCTAAGAGATCTAAGTTAAGACAAATTCCAGTTGCTGCCCTTATGGTCTGAGCTTTGCAATTTTCTGATCCTTTGGTGTCTGGACCACAAACCTATAGGCTTAACTCTGTTTAGAGCTCCAGTGGATTGCTGTTGGCCCTAGCTCTTTAGAGAAAGACCATAAAGGTTTGGAATAATAGAACTCATTGAAACTCTGCTACAAATTACAGATGAGGCTGAGCACTGGATATGTGACCCTCTTCTAGGGTTAGGGCCTCATGCTATTGCTTGGCCCCTGATCCTGCTGCTTCAAAGGTCGGTATCTCACTAAAGCTATCAGCACCTTCCACGATCCTATTTGGAATACCATCTCAGTAAGCAATAGACTTACCTTCATATTAAATTTTCCTTTCTCACCCCTTCATTTTCTGTTTCTCATTGAGACCTGACTCTCAGTCCTGAGATGTCTCTGGCCACCATTTCTGGTAATGGTTGCACATGTGAGAATCTGGGTGCCACCCCCTGCTGAGGAAGACATTGTGAGAACCAGGGCAACACCCCCCTGAGGATAGCGTATGTGACTAGCGTCTGGAAGTTACATTTATTCATTGAACTGTTACATCTACTTGTAGAAATGCCTGTAAGTCATGTCAATCAATGCTACCAGCCAATTGGCTTGGAGCTGTGTGTGGGGAGCCACTTAAGGAACACAAGGATTTTCCTTCTGTTGGAGGTCATGGGAGGAGCAATAGGTTCAGGGAGCTAGGCTTTTTCCTTCTGAACTACATGTGTCCTTCCTCTCTCTTTTGCTAACTTATAAATACTTTAATAAATGCTTAATGCCCCAAAGATTAGTGCTATAAGTTTCTAATTTAGGGCAACCACTCATTAGATTATAATCATAGCAATTAGATTTTAAACATAACACACTTTAACCCCCCCCCCAACTCCCTCCCCACCTTGCCACCCAAGTCAAGGCAGATGAATTGGAATACTTTGTTTCCCATTGCTAGTTCCAAGCAATCCTTCTATATCACTAATATATTAATTTCTCCTTTGAAATTCATTCAATCCATATCTATCATTGAATTGGAATTCTGGTAGCTGTTGTCTACTGATTTCCAAAACAATCCCCTTATTTTCTTACATCTCTCAGATGCCTTCTGCTACTATCTCTTCCTTCACCTCTGTCTCTCATGAAGCACAGGTGGCTCTTCTCTCCAAAGCAAACACTTCTTCATGCACAAGTAATGGCATTTTTTGTAGCTGCACCCCCCCAAGTATGGGTTAATTAACACAGTGGAATGTTATCTTCCTGTCAACTTAGGAAAAGTAAAAATAAGCCATCAAGTTTCCTAAGTAGAGTCCTGAGTCACCTGTGTGTATATGTTCTTCATAGAGTTACATTGAAGGTCAAATTAAATAGCATAAAAAGTACTTTGTAAACTTTCATGTACTTTATAGAAATGTCAGCTATTAGGATTCCTGATGGTCTAGTGAAGGAAAGATTTTATTTAAACAAAATTCTCACTTTTTTCTCATTAAAATTCACAAGGATCAAATAAGAGGTTCAGATTACTAAATGCACCAAATTTTCAGAGTATCAGGAAAGGAGATGCTAAGCAGTTCATGATGTCATTCAGTTACATTTCATATTTAGTCTTCAGTCCATGCTTTCTCTTTGGTATGAATTAATTACTTTCATATACCTGCCAAGATAGAAAAAAAGGAAGCAGTGTGACCCAGATCTCCTCCTATTCAACTCCCCACCAGAAAGATCTAGGAAGGGCAGCAGACTAAGGAGTAAAGGAAAATCCAATGCTATTATGTTCTAGAGCAAAGAGTAATGGCAGATCAACAAGTTAAGGGGGATGGAATTAAGGGAGAGAACAATGGAAAACAGAATGAAATTTGAATAATGACAGCTATGGGTTCAAAATCATTGGGATGCGAAGGGTATGATGGGCTATGGATTTGCTAATCCTTTAGGGATGATTTCACGTAGTTTATCAACATCCATAAAGATCTGGCCTCATGGTGTCATTACACAGCTCAGGCAAATGGATTAGTTGGATAATGGTGTAGGCAAGACGAAGGCAGCTGAGGAGACAGGCTCAAGAAGGAATATTGTTTATCCCTTCCCCCATAAAAATGAAGAAGTTAGGGGAGGTAAGGCCAACCCCCTCATTTTATAGTTGAGGAAAATGAGGTACATTTGAACTTTGACTCCAAACAATTGCTTTGTCCACTGGGAAATCTTGCTCTAAACAGTATAGTTTTGAGTGTCCTTGCCATAGTTACTTAATTTTTTTATTGTAATCAGAGAAGGGAAATCACTTTTTGCTTTTTCTCTTGTCATCTAAAAAAAAATGATGTCTGACAATTTGACCATTGCATTTAAGGCTTTTTGTTTGTGATCATGCCCTTGACTTGTAAGTTATTCTCTTCGATTCAATTCAATATTTTGAACACCAAAAAAGATATGCTGAGAGATCAAGATAAAATGAATAATATAGTCATTCTTCCCAGAGGCACTTATAATTGAATTGGAAAAATGTGACACATGAATTAGTTAGATAATTAATAATTTAAGAACTCATAACTGACTGGGGAAGTTAATTGTGTGGACAATAAATGCTCTAAGACTTCAGAGAAAGAAGAGGTCTCTTTGGGGTGAGGTATTGGAGCTGGGGGAAGGTAGTTTCAAAGAAGTTTAATCAGTGGGATGTATAAAATTTGAAATGGTGATGGGAGGGGGGAGTGCTACCTATTATGTGCCAGGAACTATGCTAAATATTTGGGGTATAAAAACAAAACTGAAACAGTCCTTACTTTCAAGAAGCTTGCATTCTACAGGGGAGAAAATGGTTACACAAATATATGTATGTATGTATATATGTGTGCATTTATTGTTCAAACATTTCAGTGATGTCCAACACTTTGTGACCCCATTAGGCATTTTCTTGGAAGAGATATTAAAGTGATTTGCCATTTCCTTCTCTAGCTCACTTGACAGAGGAGGAACAAACAGGGTTAAGTGACTTGCCCAGGGTCACACAATTAGTAAGCATCTGATGTTGAACTTGAACTCGGGTCTTCTTGAAATGAAGCCTGGTGCTCTATCCACTATGCCAAACACACATACACACATATGTAGATATGTGTGAATGTGTATATATGTATAAGTTTGTATAAATATTATACATGTAAAACCACTCCAGTGTCTTTGCCAAGAAAATCCTAAATGGGGTCATGAAGAGTTGGACTCAAATGAAATGACTGAACAACAATAAGAAAAATATTAGATATAATATATACACACATATGCATGCATATATACATATATACACATGTATGTATGTATGTATGTATATATATGTGTGTGTGAACATATGTGTGTATGTGTGTGTACGGTTGTAGAATAAATTTTTTTGGGGGGGGGGTCCTAGCAGGTAGAAGCATCAGGAAAATCCTCATGTAGGCAATGACTTTTGAGCTCAATGAATTAGGGGTTGTAAAAAGCAAAGGAGAAGCAAGATCACATTCTTGGAATGGGGGAAAGTTTGTATAAGGGAGATGTGTAAGGATAGGAGGTAAAATGTCAAATATGAGTAAGAAAGCTAATATGGAATGACCATAGAGTAAGTGAAAGGCAGTAATGCAGATTCAGCCTAAAAATACAGGTTCAATTCAAACCAGAAAGAAAAACAGAATGAAGACATAGAAACAGGGAGTAACCTGACATCTTCAGAGTATATCAAGGAGCAGAAATCAATTTGGTTGGGGAACAAAACAGTAGCAACAGGAAAAGGTAATCAAAAACAAAACTCCAAAACCTAGTAGTATTTCCATAGTAACCTTATATACAACGTTCCAGATGTGCTCATCTTGCCTGCTTCGCAACTGTACCTTGTCAAGGGGCTACTGAAATATAACTACAATGACAGAGTCCCTTGGAACAAGATTCATTAAGCCAGCATGCGGATTCCACTTATTAAACAATTAAAGTTAAATTTTATAATACTTTGTGGTTATTTTTGTTAGATCTTGTTTTGAAAAATTATAGTATCAGAATCTGTAAGTCGTTTTGGGGTCAGGAATATGTGTTATTCTAAACAATTTCCATGGCAAAGTAAAGATAGTCAAGTATAAATGAATAAAGTCATGGTATACCACAGTGAGAATGGGTCAGACACATGTTAGGGAGCCATTGGGAAACGGACACCAGCGCTGTTTGCTTTGCTTGATTCTCTTGTATTCTTTACATACAAGTGATTGGGTCCTTATATGCACAGATACATTTGTCTTTTGTAGCTAGATCCTTCCTCAACTCCTCTCCCAAGGAGCCACTTATGCAGAGGGGGAAAAAAAAAAACAAAACCCTAGCTCAATAAGTGCTAACACACAGATGCAATTGACCTGCTGTCGTACATGGCATAATTGCAGGCCTTGTATCCGGATTTGCTAAGCAGTCAAATCTGCCAAGGAGTTCAGAGACAAGCTAACCCTCTTCACTTCTCCTCTATTAAATTCCCAGCAAATTGTTGTGACTGGATAATTTAAACAAGCTGTGAAAGACAGCCTCTCGTATGAGAAGCAAAAGAGTGAGACTGCAGTTGTGTCCCTGGAATCATTCAGTGTTTATTCAAATAAGAGCTTTGAAAAGGGCTTGTTCCATATGAGAAGTGAAAGGGAAAGTTTAAAAGCTTAGCCTTGGCAATTACAGGGCGCACGTGTGTGTGTGTGTGTGTGTGTGTGTGTGTGTGTGTTTCCTCTCTATGTAACAATGCATGTACCTTATTCTCAGTGGCTGCCAGCCCTCTTGTCAGACCAATTACTTTAAAACAATTGTTTCATTTGGAATAGTTGCTGTGGTCCAAACCGCCATCCCTTGTCAGTGACACATTCAATTAAAACAATTCTGAATAGGAGTTCTGCAGGGCCTACTGTGCCTTGTCCAATCTTATCAGTCAAAAGAGAGCACTCCCAGAGACCTGAGCACAGACTGGTTCCATTGTCAGGTGGTTTGAACATGTTGCATCTTCCCAGGGTTCCTGAGTCTCTTCCTTCCCTGTGCCTTTTGCAGCCAATGACAGGCTTTGTCTCAGCAGTAAGCTGGACCACAATGCCAAGGAGGCTTATGGCAGTAAATAAGATGGCAGCTGTGACAGTCCTGACAGCTGGTTGGAGCTCAGGGTGGCAGGCTGAACCGGACTGTGAGCAGTTGGGGTAGCAGTGAGGTATGACCACCATTACTAGCTGGCAGATGTCAGTTTCCACACTAGTAGTTACAACATGATGGAAGTGACACCCTCCCATCATTATAAAGAGTGGTAGTAGTTTAAACATGTTCTAGACCACAAGGAATGCTTACATACATGTATAAAAAACAAACAAACCAAAAGAAGCTTTTCCTTTTCCTCATCATTTTTTCCTGCCTCATATAGATAGATAGATAGAGATATATAGATAGTTAAGTAGATATATAGATATAGATGATATATAAAGATAGATACAGATGTCTATATATACATAATACAATATACATATACACATGTATGTGTGTATATATATATATGTATGTGTACACATACATACATATATACATATATTTTCACCTGGATTTTTCCAGAAACAATACTCACACATGGTTGTGACCCCCATAGCCACATCATCTATAAGGAAGGCTGAGTTACAAAAACAGAAGCTGGTGTGTTGGCAACAATTTTGAAGCTGTGCTAGAGGTAAGCAATTGACAATGATCCAAATTCTTTTGTGTGGAAATTTTAGGAGACTGAATCCCAGTGTTCTCCTGTTATATCATAACCCCAAGCAAACCCCTCTCTGGGGCCCATGATTAGCACTCCTAAAATATGTAAAAGACTAGCATTGTGGAAAGAACAGTGGATTAAGTGTTGGAAGACTTACTTTCAAATTCTGCCCCTCTACCCAAAGACCTTCCTGAGTAAAATTTGTTATTTAAGATTCCCATGACCAATATGCAAAAACAAAACAAAACCCTCTTAAATCCTGTATACAGCAGATGTAGCAAAGGAGCAAAGAGCTTTATACAGAGGATTTATTTCTCCAAACAATAATATCAGCCAGGAAAGAAACTATTATTATGTCTAATTTACATTTGAAAAAAGAAATAGTAATCAATAAGGGGAGCCAGTTTGTTAATGAGCAGACAGTGGAACAAAGACTCTTGCCAATTTACCTGAAGTAGGCAGGCCAGTTAAGTAGGACACTTTCTCTAACTTTGGAACCTGAAGTAAGAACCTGCCATCCCAGATGGGGTAGTGATAGCACTAAGCCTGGTGGCTGCCAGTCAATTATACCCTATCTCTCCTGTAGGTGAGGCCTCTAGCAAAATGACATCGGCACAAGTCAACATCTCTGCTCAGTGTAGATTTAAGGAAGCGCATGCTGGGGGATGACATATTTGGACAGCTATTTTCCCTTCTGAGGTTAATGCGGTAACAATTGATTCTAAAATCATGGTCCTAAGACCATTGGGAATTAATGGCTCATAGTTTGTGAACTGGCCCATAACACAAGGGCGCGCAGTTGTCTGGGGGTGGCAGAAGGTGGAGAGCTGAGAAGGAAGAAAGGAAAGGATGCTAATTCTGAGTGACTCCATCCCTGTGACTTAGAAACCACAGCCTGAAGGAATTAGGCAGAGTTACTAAGCTGCTGCTTTGCTGTAGGGGCTTGATTAAGAGGTGATATAGTTGGGTTTGGTAGATGCCTCCTACTGATATGTGAAGGAGGCAGTGGGAGGAGGTGCACAGAACAATCTTATTGAAGGAAGATATATCATTCTTCCTACTCCTCCCCCTTCCATAGTATGCCTTGTGGGAGTATCTGGTCCTATTCTTTTCTTCATTGTGGAATGCTAAGTCTAGTAGTAGTAGTAGTAGTAGTAGTAGTAGTAGTAGTAGTAGTAGTAGTAGTAGTAGTAGTAGTAGCAGCAGTAGGAGTAGGAGTAGGAGTAGGAGTAGGATAACCTTAATAACCTTAATAATAGTAATAACCTTAATAATAGTAATAACCTCTCATTTATATTGGGCAACTAGGTGGTGCAGTAGAGAGAGTGCCAGGCCTGAAGTCAGAAAGACTCATTTTCCCGAGTTCAAATCTGGCCTCAGACACTTACTGGCTGTGTGACTCTGGGCAAATAAATCACTTAACCCTATTTGCCTCAGTTTCTTCATCTGTAAAATGAGCTGGAGAGGGAAATGGTAAATCATTCTACTACTTTGGCCAAGAACACTCCAAATGGGGCCACAGAGAGTTGGATGTGACTGAAATGACTGAACAACAAAAACATTTTATGATTTGGAAAGTCTTTGCCTATGTTGTCTCATATACTCACAACAATCCAATAGGAAAATGATCCAAATGAAGAAACAGCTGACCGGAGAGGATATATGACTTTCCCATGTTCACACATGAAGTAAAGTGACAGAGTAAGGATTTTAGCTTGGTTCCTGTTGCTCTAGTGACAACATCCCACAAGAAGCTAAGTGACTGCCCATAGATACAAAACACCTGAGACAGGTTTCAACCCTAAACTATGTCTTGGGCTCTCTCCCCTAGACCCCACAGCTGCCTCAACATATCCCTGGAAAAACCAACACACATAACTTTTCAGGTGCCTAATAAATCCTGTGGGGATCAAATGAGGAGTCTGATTGTTATTTTCAAAAGTAGAGCCCTTACTGAGAACTTACACATTGTTACCTTATCTGTGTGTTTCTTGGGAGTATGGGCTCCTTTAGGTGGATCTATCTGTCCCTTTCTATCTATGATAGTAGGAGGAAATTAGAAAATTGTCTCTAGATGGTCTAATTATTGGCGATTATTTCATCCCTGATAAGACTTATCCCGAACCAGTTTAATTCATCTTCTATCTAAAGAGTTTAGCTCAGAGATCTTCTCTATTTATATTCCATCAAGATTATACATGGGGACCATGGGATTATACTGTATTTTGAGACTTAGAAGGGACCTCAGAATGCTTCTAGTCCAAACCTCTTATTTTATACATGAGGAAGTTGAAGCCAAGGGAAAATGAGATCACACAAGTCTCAAGGACACACATGTTGTAGTATACTAAGTTTTCCACATAGGGAAAATATGATTATACTTGCTTAACATCACAAAGGTAGGAAACAAAGTTCATAAACAGAATCTTTGTCGAGAAGCAAGTAGCAGGGATTAGAGCATATTTCTCAGAAGGATTTTTTTTTCCTCTTGATGATAACAAATGGAATCCAGTTGGTTCTGGGGTCAAGTGCTCAAAAGGACCCTAGAAGCACTCTAGTTCAACTCATTTTACAGAGAAAGAAACTGAGGCCCTGAGAGGTTAAATATCTTATCCTACATCACACAGATAGGAAATGATAGAGGCAAAATTTGAACTCAGTATCTCTAACTCCTGTGTTCTGTCTATTGGTCCACATTAACTCCATGCCTTTTGGAGAAAACAAAACAAAACAAAACAAAACAAAACCCTGCAGAATTAAAAGCTCTACTACCAGGGACAGGGGTCTGAGAAAGGATCTGAACCCTAACCTCTTTAGTTTTGTTAACAATTGAACTCTTGTGTCTTTGGGCAAATCACTTTTTCATTTGCACATGTAAATAACTGCTTGCTGCTCAAGAACCCCATTATGTAGCCTATTTTCACGGTAACAATTCTAAAAACACAGTGTTCCTTTGAAATTCCAGATGCCAAAAAAAAAAAAAATCTCTGAGTGAAATTTATTAAAATCAGCATTCCCTGGGTTTGGGAAGCTCCCATTGGCAAGTTTCCAGAATAACTGGGCGGGCACTTTGGTATTGGCCAACAAAATATTTGCTAAAGGTAAAAAAGTACTTGTAATGCTTATGACCCCCTGTGAAAAATCATCCTGCAGAAGGAAAACATCTTCCTGAGCCCAGCTGGTTTATGCCCTAAAGCATGATTATAATGTTAACCTTGAAAGGCCCTAATGGAATGATTCTACTACTCTTGGTCTATATATTATAGAAGGCATAAGCGCATGCCTGGAACTGTTGTGATGTACGGTCTGTGGTCGAGCACAGCATGTAACTGAGATTACAGTGTGACCCACAATCTCCTCATCATAACTCCTATTTTTTCCCCTCATGATGCACCTCTCAAAATTCAGCCCAGAAGGGAGAAACGACTCCTTAATGACAGCATGTATATTATTGATGGGGCAATAGGGTGGTAAAGAGATAACCCTGGGTGTCTTGTTTGCCAGTTGATTAACCTGAGTGAGCACATTCCCTGGGGAAAACATGTTTTGCAGAATATCATTTACCAATTCCATCTCTTGCCAATAACAACTTAGCAACATCCAAAAAACCTTTCCTTTAACCCCTGTATAAGCTGGAATCTCTACTGCAGCTCTTAATTAAGATATTATATTAAAACTCTGGGACAGAAAAACAAGTTTGGGGTATTTGAGATGACATATGGCTCTCTAATCTTGAGCAACATTTTTCTTGTATAGAAACATATTTTAAAACTGTAACCAACCTCAAAGGACATCTAATCAGAACTCTCATTTTACAGAAAATTAAGGCCCCAAGTGGTTAAGTGATTGATCAAGGCCATACAGTAAGTTGTAATAGAGTAGACTCAAATCTAAATCCTCTGATTTTAAATTCTGTGTTCAACACTTCCCCTAATGTTTCCTGCATGGGCATCCCAATTTATAAAAAACCCTTCTATGCCTTTGGCTGGACTTTGGCTCCAGAGTTAGAGAACCAAAGTTCAAATCTTCTTCCTGGGTGGGCCTCACTTTTCTCATTTGTAAAATGTGAGTGTTGGAATAGGTGGAATCTCAGTAGCCTTACAGCTCTAGATTAATAAGGGTATGATTCTATGCCTTTCCCATTTGATCTGAATAACAATCCTTATGTTGTGCCTCCTCTAGGCTACTTAAAGGTCTGGTCCTCAGGGGAGTGACTATCTCCAGAATTTAAAATTCATGTATATAAGGTTGGATACTCATTCCTACACTGTAGCTCTTGTGCCCCCAATTACTAGAGGGTTTGCCTCAAGTAATCAGGTAGTTGACACAATTAGCTCAAATCAAAGGTATTTATGAAGGTGTCATGTGAAGAAGAGTAACTACAAAGCCTTCCCACCACACACTTAAAGCTCTCTTCCACAAATATATATAGAGAGAGCCTTTGGGAAGAATGGGCACAATAATACTGAGGCACATAATAGGTCACACATGTAGCTAAAACAATTCGTGTCTCTGTCACCACACAGTCTTTTTTTTTTTTTTTTTTTTTTTTTTTTTTTTTGCGGGGCAATGAGGGTTAAGTGACTTGCCCAGGGTCACACAGCTAGTAAGTGTCAAGTGTCTGAGGTTGGATTTGAACTCAGGCACTCCTGAATTCAAGGCCGGTGCTTTATCCACTGTGCTGCCTAGCTGCCCACCACACAGTCTTAATGCTCTCTGTTGTCTCATGCACTCCACTCTGGGGCAAAGTGTCCGCACTGGGCAATTTCCTCAGCTGGACTTCCTGGGCCTGACCCTTTCTCCAGCTTGGGTTTGAACTGCCCAAGCTAGTTCCATCTTGCAATGCCAATCCCTTTTTTTTCTTGAGGTGCTTAGAATATTGCCTTACTGGAAATTGTGTCTCCCTGCCTTGGAATGCTTGATTCTCTGAACTTCCCACTTCTGGATACAGTGTCTCTTGCTGTGTGAATAGATTTGAGATGAAATTCTATGGCTCATGAGCTGGGGGAGAGGGAGGGAAGATAGAAAATCCCTCCCCCTATGCCCTCCTGTACTGTCCCTGGTGCAGGGGACACATTTCATAAAACTAATCTCAAACCTAAAAGCCTCAAATTCTCAAATTTGTTGACTTTCTTTGAGGGCTTGGATGGCTTAGCATTTTAACACTCTAGGAGTGTGATCAGCCTTTTCCTAGCCAATGGTCAGCTGTTCTTTTCATTTAGAGAACTCCTTTTTATATCATAGAGAGATGTTTTTGGACTTTATTATCATTTTAATATGCCTAACTCTTATATCTGACATTAATTTTCTGCAATTATGTGATATAGCTGACTGGAGAAAACTAAATACATATGTATGCATGCACCTTGTTCCACACACACACAAAATTCCTGACTACCTTCAGAAGGCCAGTAGATTCCTTCATGGAATGATGGCTTTTTTTGCCTTTTTTTTTGTGAGACAATTGGGGTTAAGTGACTTGCTCAAGGTTACATAGCTAGTAAGTGTCAAGTGTCTGAGGCCTAATTTGAACTCAGGTCCTCCTGACTCCAGAGCCGGTGTTCTATTCACTGCACCACCTAGCTGCCCCTGATGGCTTTTTACAATAGCAACTTATGCATAGTAGATTTACAGTTTCATGGGTAATGATCGTTTTATTGTACAATGTTATGGAATCACTTGTTTATTCCATAAATTAAAAATAAAATAAATTTTAAAACATTTATATATCATTCTTCTGATGTGTCAATGCCACTACATCATAAAGTTAAGGCAAGCTTTGGTGAAAGGACAGCAAAGCAGAGACCAAGAGAAAAGCATTGATAATGGTGATTTTGAAGGTTCAAACCTTGGTTCTGCTGCATACTATCTGTTTGACCCTGAGTAAGTCACTGAAACTTTCTAGCTCAAGATCTATATTCTTTATACATCACACCTATCCAGTATGCCATCCATCTCAGTTCAGCATTAATTCTCTATAAAGGGCAGTTCATTTCTATCTTCTTATGCATAAAACAAATTTTATCCCCTCTGAAAACTAAAGCATCATAATTGTAAGATGACTTTTTTAGCTAATTTACAAGGGCCTTGGAAAGTGGATACAATTTTAGAGTCAACTTTTTTTTTCCAAAGTAAAAAAAAAAAACACCTTTTATGTCTCTATCTTTTTTTAATGTGAGTTCGGAAATGATAAATAGGCCCAATTCCTTGTATTTAACACCCCTGAATGGAATTCAAGACATCTTTTTTGCTCTGAGTCCATTAGGAATTTATGAGCCATTTTTCTTTTCTCAATTCTTCCTAAGAAGAAGCTACAAGTACTGAGAAGACTCCAGGCATTTCTCACTTGACAAAAAGAACCCAGTTAGTAGAACGTGAACAGAAGCCAATTTGAGGCTTTCTGGGGAAATGTGTAGAGTAATTTCAATGGAGACATAGAACCCTAAAACGAAGGAGAAAACCCATTTTTCTTTTTCTCACACTGAACATATTTTTGTGCTCTGTTTTGCAGAAAATTAAAAATTTTAAATTCTTAAACTGTGAAAATTTCTGTTACTTATACGTGGCTACCCCACCACTCCACCATAATTTGTCATTATTCCTATACTACCAAAAGGGTAGTAGGCTTAAAATATTCTTACTGGATTTTGCTTTTTTTCTCTTGGTAAATTCTGGAATAATAGATAAGTAGGAAGATAAGTTGTTTAGCCTGCAGAAGAAAAGGATGGCTGAGTGGGTGAGTGAGGACAACTTAATAATTGCCTTCAAGGACATGAATGGCTATCATACAAAGATTGATGACCAGCCCATCATCTCCCCTTTGGGTTATAATAAGAGAAAGTACAATAGAGGGATCTAGGTTTTATATAGGATACATATATACATATTACATAATCTGTGTATACATATATAAATATATGAATAAAATATATATGTAAATGTATATATGTACAAACACATTTATCTATACAGAGAGAGAGAGAAAGAGAGAGAGAGAGAGAGAGAGAGAGAGAGAGAGAGAGAGAGAGAGAGAGAGTTGTTAAGAATGAATGAATGATGAGCCGGGGATTTGAGAGGCATCTAGGTGGTGCAATGGATAAAACACTGGCCCTGGATTCAGGAGGACCTGAGTTCAAATCTGGCCTCATATATTTGACACGTACTAGCTGTGTGACCCTGGGAAAGTCACTTAACCTTCATTGCACTGCGAAAAAAAAAAAAAAAGAAAAGAATAAATGAATAATCCTCTTCCCTCCTCTCCTTCCCTTATTCTCTTCCTTCCTTCCTTCCTTCTTTCCTTCCTTCCTTCCCTCCCTTTTCTCCTACTCTTCTTTCCTTATATTCCCCTCCCTTCCCTCTTTTGTCTGTTTTTGCACCGGCTGAAATCCATGATTAGAATGCTTTAACCACCGTAATTTCCTTTTTTGAGTTTTCCTTGCTTCCTTCAGGACTCAGCTCAAATCCCAGATTCTGTAAGAAACTTGATATACAATCTTTGAAAGCAGGGACTATGTAGTTTTTCCCCTTCTTTGTTATTCCCACTGCTTAACACTGTGCCAAGGCACATAGCAAACACTTATCACATGCTTGTTAATGGTTGACTGACAGGGCCAAGGAATCAAATATTTTTATAGATCTGTAACTAGAAAGTTTGCACAAACTAAGTCCAGTGTAAGAGGCATGAAGTGTTTTAGCAGAAGTGGGGATTGGGGAATTCTCTTGTGGTGGAGAGATAGTTAGGGAGTTCAGTGGGGTTAGTGGTGGGAACTCAGTATATCTGGTAGATTCCTATTTTACTGAACTTCTCTTGTTTACTAGATGCTAAGCTTTATTGCTTCTACTCTGCTAGAGTCCTATACATGCTCATTGACTTGGATCAATGCAGTTCACAAAGAGATGATCATCATGCTTAATTCTTGTCTATTTCAACCTCTCTAAGTTCTGTGCTTTGGTCTAAAATTCTGGAAATCCCAACCTGGCTATGATGTTGTATTTTGATTTTAAAATAGTATTTATGTGATAGTAAAACATTGATTTATGAAGAGTAAATGCATATTCATGGGCAGACTCTCTGATATGCTAAAAATAGCTGATCTAATGACTCTTCTGGTGAAGGTAGCTTGAAGTGCTATGAACTAATCTTCAAATATGATAGAAAACCATCTATGTGATTTACAAAGTGTTATTTGGGAGAAGCATTTGAAATAAATATATGATGATATAATTACTAATTACTTCTAGTTACAGATTGATGAGGGAACAAAACCTGGCCAGAGGTGGTAAAATAATGAAGAAAAGAATTGAGTTTCCTGATACACTCAAGACTTATGATTTTATGAACAACAACAACAAAAAACAATGGTAAATGTAGTAGAAATTCAATAAAAACTGAAACACATCATTTGTGGGTATCTTATCAATGGCTCAATTGTCAATACTACCTCACTTTTTAAATTTTCAAACTGATTTTAGGCTGATTTTTGCACAGGTTATGTGGTATCATCATTTATTCAGAGGAAAGACAATGTTTTCATCTCTTAGGGCCCTACAATATAAAACATTGGCTTGAATCCAAGGGGATAATGAGTGCAAGAGTATCTTGCCACTTTGCCTAACAGTTCAATAAACATTTCTAATTCCATTAATATTTCTGTTCTAGGACAAAAATATCATTACCATAATGTGGAAACCTAATCTCATTTATAGAGGCTCTGGAAATAAAGGTACACAAAATAAATGCCTCTGGAACCCAGATATATACGATATATATTGGAAAATACTTTTGTCTCACTTAAACATTTGTTGACATAAAAAAACACATTAAAAACATTTCAAAGGCCATTGTCTCATTGTCTCATCCTTATTCTTTTTTCATGTGTCTAGGAGAAGCTGCATGGTATACCAGATAAGCACTAAGGTGGGAGTCAGGCATCTTGGTTTCTGGTCCCATCTATTTTAACTAATTAATGACCTAGGTGACCAAATTGCTTAAATTAAGCAAATTGTTTAAATTCTCTGGACCTCAGTGTTTTTATGTGTAAAATAAAAGGTTGAGATTCTATATGGCAGAGGTCCTTAACTTTTTTGAATATCTTTTAGATCTCTTTGGCCAGCTCAGAAAGCCTAAGGAGTCCTCAGGAAGATTTTTGAAATTAATAAAATAAAATGCATAGGATTGTAATTATATTGAAATAGAATGACCAAAATATTTTCCATTCCAAATTTCCAGTCCCACCAGAATTTTCCATAAGCATTTAGAGGTACATGATTTAAGAACCCCAATTTAAGAACCCTAGGTCCAAAGAGAAAATGCTTTTAACTCTAAACAATTTAAAATTTTAGGTTAGAAATAAAAGAAAATATTAGTCAACTTGTTTTTTGATAAGGTCATAAATTAAGAAATGGAAAGGACTTTCAAGGTTATTTATTTCCTAGCTTCTTAAATTGTGGGTTGCAACCCCATATGTGATCACATAACAGAATGTGGGTAGTCCCAAAAAATTTGGCAATAGTAAAAGGTTATGTATACCTTTTTAATATACCTATATGTCTGGAGTCATGTAAAAATTTCTTTAGCAAAAAGGGGCCATGAGTGGAAAATGGTTAAGAAGCCCTGATATAGACCAAATGGATCATTTTATAGTTGAGAAAACTGAGGCTCAGAAGGATTATGTGGTGGGCAGCTAGGTGGTGCAGTGGATAAAGCACCAGGCCTGGATTCAGGAAGACCTGAGTTCAAATCTGGCCTCTGACACTTGATACTTACTAGCTGTGTGACCTTGGGCAAGTCATTTAATCCTCATTGCCAAGGAGAAGGAGAAGGAGAAGGAGGAGGAGGAGGAGGAGGAGGAGGAGGAGGAGGAGGAGGAGGAGGAGGAGGAGGAGGATTATGTAATCTGCCTAAGATCACACAAGTAGTAACTGGCAAAGGTAAGATCTGAATACACATTTAAAAAAAATATAAAACTACCATTCTTTGGACTCTACCAGTCAACTCTTTTAGTCAGCAACAAGCATTTATTAAGCATCTACTATATGCCAGGCACTATGATAAATGGTGGGCATACAAAGAAAGAAAAACTATGTTCTCAAGGATTTACCATCTAATGAGAGACAATATCAAACAACTATGTACAAGCATGATACATATAGGATAAATTGGAGATGATCAACAAAAGGAAGTCACTAGTATTAAGTGGTATTGAGAAAGTCTTCTTTTAGAAAGTAGGTTTTTAGTTGAGCCTTAAAAGAAGCCAAGGACACCTGGAGGTGGAGATAAGAAGGCAATGACAATTCACATAGACTTGAGATAGAGTGTCTTGTGCAAGGAACAGCAAGGATCACAGAGTATGTGGTGGTAAGGAGGTGAGGTTTATGAACACCAGAAAGGTAAGAGGGAGACAGGTTATAAAAGGGTTTAAAAGCTCAATAGGTGATTTTATATATGATCATAGAAGTGATAGGGAGCCAATGAAATGGACTGAAAGGGGAGAGAGATGGAGTGGAGGATGGACTGGTGAAAGGCTTGAGGGAGGGCATTCAAGTAGAAATCTAGTCCAGGCAGAAGGTGATAAGGATCCACCATGTTGGTAGCCATGTCAGAGGAGAGAAGGGGTAATATTTGAGACATACTACAAAGGTAGAAATAACAAGATTTGACAACTTATTAGATATAGGGGTAAGAGAGAATGAGTTGAGAATGATGACTAAGTTGAGAACCTTGGGAGCTGAGAGGATGGTGAAAAATATGGAATGCTAGAGAAATAGTTGTTCATGAGTAGGCTGAGCCATATAATAAAAACAAAAATTTACTTATTCAGTGCCATACAAATTAAAGTACCAAAATTTTATTTTAGAGAGGTAGAAAAAATAATAACAATCTGGTAGCATTTGGTCAAGAATCGGGACAAGAAGGCAGCTAGGTGGCGCAGTGGATAAAGCACCGGCCCTGGATTCAGGAGGACCTGAGTTCAAATCCGGCCTCAGACACTTGATACTTACTAGCTATGTGACCCTGTGCAAGTCACTTAACCCTCATTGCCCCACAAAAAAAAAATCTGGTCAAGAATTTCAAGGGAATTAGTGGGAAAAAAAATGTAAAAGCAGCTGGTTTAGCAGTAACAGATCTCAAATTGTTACAAAGGGGAAATCCTCAAAACAGTGTGGTACTGGTTAAGAAACAGAGTGACAGATTAAGAATAACATACACAGTAGTGAATGATCATAGTTATCTAGAGTTTTACAAACCCAAAGAACTAAGATTTTAGGGCAAGAAATCACTATTTGACAAAAATTGTTGGGAAAACCAGAAAGCAGTTTGACAAAAACTAGGTTATAGATCAACAACCCATACCATATACCAAGATAATGTCAAAATGGGCACATAATTTACACAAAAAGGGTAATATCATAAACAAGTTAGGAAAGCATGGAATATTTTACTAGTCAGATTTATGGAAAAGGAAATAAATTATGACCAAACAAACGATAGCATTACTGGATATAAAATGGATTGTTTTGATTACATCATATTAAAAAGTTTTACACAAACAAAACAAATGCAATCAAAATTAGAAGGAAAACATGATACTGGGGGAAAATTACAGGAAGTTTCCCTGATAAAGCCCTCATTTTTCAAATATAAAGAGAACTGAGTCAAATTTATAAGAATATGTCATTCCCCAATTAATAAAAGTATTCAGAAGAAAACAAAGCTATGCATACTCATATGAAAAGTTCCTCTAAATTACCACTGCTTAGAGAAATGCAAATTAAAACAGCTCTGAGATACCATTTCACATCTATCAAATTGACCAATATGACAAAAAGGAAGATTACAAATGTTGGAGAGGATGTGGGAAAATTGGGACATTAATTCACTGTTGTTGGAGTTGTGAACTGATCTAACTATTCTGAAGAACAATTTGGGACTATATCCAAAGGCTTATAAAATTGTAGATACCCTTTGACACATTAATACCATTATTCGGTCTGTACCCCAAAGAGATCAAAGGAAAAGACCTATATGTACAAAAAATATTTATAGGAGCTCTTTTTGTGGTGGCAAGGAACTGGAAACTGAGTGATGACCCATTATTTGGGGAATGACTGAAAAAGTTGTGGTATGTCATTGTAATGGAATACTATTGTGAAATGATGAGCAGGATACATTCAGAAAAACCTGGGAAGAGTTATATGAAGTGATGTAAAATGAAATGAGCAAAACCAAGAGAAAATTATATGCAGCAACATCAATATTGTAGATCAACAGTGTTATGATGAAAAATGCAATCTTTCTCCAGAGAAAGAACTGATGGAGTCTGAATTCAGATTAAAGCATACTTTTAAAAACTTTCTTCCTTCCTTCCTTCCTTCCTTCCTTCCTTCCTTCCTTCCTTCCTTCCTTCCTTCCTTCCTTCCTTCCTTCCTTCCTTCCTTCCAACTCCTCCCTCCCACTCTCCCTTCCTTCCTTTCTTTCTTTCCTTTAAAAAAAAGTTAAATTTTTTGTCTACATGTGGTTGAGAAAAAATATAAAAAGTTATTAAAAAAAGAAAAAAACATATGGAATGCTTCACAAATTCTCCTGTCATGGTACACCACAATTGTAAACAGCTTAGACTCTTAAGATTAAAAAAAGCAAAAGACAATATTCAGATATCATCTAATCAAATCATTTACCCAATTCAAGATTTGCATTTAGAACATTCATGACAAAATTTTACCTAATGACTGCTGTCCATCTTCAGTGCTGGGAAGCCCACCATCTAAAGGCAAACCTTATCATTGTTTGGAAGTTTTAATAATCAGAAAGAAAGAACATTAAGTTATCTCTTCTGTTTGACCTCTAGGGGCTGCCTGGCTGCTGTAAGTTTCAATTTTCTCCTGATCCAACTCCACCCCCACCTTGGGTCTTATTTATCCTACCAACTCCTACCAGTTGGTACTGTCCTTGTCTACATCTAGAAAAATGTTTACCTTTTATACTTCAGTGATTCAAATTTACCATCTTCCTAGGGAGGAAAATTCTTCTTCTATTTCTCCTTAAATTATTACTGGTATTCAGATCATTCTTAAACTTCTCCAGCTCCCATTCTGTTCTTTCCCTACCAAGAATTCCCAAGTAAGGTTTGCTAAAAACCGCAGAAGTTCTTGATCACAAGTTCAAATGGTACCTAAACCTTTGGAAAGAATTGTCTCCTGGTTATTCTATAGGTTCTTCATTTTAGATCTGCCAGGGATTTTAGAGAACATCTCGTCCAAACCATTAATATTTTTAGTTGAAGAAACCAAGCCCCATGGATGTGAAGTGACTTGATCAATATAACACAGGGGGCAGAACCTTCAAATTTGAATTCTGGTATTCTTCTTAGTACTAATACTTACTGTTCCTCTTCCATTTTCTACCATGCACAGTAGAAACCTTTTCTGATCTTAAAATGGGAAGCTCTATGATGGAGTCCAACTACATTGCCTTTGTTGACTGTCTCCTGAGGATTGAGGCTCTAACAGGATTTATTTTCTTCCCTTTCCAAGTATTTTCACCCATTCTAACAGTAGCAAGATACTATATTATAATTAAATACAAATTATTATGCATGACTAAGAACCCGAGTCATGTATTTGCACAGCCTGGTCCTGATTTTAGGACACTACAAAAATCATTTTGTGGAAAGGGTTTCCCTGGGAACATCAGAGTTTGGCTTATTTAACCCTTATCCAGAGTCTCTCCTATGAACACTGGAGACAGATTGTATCTAGGTCTCTATAATAAAAATAAAGATCCATCAAGTCTCACTCAGGTTAACAATATATGAGATGTAGATAAGGAATTAATAAGAAAAGGAATAGGAAATCAATAGATGTAATAGAAAATACAGAAAGTAAAATAGATGTAATAGAAAATACAAAATAGGGAGCAGCTAGGTGGCACAGTAGCTAAAGCACTGGCCCTGGATTCACTAGAATCTGAGTTCAAATCCAGGCTCAGACACTTGTCACTTACTAGCTGTGTGACCCTGAGCAAGTCACTTTACTCTCATTGTCCCACTCCTCAAAAATGATAATGGAAGATGTTGGAGAGAAGTCAGGTAAGTTGGCTGAGCTCCCCCCATTTTCCCTCTAAAACATGAAATCAAGCTTTGAAATGTTACCACAGAACCTACAAAAAGACATAGTGAAACAATCTTCCAGCTTAAGATAACTTAGAAGAATTTCAGGAAAGGGCTTTCTCACTTGGGTAAAAAGGGAGTATTTGGACAAGCTAGAGGGAGACTCTTAGCCACAGCACAGATCAGCAGCTGAGGCCACTTGGGTCCAGGCTCAGCAGGGAAGTGGCACAGCAGTCCAGTTGTGAGGCCTTCTGCCACAATGCAGAAGGCAAACTGCCAGTGGGGTATACTGTACAGAACAGGCATGGATAGACAGGGCCTCTCCAGTGCAGTAAGCAAGCTGAGAGCCCCTGAGGCCTCAGAGCACAAAGCTGGTAATCACCTAGGCCCCTGGCTCTCAGCATAAAAAGCTTGGGACAGTGTTTTTTTATGCCCCAGGATCAGAGCTCAATTTTAAAAGTCATGAAATAGGCTAAAATAGCAGTAAGAAGCAGAAAAGAATACTCACTATAGAAAGCTGCTATGACAATCGGGAAGACCAAAACAAACTCAGAAGAGGATATTGTCGAAATGCCTACATATGAAGCCTCAAAGAAGAAGATAAATTGGTCTGAAAACCAAAAAGCCTTGGAAGAGTTCAAATAGAATTTTAAAAAATCAAATAAGCAAGGTAGAAGAAAAAATAGGAAAGCAAATAGAGAAATGAGAGTTATGCAAGAGAATTATGAAAAAAAAGATATTCAACAACTTGGAAAAGGAAGCAAAAAATTGACTGAAGAAAACAATTCCTTAAAAAACACAATTGACCAAATGGGAGAAAAATTGAATGAAGAGGGGCAGCTAGGTAGAGCAGTGGATAGAGCACCAGCCCTGGATTCAGGAGTACCTGAGTTCAAATCTGACCTAAGATACTTAACACTTACTAGCTGTGTGACCCTGGGCAAGTCATTTAACCCCAATTGCCTCACCAAACAAAAAAAAAAAAAGAAAAGAAAAAATCCAATGAAGAATACCAATCTCTAAAAAGTAGAATTAGCAAAATGGAAAAGGAGGAAGAAAAGCTGACTGAAGAAAAAGTGAAAAAGTGAATAAAAAGGATTGAATTAGGAGAAGAGAAAAGGGGAGGCAGAATGGAGTAAATTACATCATATGAATATGCACAAAAATAGAGGAAAAAGAAGGGAGGGATGTGAACATTGTTTGAAACTTACTCTCATCAAATTTAGCTCAAAAAGGGAATAACTACATCCTCATTTGGGTAAAGAAATTTGTTTTAACATTTAGGAAAGTATAAGGTAAAGCAGGAAAGAAAAGTTGAAGGGGGGGGGCAGCTAGGTGGCACAGTGGATAAAGCACTGGTCCTGGATTCACAAAATCAGGCCTCAGACACTTGACACTTACTAGCTGTGTGACCCTCGGAAAAGTCACTTAACCCTCATTGCCTTGCAAAAACAAACAAACAAATAAACAAAACAAAACAAAAAAGAAAAGGGAATGGGGGGACAGTGAGGTGGCGCAGTGGATAAAGCACCGGCCAAGGATTCAGGAGGACCTGAGTTCAAATTCAGCCTCAGACACTTGACACTTACCAGCTGTGTGACCCTGGGCAAGTCACTGAATCCCCATTGCCCCGCCAAAAAAATTAAAAAAAATAAATTAAAATTAAAATTAAAACAAAAGGGAATGGGGGCTAATAGAAGGGAGGGCAGATTGAAGGAAGTGGTAGTCAGAAGCAAAACACTATTTAGGACAGACAGGGTGAAAGGAGAGAGAGAAGTATAAATTTGAGGATAATAGTATGGAGGGCCATGCAGAGTTAGTAATCATAATTGTAAATGAAAATGTGATGAACTGTCCCATAAAATGGAAGTGGATAGCAGAGTGGATTAAAAAACAGAATCTTACAATATGGTGTTTACAAGAAGCAAATTTGAAGCAGAGATACACACAGAGTAAAGGTAAAAGGCTGGAGCAGAATATATTATGCTTCAGCTGAAACAAAAACAAAACAAAGAAACAAAAAAACCAAGCAGGGGTACTAATCCTGATCTCAGACAAAGTAGAAACAAAAATATATCTAATTAGAAGAGATAAGGAATAAAACTACATTTTGCTAAAAAGGTAACATAGACAATGTAGTATTATCAATATTAACATGTGTGGGCCAAGGGGCATAGCATCCAAATTCATAGAGAAGTTAGTTGCAGGATGAAATAGACAACAAAACTATATTGGTGAGTCACCTCCACCTCCACCTCTCAGAACTATATAAATCTAACCACAAAATAAAATAAGAAAGAAGTCTATTTATTAATTGATTTACTTATTAATTGTTTTGTTTTGTTTTTGGCATCCACTTGGATACAGGTGTGATCATCTCTTGGTGTGGTCTAGCCCAACTAGCCATGATAAGGGACAAAGAGAAATTAAATAGAGCTACTGATGCTTTATCCTGCTGAATATGTGCCCTTAAACTGAAGCCTAAAGGACCAATTTGATGCTGTTATAATCATGTCCCTGGTTTTTCTTTTATAGCAAATTTCTATAATCAGAGCAAGTGGTCAATAGGAGATATGAGCACAATGCAATTATGTAAGATCTTACTGTTTTCAGTCTAAATGTGCAATCATTCCATATCCCAAATAACTAAGCAAATTAGCACTTGGACTTGTCATCTGCCTGTTACTACTTACAATTATAATTGGAGTAAAGACAGTCTCTTGTAAGTGTAAGGGTCTAAAATTCTAGCTAGTCTGTCTAAAATATCTAATGAGTGGTTGCCAATAAATTATAAGCTTTAGCAAGAGTTTAGACTTTTAAGCATTTATTAAGGAGAATAAGAATTTGGTGAAGAGAGAAGAGAAAGGCCTATATTCATCTATCTATCTTGGGGAGCTAAAGTTCTCCTGCTCCGCTCTCCATGAGAGTCCTGGTGAAAAAGAATGAGAGAGTCAGCCTCACCCCTTTTTCCTCCCACAAGCAAACATCACTTCCTGACACCAAAGAAAAGCTGCATGACTTGCCCTCAGTTGCCTTCTCCTCATGGTGGAGCTTTCCTACATCAGCTCTCCAGCAGGTGGTGTCATTCCAATTGTTACATAAGTAAATTAATTTGTGTAACCACTGAACTTGGTGGTGGAAAGCCTCTACCTGCAAAAGTGTTATTTATTTTTTTATATATAGGATGGAATTCTCATTGAGGTCTGATCCTTCTAAAACAATTGGAGTCCATTAGAGTGGGAATGTTTAAAGATGCAACAACAGCAGACAATCCTGCATATCAAATGTAAACTATTCTAAAGGGATGTTAAATTGTCTGAAGTTTCAAGTGAATCATGGGTTAATATAGTGAGATGCAGGTATACAATTTGAACTATTTATCCTAGAAATTCTAGTCCTTTCTATATTTTAAACAACTAAAGTATATGACTATCTGGCTTTATCATCTGTCTGTTACTAGTTATGGATTTTCTGTGTATAAAATAATTTTTTGTTTTTAAAAACTGATGTAAGAATAATTGGGTATGGATGGAATAGTGTTGGAGACCAAACTCTGATTTTATTAATTATTAAAATTGAATCAGAAACATCATAATTTTGTTTTGAAGAAGAGAATTTTAATGCAGTTTCCTTATAGGGGAGGTAACTTATGAAATATTTTGTGTTGTACCAGTGGAAAAATCAATTTTATTTGAGGTTATGTACAATGTGGAAATAATACCTATATGAAAAGCATGTCCTATAGTACAAACATGTTTTATTGTAAACTATCCATTTGATATACACTGTTTTGAAATTAATGACTTATGTCCTTTGCTACAATTGAAGGTTAGTTAGTAATTTTTATGTAAACTCATTTTCATATCATAGGTCATCTTCTTGAACTGTATCCACAAGACTATTCTCCTTTTTTCTCCTTAATTGATAGGGACATCTTTATACCCATTTTCAGCCTTGAAGAAAGTTATAGAAAATGGACTACCACCCTTTTCTCCCCAGAAATAAGAGAGGAGGGACGAGACCCCAAGAAACTTAGAGACCTTAAACTTCAGCAGAAATGAAAAACAATCTTTCAACCTTAGACACTGAAACCAAAGATTTCAGAAATAAAAACAAGAACACCAACTCTGTTTCCCACATCAGAAATGTGATGTTGCCAGGACACATGGACCAGGGGCCATGCAGACCCTGGGATATTGAGACATTTTTATCTATGATGTCAAGGATGATATGTAAGTTCCATAGGTTTGAGATATGGATTTTTAGAAATTAACAAGATGTGTTTCTTATAGTTCATCCCTTCCCCAGTTATTTTGCAATCTCCTTATTTGGCACAGAGGTTTCTTTGTCTGAAATATATAAAAGGCCAAGCCATGCAGAGAGAAAGTCTCCATCATGACTCTTTCCCAGCCATGTATTCTTCTCTCCTAATAAATCTCTATATTTTACAAAATTTGCTGTGAGCCTGCTAATTCTTTGGATAAGTGAGCCCCCTGAACCAGCTCACATGTCAAAAGCATTCTAGAAAATAATTTGGAAATATGTTGAGAAATGTCAATCTACCAGTCATATTCCATTGCTAGGCATATACCTAAGGAAGTCAAAGTCAATTAAAAAAATATGAAGAGTGAAAATACGTAGAATTCCTGGTTCACTAATCATGAGTGGAACCCTAGGTTTTAAATACCCAGAAATATTTATAATAATCCTTTTTATAGTAGTAAAACAGAAGTAGAGATAATGTGCTTGCCCAATGATTGATGAATTGTTAAAAAAAAAAGTGGTGGTATATAAATGTAATGGAATATTATTTCATTCTAGGAAATTATGTACATAAAGAAATAAGAAAAAAAACCATGGAAAAGACTTGAATGAAAGAATGTAGAGGAAGCAAGTGGAACCACTCTTTAACCACTTAACTATTCCCATACACAATCAGAGAGAACAAAGCATTATTTGTTTTACTGCATGGTAATATCCCCAAAATCCACTCTAACCCAAGTAATGAATTATCTATTAACACAAGAATATGACCTTTATAAAGCTGAGCAGGGCCTTCTTTCAGTAGGCCTTCCTCAAGGCAATTGGGGGATGAAGACCATTCACAATGCCATGGCATCCAATTCCTACAAGGGCAAAACAGAACTCAATTTTTGGCTATTTGATCTTTTGAAGTGAGTGGGGGAAGGGAGGGGATGAGTTTCTTTCAATCCCTCTTGGAAGAAGCTTAAATTACCAGAGACAGCATAGTGGATAGGTCTAAAAGATACTTTATCAAAATAATCTTCAAGGTACAGTTCTTAAAGACAAATAACATATCCACATTAGTCTCTTCTTTCTTCTTGCTGCCTCCAATCTTATAATAGTCAATCACCATTTCTAGAGTCATAACCAGAAGTACCACAGAGGTCAATCCATATCTTATGTTTGCATTGTCCATTCTTCACTTCAACAATGCTATGATTGTCCAATCAAATATGACTCTGCCAATTGTTCTGGAGTGAGCCAGACTCAGACCAGTCTGCTAGTAGTTTAAATATTGGAAAATAACAAGATATTTGTAGACAATTAAGAAAAAGATTTGCTGAAAATTAAAACAATTCTGAGGTATCACCTCATATACTATCAGATTGGCTAATGTGACAAAAACAAAAGGAAAATAATAAATGTTGGAGAAGATGTAGAAAAATTGTACCACTAATGTATTGTTGGTGGAGTTTTGAACTGGTCCAACCATTCTGGAGAACAATTTGGAACCATGCCCAAAGGGCTATGGGACTATGCATACCCTTTGAGCCAGTAATACCACTACTAGGTTTGTATCCCAAAAAGATCATAAAAAAGGGAAAAAGACCCACATGTACAAAAATATTTATAGCAGTTCTCTTTGTGGTGGCAAAGAATTGGAAATCAAGGGGTTGCCCATTAATTGGGAAATGGCTGAACAAGTTGTGGTATATGAATGTAATGGAATACCATTGTGCTATAAGAAATGATGAGCAGGCAGATTTCAGAAAAAACCTGGAAATACTTAAGGGGACTGATGCTGATTGAAGTGAGCAGAACCAGAAGAACATTGTATACAGTAAATAGCAACATTGTGTCATGGGGTGCAGAGCACCCCAGAAGTTCTCTGGGACACATCAAGGAATCTTCTCCTTGAGAAACTAAACCAGAAGACAGATACCCTAGAGAGATAAGCAGAACCAGTTTGGGCTGAGCTAGCTTTGGGACCGCCACCCTTCATTCTGGTCTCCCTTACCCCTGGGGAGATAAATTTGGGTGTGGTTGTGGCTTTTGTGTCCTGAAGAGAGATCTGTAGCCACCCCTCACCCAATTCCTCTAGTCACTGCCAGTGGGGGATGGTCCTCACTCACTAAAGGAACTTTCCACAGGCAGATGGTCCACCCCCATCAGTCCTCTATAAAAGTACCTGCTGGTCTCCTACTCGAGGAGATTAGTACCTCTGAGTCACGTGCTTTGCACCTATCTCCCCATAAGAAGTCCAAGGATTTCTTTCATGGTTTCCCTCCCCACCCCCCTTCCCTTCCCTTGCCCCTAAATAAACTACCATCTTATTTTAACTACTTTTGTGTGCAAGAGGGTGTAATTCTTTAAAGAGGAATTCCTAAGAACCCCAACCCTGTACCCCATTTCCCCCCATTACAATTGTGTAATGATCAACTGTGATAGACTTAGCTCTTCTCAGCAATACAATGATCCAAGACAATTCCAATGGACTCATGGTAAAAAATGCTCTCCATATTCAGAAAAAAACAACTCTGGATTCTGAATGCAGATTGAACCAGACTGTTTCTACATTTTTTCTGTGTTTTTTCTTTCTTTTTTTGAGGTTTTTTTTCCTTTTTGTTCTGATTCTTCTTTCACAACTTGACTAATGCAAAAATATATTTAATGTGATTATGCATACATAACTAAATGAGAAGGAGTGGGGTGAGGGAAGGGAGGGAGGGAGAAAAATTTGGAACTCAAAATGTTATAAAAACAAAGGTTGAAAACTATCTTTACATGTAACTGGAAAAAATACTATTAAGATTGAAAAAAAAAGATTTATTTAGGCATAGCAGGAAAAAGATGTTAAACAAGGATGGGATCAAGTTGATTCAGCTTGATGAAGCCTGAATTTCTCATTATTACCTATTGTGAGAAAATAATGGGATTTGGCATATACTCAAAGGCTCACCTGGAGATTAATTTTAACTGATTGAATTAAGTGAGAGTGATTGACTGCTGATTAGCCTACTTCAAGTTAATTAGATTGTAACCATACCTGGCTGGCTCTTAAAGAGGTATTGTTCTTTGAATTTAACTTGAGACCACCTTCACTTCCAGTGAACCAATGGATTTGGATGAGGCCTACCAATTAGCTTGAAGCATCTTGTAAAGACCGCCTCTATTCCAGACCTATAAAAAGCTTCCACACTCAGTTTAAGCGAGTTCATGATTGAAACAGGCTCGTGGTGGAGGACTTAAGGAAGAACCCGACCAGGCTGGAACTCTATGCGAGATAGGCCTTTGCTTAACTTTCTGAACTGCACTCGAATACCTGGTATGCTTTAATAAATGCTTGATGCCCAAAGACTGGTGCTAAAGCTTCTAATTTAAGGTGAACACACACATTAAATTTTAAACATCACGCTATCAGCCAAAAGACTTTCTGATGACCAAAAAGTAAAGTCAACAACCTGAGCTTTTAGTCCTCTCAGTCAACTACTTCTCAAATATCATGGGTAAATAAGGTAATAAGTATTTATATATCGCTGTGTCAAGCACTTTTTTTTTTGTGTGTGAGGCAATTGGGGTTAAGTGACTTGCCCAGGGTCACACAGCTAGTAAGTGTGAAGTGTCAGAGGCCAGATTTAAACTCAGGTCCTCCTGAATCCAGGGCCAGTGCTTTATTCCACTGTGCCACCTAGCTGCCCATGTGTCAACCACTTTTAAAAAATATAAACACTACATTATCTCATTTGATCCTCAAAACAACCCTGCAAAGTGTTATTATTATCTCCATTTTATAGCTGAAGAAACTGAGGCAAACAGAGGTGAAGTGCCTCACACAAGGTCACACAACTAAGTAAGTGTCTGAAGCCAGATTTGATCATCTTTTCTTGAATCCAGATCCAGCATACTATCTTAACTATGCCTGTTTTCAATACCTTTTAAAGAAAAACAAGGCTAATTTGCATGAGAGCAGGAGTTAAGATATTGTTTCTACTATAGGGTCATAGGGTTCAACTCTAGTTATCAGTTTGCCAGTATACACTGCCACTTAAATTTAGGGAAAAAAAAGGTATTATTACATTGCTTAAAAACCCCAAACCTACAACCCCCTTCCCAAAAAAGACAAAAAACAAAACCCAAACCAAAAAAAAAAAAAAGCCCAAACAAACAAAAACCCCTGATCTGACCTTCTAAGTATGGCAGGAATTCAGTCCATGTTGACTGCTCTTTCATGACTAATAAAATGAAGAAAAGGGACACATTTCCTATTCCAGCTAGGCATTAATGATATTGCAATGCACTACTGAGTATGTGACAACTCTGTTCTTCATTGATTTCCTGACAATCAAGAAAGAGGTAATGTATTATGAATTTATATCTTCTCATTCAAAATTGCCCATTGCAGAAGCCTTTCCCTACTTACCATATCCTCTTCAGGACTGCTTACTAGGACCAAAGTACTAAGATATCATTTTATAGATATAATTTACACCAGATAGAAAGCTTAATACAGTATTTCAACATTTGATCACATCATAATGTCATGAATCTGGGATTAATGTTATATTCTATTTGGCTTGCCAGACCTATCCACTGAGTTAAATTGAAAGTCTTGTAAAAATTATAGTGCTTAGAAACTATAATTTTAGTGTTTTAAGTAACTAAATTAATATCTTCCTAGAAGTCATTCCCCTCCTTTTCTCTTTAATTGGTCCCTCTAGTATATTTTCTCTAAATAGGACCTATTGAAAAGAGGTTTCAGTACAAGTGGAATCTACACATCAAATCAAGCTTCTCTTGCTAGTGTGTACTAACCTGGAGTGAATACAATCTCAGACTTTTTCTGTTGCCAGAACAATGTGGGAAATTGTATAAAAGGAAGTGCCAGGACATAATTTCATAAATAGTATTTGTAGTAAAGCCTTATTTATATAGATCATATCCATGTGGGATTTGTGATCATTTTGATGGAGGCTGAGCAGGGTTATTATTGGCTATCACAATTATTAAAAATATTGATGGGCGTCTGGAATTGTTTTCTTGTAGGAAGAGAAAGTAGAAATGTAAAATCAGGAAAGAAGGAGGTATGTTTAAAACTAAAGGCTTATTTCTTTTCTCAGTCCTAATCTTTCTTAACATATTTGTTTTCTTTTTTTCTTTTTTTCTTTGTTTTTTTTTTAGTGAGGCAATTGGGGTTAAGTGACTTGCCCAGGGTCACATAGCTAGTAAGTGTTAAGTGTCTGAGGCCAGATTTGAACTCAGATACTCCTGATTCCGGGGCTGGTGCTCTATCCACTGTGCCACCTAGCTGCCCCATTCTTAACATATTTGTGACATTTAATACTGTTAACTCTTCTCTCTCTCTCTCTCTCTCTCTCTCTCTCTCTCTGTCTCTCTCTCAACACTGCTTTCCCCTGTGACATTTAAAAAGTTCAATAGACATAATTTGTGGGCAATTAGTCATTTAATAATAATGCTAGCATTTTAATAAAAGAGTTCAGTGGCATATACCAAAGACCATCATGGTGGTGGATTTACACTTACGTGCCCTTGAAAAAGTGGGTGCTCCAGAAGGTGGCAATCCATTGGTTAACAATTAATGAAAAAATGAACATTACATCGAAGAGTGGCTTTACTCTAATGAGTGGCTGAGCAAGTGACATCATGTCACTCTTGGACAAAGAGACTATCTCTACATCCAAACCACCCCCAGCTTTGGGCAATCTAATCAAAGAATTTATCCCCACTGGAACCTAAGGAGAACACAATGGGCTTCTCCATCTTAGATTAAATTGCTTGTAAAATTTGGCTGGATCTGACCAAGGTTGAGGCAAGTTAGTTTAATCTTATTATCAGTGATGTACTTCAAGAGACTGAACTTTGAAATGAAGACTATGGAAAAGGGGAGAATCCTGGATCTCCCCAAATCATTGTTTTTTTATAATTATTTCTCTCAATCATCAGTATCTTCCCATCTGATAGATCCTTTTGCTGGTTTATTATCCTTATCATACCTCATAACTGTGGGTATATCCCAAACTTCTGTTTTATCTATATATCTAGCCATCACTTCTCCTCTAAGGTTCAGCCTCACATCGTCTGTTAGATATTTCAAAATGGATATGCCCAAATCTCAAAATTAGTCTAAAACTAAAGTATCTTGCCTCCCAAATCTCCCCCTCCAAACTTTCCTATTTCAGTCAAGGTATTGCCATACTTCTAGTACCTTTCATTTGTAAACTTAGCATTATCTTGGACTTTTCACCTCACGTATTTAGGCACTTGCCAAATCTTGCCATTTTGCAATATATCTTGCATCTGCTCTCTTCTCTCCACTTTCAGAGCTACCACTTTATTTCATGTCCTTATCACCTCTTGTTCAGATTATTATAGTAGCCTCCTCTTTATTCTCCCTTGATCAAGACTCATCACTCTGGTCTATCTTATATACTGCTACAATCATATAACTCCTTATTCAACCAATTTCAGTGGGAATTTATAATCTCTAGGATAAAATATAAACTTTTCTGTTTAGCTTTTAAAGCTCTACCCAGACAATTTTTGCAGCTTTTTTTTTCAACATTACTCCCCCTCCTGTCTGTTTTATCTGATCCAACCAAACTGGTCTTCTCTCTGTTCCTTGCAGTCCTCCACACGAGGAATATATTGCCTCTTTTTGTCCTCTCTTCTTTAAGACACAGATCAAGCACCATCTTCCTCATGAAGCTTTTCTTGATCCCCTTAAATTGCTAGTGTCTCCCTCCCAAACTATCTTTTATTTAACTATGCTCCACAATATATTTGTATAAGCTTATTTTAATTTTTGCTGCAGATTTGTGTGTCATCTACTAAAATATAAAACTATGAGTAAGGATTATTTCTTTCTCTTTTTTGTTATTAAGATTTTATCCCTAGTACCTAATATAGTGCCTAGCATAGAGTAGGTGCTTAATAATATTTGTTGGTGATTGAATAAATTACCATATCACTGTATATATGCATGTATCTGCATACATAAATACACCCATATGTACTCGTGCATGTATGTCTACATGTATATATGTACATATGTATATATGCATGCATATAAGTAATAATAGTCTGCTTGTCAAAACTAATCAGAGGGGCAGCTAGTTGGTGTAGTGGATAGAGCACCGGCTCTGGAGTCAGGAGGACCTGAATTCAAATCTGGCAGACACTTGACACTTACTAGCTGTGTGACCCTAGGCAAGTCACTTAACCTCAATTGCCTCACCCCCCCCCCAAAAAAAAAAAAAGACTAATCAGAGCTGAGTTTTGGGCAGAACAAATATTGGCATTTAAACAGAAAGAGGGGGGCGGCTAAGTGGTGCAGTGGATAAATTGCTGGCCCTGGATTCAGGAGTACCTGAGTTCAAATCCGGCCTCAGACACTTGACTCTTACTAGCTGTGTGACCCTGGGCAAGTCACTTAACTCCCATTGACCCGCAAAATATATATATATATATATATAAACAGAAAGAGGAATGTCTTTAAGAAGCAAAGGAAACATTCTATACCTTGATCATTTCAATGACTTTGTCCTTAGCCAGCAATTTTCATAAGAAGCAAAAGGAGTCTAGCATAGGAAAGTGGAAATCACTGAGTACCATAAGTAAAAGTAGAAGCCAATAAAAGAAATTTCTTTTACTACATTCCTAGAGGTGACAAACCTCAGAGACAAGGTTTTGAGGAAGTCAAAGAGGATAGGTAACCGCCAATGCTAGGACAATAGTCATTGCCCTTAGTGATCAGAAACTTCAGCTGAAAAATATCACTCTAAACCCAGCCAAGAGAGGCTACAAGTGGCAAAAAACTGCAGCTGCCCACCAGAAAGTGAGTCTGGAAATCCAGTGGTTTGACATACCCAGCAAGAAACCAAATGCTACCAAGAATCCAGCAGTCGAGTAGTCTGCCTGGCCAACAATGATAGCAGCAGCTCTCTGACAGGGAAGCATGCCTAGTACAGTCTGATGGCAGTTTTTCCTAGCAGTTGACCCAGTAAGGAGTCACTTCAGCAACTGAACTACTGCTCAACATTGCCTAGCTAGGAATTGACCCTGGGCCTTTTGAGGAGGCACTTAGCTGAAAAATCAAGTAACTTTTTCACTGAAAAATTGAGGAATTTTTTTTTTCCATCACAGACATCCCACCCAGTGACATACTTCCAGAAGACTTTCCAAAGACAGAAAGAATTTAGGTCCTGCCTGCATTTCCACATTTGTGAGGTTCATTGGTCATGTATATGCCTTTTATGTACAATTCAATAATAGTTTACTTTAAGTTCATGCCCACTTTTTTCCCTAAAACTATGAATTGGCATTTAGCAAAGATGGTGGATTAGGAAGAGACACCCAGCTGAACTTTCCCAATATTCCCAACATTCAAACAACTTTGAAATAATTCCTCAAATCAAATTTTGGAAAGGCAGAGCCAACAAAAGGTCGTGGTGAGGCATTTTTTGGCCTAAGAAGACTTAAGAGAGTGGCAGGAGGAGTCTTTGACAATGGATGGAGGTCCATCCAGAATCCACACACATGACAGTGACAACAGCAGCAACAGCTGTATCAGTTTTAGGACCTCTCAGCTCAGAAACAATAAAGGAGTTGGACAACTAGTCAGAAAGATATGATAAAAGGGAGGCAGTGGTTAGAAGCAAAATAGACTTCAGAAGAGGGAAAGGAAAGAGAGAGAGAGAGAGAGAGAGAGAGAGAGAGAGAGAGAGAGAGAGATGGAGGGAGGAGGAGAGAAGATTATGATAATTATGGTAATGTGATGGAGGGAAATATACAATAATCATAATTGTTAATATGAATAAAGTGATCTCACCCATAAAATGGAAGCAGATAGCAGAATGGATTAGAAACCAACATCCAACAAAATGTGTGGATTTGTTTTTATTTTGACAAGAGACACACTTGAAACAGAAAAAAACCCCATAAAGTGAAAATAAAGGACTAGGGCAGAATCTAATATGTTTTAGGTGAAGTAAAAAAGGCACATGGAGCAAGCATGATTTCAGACAAAGCACAAGCAAAAATAGACCCAATTAAAAGATATAATCAGGGAACCTACATTTTGGAAAAAGGTACCATAGACAATGAAGCAATATTAACAATTTTTACAGCAAGTATCTCTGATAAAGGCTTCCTTCATTTTGAGTATATAACTGAGTTAAATTTATAAAAAAATAAGATCCATTCGCCAATTGGTAAATAAAATAAACAGGGAGTTTTCAGATAAAGAAAACAAAGCTTTCTATAGTCATATAAAAATGTTCTAACTAATTTTTGATCAGAGAAATGCAAATTGAAACAGCTCTGAGTTGCCACCTAACACCCATCAGATTGGCAAATATGACAGAAAAGTAAAATTATAATTGTTTGAAAAGATATGGGGAAATTGGTACAGTAATATGTTGTTGATGGAGTTGTGAACTGATCCAACAATTCTAAAGAGCAATTTGGAACAATGATCCAAGGGCAATCAAAATTTTGATTTCCTCTGATACAGCAATAACATTACTCATTCTGTATCCCAAAGAAATCATAAAAAGGGAAAAGGACCTACATGAACAAAAATATTCATGGCAGTCATTTTTTGTGGAGGCAAAAAAAAAAAAGGAAATTGAGGGGATGCCCACAAATTGGGGAATGGCTAAACAAGCTGTGATATATGAATGTTACAGACTATTGCACTATAAGAATTGATAAGCATGCAGATTTCAGAAAAATATCAAAAGACTTACATGAACCGAGAAGGAAAGCATTGTACACAGTAACAATAACATTGTGTGACCATCAATTATGAATGATTAGTTCCTCTCAACAATACAATTAAAGACAATTCCAAAAGACTCATGATGGAAAATTTTGTTCACCTCTAGAGAAAGAACTGATGGACTCTGAATGTAGATCACAGCATAATTTTTTGTGGTTTATTTACTTTTGATCTTCTTTCACAACAAGACTAATATAGCAATGTTTTACATAATTGAACATATATAGCCCATATCAAATTGCTTACTGTTTTAGGAAGAAGGGAGGGGAGGGAGGAAAGAAGAAAAATTTGGAGCTCAAAATTTTGTGAAAATGAATGTTAAAATTGTCTTTACAATATAATTGGATAAAATAAAATACTGTTAAAAATCTGTACTTGCTGTTTCACTCAGCAATACCACTATTAGTTCTGTATCCCAAAGAGAGAAAAGAAAAAGGAAAAGGACATATATGTACAAAATATTTGTAGCAGGTTGTTTTTGTTGTTGGTGTTGTTGTTTAGGCGTCAAAGAATTGGAAATTGAAGGGATGCATATCACTTGAAGATTGACTGAATGAGTTGTGACACATGATTGTGATGAAGTGCTATTGTACTAAAAGAATTGAGGAGATGGGTGGTATGAGAAAAACATGGTATGACCTATATGAACTGAAGCAAAGTGAAAAAAAAAACTTGGAGATCATACTAAAACAAACGCAGTAATGATCAACTATGAAAGACTTGGCTACTCTTATCAATAAAACGATTCAAGGCAATTCCAAATGCCTTATGATGATGCCTTATCATCCACCTTTAGAGAGAGAACTCAGAGAGAGAGAGAGAGAGAGAGAGAGAGAGAGAGAGAGAGAGAGAGAGAGAGAGAGAGAGAGATACATTCTAATCAATGGGGGTATACAGGAGGTAGGGCCCTGTATAAGCAAGCAGGCCACATTGCTTGCATAATAAAGACTGAGGCTCTAGCTATTTTATTCCTAGGTCCCATGATCAGGGCAGGTTTTGGTAGCTCAGGGTTAGCAGGTATGTACTGGGTGAGAGGAGGTGAGAGAGGGAAAGGTTTACTTCAGAATTTCCCAGTTGATCAGAAAAACTTCTTTAATAGGGGGATTGACTGACCTGACAGCATTTACTGTTATACCTTTAATAACCTTCACATCAAGCATTACTTTTCATAGTTCTAGCATTTTTGCCCTCTGCATCTGTACCTCTGTTTCCCATAGGATCTGTTATATTCTTTTATACACCAAAGGCATTTCTTATTAGGATTTGATTAATATAATTTTCTATTAGTAGATATTTTCTTAATTCTTAATTTCTTCTGTCACGCTATGACCTTTTCTTGAAGGTTGGTTGATATATAAATTGTACTTTTTTCTATCATGATTACCTTTCTTGTTCTCTGGATAACTTTCTGAAGCTTATCATAAAAATGCTCTTTCTCCATTAAACTGAAACTTTTAATAGAAAAAAAAAGAAAATTGAAGTATTATTTTTTCACTATTTTTCTTGGTTTTTTAAATTATGACTAATATAGAATATATATTTTACATGATTTCAAATGTAAAATTGCTATATGACTTGCTTTCTTGGGATGGGGAAAGGAGAGGGAAGGAGGAAGGAAGAGAATTTGGAAGTTAAAATTTCAAAAGAAAAGAATGCTAAAATAAATTATGACAAAAATTATTATCTTGGGGAGAATATGACACATTTTGAGAGATAGGCCTTATAACTACTGTTCTTGTTATCTCTTGAACTAATGCTTTTTCTAAGAATTGAGTAGAGTGGCTAATTGTTAAGGGGACATATACAGATGGGGATTGTGAGCTATAGTACTATGAGTATAATCATTCATAGCTACTCCTAAAATCATGAAATCAGTAGCAGACACTCTTCTGAAGATGCAATATGCCAGTGCTCATTGTCAAGAATTTCTCATCTATTCCTTATCATTTTACAGGTTAAATGAATCACCAAGGGTGGCAAAGTTTTCCTGACTACAAAGTTAGTCCTCTCCCCACTACATAATTCTGGCACTCATTAGTGCAATAAATTACTCATACAACATGAAAATATTTTTGCAGGCACAAAGTCATAATGGATTGATAAGGGGAAGAAAGGTGTAAAGCTTAAGAAAGCCAATTAAATTCCTTAGGCTAGAGAACTGATGAGAACTTGACATGGATAAAGCAATGAAATCTCTCATACTTCATGAAGGCTTTTTCATTTGCTACTACATTTTAGACAAGAACATCAAGTTAGCAAGCTATTTATGAGGAAATTTTACATTGTGTTGCAAAAATCTTGCTTATGAACAGACAATAATGACAAGCAGAGACATATTTTATCAGACAATCAGAGAATGCTACAACTAAGGTCACTATGTCATCATGCCCATGCTGATTATACAATGGTATAGACATAAGTTGTACAGGATGCCAAAACTCAAGTTTGAAAGGAAATTGGCATCAAAACAACTAATATAGATAAATAATAGTCTGAATGGAATTGTAATCAATGATAAAAAGGGAGTAATGGGAAAATATTTTTTTCAATTTTCTACTGGCCTTGAGTCATGCAGAAAAATAGTCAGGGATAGAAACTATATCTTTATATCACCAAAATTCTTCAGTTGAAATTAACCATAGGGGGAAAAACTCATATATTAATTAATATTAATTCAACAAATGCACTTTATGCATACTCAGAGATGTGTGTGACTTCTCCTTACCCATGGCTTTTCTGAAAGACTAATTAAACCTGGCTCTTTTTACTTATTCTCTGTGACTCTTTCATTAAGTCACTTAAATTCTTAGCCTCAGTTTTCTCTCATCTTTAAATATGAGATATTTAGTTTATATTTACATACTGCTTTTATTTTTGAAAAATACTTTAAATACATTATCTTGTTTCATGTTCATGATAACTCTATAATATACCCGCTAGAATCTTCATTTTGCAAATGAGGAAACTGAGGGGCACATAGTACAAAAATCTTTCCCAGGTTCACACAGCTAGTGTCAGAGGCAGGCTTTTTGAACCCAGATCTCTTCTGATTCCAAACTCTTTCTTCTCTATGCTGTGCTATGCCTCTTTACAAAAAACAATTGCATAACCTTCTTCACAGGATTGTAGTAGAATAAGTTTATTGTCTGCCTACAAGTGCTATCAAAATGCTTGTGTTGGATATGTGTTTTTATTGGTATAAGGAACTCCCATTGAAGTAACCACTTCTAGCAATGATGATCTGCAAATTAGAGTTTTAGGGAATTGCTGCAACACTGCATGGTTAGGTGACTTACTTGTGGTCACACAGCCAGCATTAGGTTTTACATACTGACTCTGAGGTTGGTTTTCTATCCCCTATGGTATGGCTGCCCCTCATTATAAAAATGTGAGCTAACTAATCTAATCCATCATCAATCATCTTGATTCTTCCTTGGAAATATATCTTGTTTCTTCCTTCTTCCTATTCATTTTCTCAGCCATTGTCTAGAATGGCCAGAAAAAGAAACTTATTCCCCAAGATTATAAATAAAAAGAAAAATTCCTAAAAACCAGAATTCTACAATATATTGTTTACAGGAAACACACTTGAAGCAGGGAGATAGACACAGAGAAAAGGTGAAAGTTTGGAGCTGAATATATTATGCTTCAGCTAAAGTAAAAAAAAAGCAGGGGTAGCAATCCTTATCTCAGATAAAGCAAAAGGCAAAAATAGATCTAATTAAAAGAGATAAGGAAGGAAATTAAATATTGCTAAAAGGTAATATAGATAATGAAGTAATATCAATACTATACATGTATGTGCCAAGTGGCATAGCATCCAAATTCTTAGAGGAGTGGTTAAATGAGTTACAAGAGGAAATAGACAACAAAACTATACTAGTGGGGGATCTGAATCTTCCCCTCACAGAATTATATAAATATAGCCACAAAATAAATAAGAAAGAAGTTAAAGAGGTGAACAGAATATTAGAAAAGTTAGACATGATAGATGTCTAGAGAAAATTCAATGGGGATAGAAAGGAATATACCTTTTTCTCAGCAGTACATGGCACATTTTCAAAAATTGACCATGTTAGAGGGCACAAAAACTTTATAGTCAAATGTAAAAAGGCAGAAATAGTAAATGTATCCTTCTCAGATCATGATGCAATAAAAATTATGTTATAGAGAGCAATGGAAAGGTAGAATGAAAATTAATTGGAAACTAAGTAATTCCATTCTAAAGAATGAGTGGGTCAAACAACAAATCATAGAAACAATCAGTAACTTCATCCAAGAGAATGACAATAATAAGACAACATGCCAAAATCTATGGGATGCAGCCAAAGCAGTGCTAAGGGTAAATTTTATATCTCTGACTACTTACATCAATAAGAAAGAGAAAAGAAGAGATCAATGAATTGGGCATGCAACTTAAAAAGATAGAAAAAGAACAAATTAGAAATACTGAAAATTAAAGAAGAAATTAATAAAATTGAAAGCAAGAAAACCATAGAATTAATCAATAAAACTAAGAGCTGGTATTATGAAAAAAAATAGATAAATCATTGGTTAATTTGATTTAAAAAAAGAAAGAAGAAAACCAAATTACCAGTAACAAAAATGAAAGAGGAGATTTTAACACGAAGTGGAAATTAAAGCAATAATTAGGAACTATTTTGCCCAACTGTATGCCAATAAATTTGACAATCTAAATGAAATGGATAAATATTTACAAAAATACAAACTGCCCAGGTTAACTGAAGAGGAAATAAAATCCTTAAATAAGCCCATATCAGAAAAAGAAATTGAACAAGCCATTAACAAACTCCCTAAGAAAAAATCTCCAGGGCCAGATGGGTTTATGGGTGAATTTTACCAAACATTTAAAGAACAATTAATTCCAATATTATACAATTTTTTTGGCAAAATAGGAGAAGGAGTTCTACCAAATTCATTTTATGACACATATATGGTGGTGATACCAAAACAGGACAGCAAAAACAGAGAAAGAAAATTATAGACCAATTTCCCTAATGAATATTGATGCTAAAATCTTAAATAAGATATTAGCAAGAAGATTACAGCAAGTGATCACTAGGATAATACACTATGACCAGGTGGGGTTTATACCAGGAATGCAGGGCTAGTTCAACATTAGGAACACCATTAACATAATCAACTACATGAAGAAGAAAACTAACAAAAATCATACTATTATTTCAATAGATGCAGAGAAAGCTTTTGACAAAATACAGCACCCGTTCCTAATAAAAAACACTAGAGAGCTTAGGAATAAGTGGTACTTTCCTTAAAATAATAAGCAGTATCTACCTAAAACTATCAGCAAGCATTATATATAATGGAGATAAGTTAGAGGCCTTCCCAATAAGATCAGGGGTGAAACAGGGATGTTGATTATCACCTCTATTATTTAATATGGTACTAGAAAAGTTAGCTCTAGTAATCAGAGAAGAAAAAAGGAATTAAAGGAATTAGAATAGGCAAGGAGGAAACAAAACTACCACTCTTTGCAGATGATACAATGGTATACTTAGAGAATCTTAGAGAATCAACTCAAAAATTACTTGAAATAATTACAATTTTAGCAAAGTATTAGGATATAAAATAAATCCACATAAATCATCAGCATTTCTATACATGACTAACAAAAGTCCAGCAGCAAGAGATAGAAAGAGAAATTCCATTTAAAGTAACAGTAGCGTGGTAAAAATTATTTGTGGTAAAGATATATATCGGAAGTTTTAGCTGAATAATTTGAGAGATTGCGCATACTACTGAAGCGGCTTTTGAAGGACCTCCCTTTAGGGGAGGAGAACATGAGGAACTTCCATTATGCCAACTTAAAAGTGAGGGCAGGAATGGAAGTTCTGTCTCTCTGGCTGCTAAACTTAGCTGTGGTGGCATGTGGGTGAGAGGAGTTAAGAAACATGTGGTTGGTATTTGACTTTGGGTGTGCTGGTTCTTGGCCTGGTGGGCAGTTTGGGATTTGGTGAGTTTTATAAAGGAATAGACTAAACTTAGATCTAAGATTATGCATTTGTATTTCTCCTTCCTTATTTCCCTAATTGGTTTCAACTCTTGTTGTCTAATTAATTCCCAAGCAATAATTTAAAAAAACCTGATCCATCACAGATTAAAGCTCAGTGGCTCCTTTTTCTTATTAGACTGTGATATATATATATATATATATATCCATATATCCAATTTGGCTCTCACAGTAGACAATATCAAATACTTGGTAGTCTACTTCCCAAGACAAACCCAGGAACTCTATGCACACAGTTACAAAACATTTGTCACACAAGTCAAATCAGATCTAAACAACTGGAAAAATATCAATTGCTCATGGATAGGCCAAGCTAATATAATAAAAATGACAATTCTACCTAAATTAATTTACCTATTCAGTGTCATACCAATCAGACTACCTAAAAACATTTTATAGAGCTAGAACAAAATAATAACAAAATTCATCTGGAAAAACAAAAGGTCAAGACTATCAAGGGAACTAATGAAAAAAAATGCACAGGAAGGTGGGTTAGCTGTACCAAATCTGAAGCTCTACTATAAAGCAGCAGTCATCAAAACTATTTGGTGCTGAGTAAGAAATAGAGTAGAGGATCACTGGAATAGGCTAGGCATAGGAGACACAGTAGTAAATGACTTTAGTAATGTACTGTTTGATAAACCCAAAGACTCCAGCTTCTGGCATAGGAACTTAGTATTTGACAAAAACTGCTGGGAAAACTTGAAGATAGTATGGCAGAAATTAGGCATGGACCAACATCTTATACCTTATACTAAAATAAGGTCAAAATGAGTACATGATTTATATATAAAAGGTGATACCATAGGTATATTAGGAGAGGAAGGAATAGTTTACCCTTCAGATTTCTGGAAACGAGAACAGTTTATGACCAAATAAGAGATAGAGAATATTATGAAATGCAAAATGGATGGTTTTGATTACATTAAATTAAAAAGGTTTTGTACAAACAGAAGCAATGCATCCAAAATTAGAAGGGAAGCAGAAAGCTGGGAAACAATTTTTATAGCCAGTACTTCTGATAAAGGCCTCATTTCTTTTTTTTTCTTTTTTTTTTTTGAGGCAATTGGGGTTAAGTGACTTGCCCAGGATCACACAGCTAGTAAGTGTCAAGTGTCTGAGGTCGAATTTGAACTCAGGTACTCCTGACTCCAGGGCCAGTGCTCTATCCACTGTGCCACCTAGCTGCCCCTAAAGGCCTCATTTCTAAAATATATTGGAAACTAAATCAAATTTATATGAATCCAAGTCATTCCCCAATTGAGAAATGGTCAAAGGTTATGGACAGGCAGTTTTTTGATGAAGAAATAAAAGCTATCTATTCCCATATGAAAAAATGCTCTAAATCGCTATTGATTAGAGAGATGCAAATTAAAACAACTCTGAGGTACCACCTGATGCCTATCAGATTGGCTAATATGACAAAAAAGGAAAATAATAAATATTGGAGAAGTTGTGGAAAAATTGGAACACTAAAGCATTGTTGGTGGAGCTGTGAACTGATCCAACCATTCTGGAGAGCAATTTGGAATTATGCCCAAAGGGCTATAAAGCTTTGCACACCCTTTGATCCAATAATACCACTATTGGGTCTTTTTCCTAAACAGATCATCAAAAAGGGAAAAGGGCCCACTTGTACAAAAATATTTAGAGCTTTTCTTTTTGTAGTGGCAAGGAATTGGAAATTGAGGGGATCCCCATCAATTGGGGAATGGCTGAACAAGTTATGGTATATGAATGTAATGGAATTCTATTGTACTGTAAGAAATGATGAGCAGGCAGATTTTAGAGAAACCTAGAAGGACTTGCATGAACTGATGATGCATGAGATGAGCAGAACCAGAACACTGTACATGGTATCAATAACATTGTGTGTTGATCAACTGTGATAGACTTGATTCTTAGCAATACAATAGGACATGATAGTTCTAAGGGACTCATGATGGAAAAGACTCTCCAAATCCAGAAAAAAAAAAAAAACCTGTGGAATATGGATGCAGATTGAACCATACTATTTCTTTTGTTTTGGGTGCTGTTGTTTTTCTTTTTTGAGGTTTTTTTTCCTTTTTGCTCTTATTCTTCTCTTATAATATGACTAATGCAGAAATATGTTTAATGCTATTGTACATATATAACCTATATCAGATTATTTGCTGTCTTGGCAGGGAGGGGAGGCAGGGGAAGGAGGGAGAAAAATTTGAAACTAGAAATCTTATAAAAACAAATGTTGAAAACTATCTCTACATGTAACTGGAAAATAATAAAATACTTTTATAATTAAAATAAATATAAAAAGAGCTATGGAATCCAAATTATTAGAGAAGTTAAATGAGTTACAAGAGGAAATAGACAGCAAAACTATACTAGTGTGGCATCATAACCTTCCCCTCTCAGAACTAGATAAATCTAACCACAAAATAAATAATAAATAACTTAAAGAGGTGAATAGAGTTTAGACAAGTTAGATATGATAGATATCTGGAGAAAACTGAATGGGCATAGAAAGGAATATACCTTTTTTTTCCCTCAATGGTACATGGCACTTACTCAAAAATCAACCATATAGGGGGCAGCTAGGTGGTGCAGTGGATAGAGTACCGGTCCTCGATTCAGGAGGACCTGAGTTCAAATCCTACCTCAGACACTTGACACTTATTAGCTGTGTGACCCTGGGCAAGTCACTTAACCCCAATTGTCTCACTAAAAAATAAAATAAAATAAAATAAAAAACTGACCACATATTAGGCCAGAAATCCTCACAGTTAAATGTAGAAAGGCAGAGATGCATCCTTCTCAGATCATGATGCAATAAAAATTATACGTAATAAAAATCCATGGAAAGTTATACTGAAAATTAATTGGGAACTAAACAATCTCATCCTAAAGAATGAGTGGGTCAAACAACAAATCATAGAAACAACTAATAACTTCATCCAAGAGAATGACAATAGTGAGACAACATACCAAAACTTATGGGATGCAGCCAAAGCAGTTCTTAAGGTGAAATTTTATATTTCTAAATGCTTACATGAATATAAAAGAGAAAGAGGAGATGAATGAAATGGGCATGCAATTAAAAATGCTAGAAAAAGAACAAATTTTAATATCTCCTATTAAATACTAAATGTGAAATCTTGAAAATCAAATTAGAGATTAATAAAATTGAAAGTAAAAAAACTATAAAATTAATCAATAAAACTAAGAGCTGGCTTTAGGGAAAAATCAATAAAACAGATAAAACTTTTCTTAATTTGATTTTTAAAAAGAAGAAAACCAAATTACCAGTATCAAAAATGAAAGTGGTGAATTTATCACCAATGTAATGGAAATTATTTTAATCAACTCTATGCCAATATATTTGACAGTCTAAATGAAATGGATGAATATTAACAAAAATATAAATTGCTCAGATTAACAGAAGTATAAATAAAATCCTTAAATAAGTCCATTTTAGGAAAAGAAATTGAGCAAGCCATCAATAAACTCCCATAGAAAGCATTTCCAGGGCCAGATAAGGTTTCCAAATAAATTCTACCAAACATTTAAAGAACAAATAATTCCAATGCTATACACATTATTTGGAAAAATAGGTGAAGAAGGAATTCTACCAAATTCCTTTTATGATGCAATTACAGTGTTGATACCTAAACCAGGCAGAGCCAAAACAGAGAAAGAAAATTATGGACCAATTTCCCTTATGAATATCAATGAACAAATCTTAAATAAAATATTATCAAGGAGATTACAGCAAGTGATCACCAGGACAATACACTATGACCAGGTGGGATTTATACCAGGAATGCAGGAAAACTACCAACTTAATCAACCACATCCATATCAAAACTAACCAAAATCATATGATTATCTCAATAGAGGCAGAGAAAGCATTTGACAAAATATAGCACTCATACATATTAAAAACACTAGAGAGCATATGAATAAGTGGTTATTTCCTTAAAATAATAAGCAGTATCTATCTAAAACCATCAGCAAACATTATATGTGATAGGGATAAGTTAGAGCCATTCCCAATTAGATCAGGGGTGAAACAGGAATGTTCATTATCACCTCTCCTAATATTCTACTAGAAATATTAGCTTTAGCAATAAGAGAAGGAAAAGGAATTAAAGAAATCAGAAAAGGAGGAAACAAGAATTCTAAAAAAAACTAAAAAACTACTTGAAACAATTGACAATTTTAGCAAAGTTGCAGAATATAAAATAAATTCACATAAATCACCAGTATTTCTATACATGACCAACAAAGCTCAGCAGCAAGAAATAGAAAGAGAAATTCCATTTAAAGTAACAGTAGACAATATAAAATACTTGGGAGTCTACCTTCTAAGACAAACCCAGGAACTCTATGAACACCATTACAAAACACTTGTCACACAAATAAAATCAGATCTAAATAATTAGGAAAATATCAATTGCTCATGGATAAGCTGAGCTAATATAATAAAATAGACAATTCTACCTAAATTAATTTACGTATTCAGTATCATACCAATCATAATACCAAAAATTATTTTATAGAGCTAGAAAAAAAATAATGCAATTCATCTGGAAGAACAAAAGATCAAGAATATCAAGGGAAGAAATGAAAATAATGCACAGGAAGGTGGGCCCACCATACCAAATCTGAAGCTATACTATAAAGTGTCAGTGATCAAAACTATTTGGTACTGTCTAAGAAATAGAGTGGTGGATCAATGGAAAAGGCTAGGCACAGGAGACACAGTAGTAAATGACTTTAAAGACTCCAGCTTCTGGGATAGGAACTCAGTATTTGACAAAAACTGTGGGGAAAACTGGAAGATAGCATGACAGGAACTAGGCATAGACCAACATCTTACACCTTATGCCGTATTTCAATTGAGAAGTTTTAAGACATTAATAAATATTTAAAATGATCTTTGCCTTGCCTTGGATCAACTGGATATTTGATACCATAAATCTTCAATCTGCAATCCACTTTGCTGATTTTTGCTCCTTAGCATCATTTGAATCAAAATTCTTTCTATTCAATCGCTTAGCCTTGATTCACTCCTCAACAATTTTGCACAAACTATTACAACAATGTCCAACAACAAGGAAAAGGATCAGAGTCTTTGAACTTTCATTTCAGGTTTCCTTACAAACTTTTCTTAGAGTGAAATATTATCTAGGAATCAGATACATTCATCAACCATTGAATCAACAGATCAATAAATGTATATTAATAGCCTACCATATATCAGGAATTGTGCCAAGCCCTGAGGAAACAAAAGAGGCCAAAGACAATCCCTACCCTTGAGGAGCTTACATTCTAATGGTGGAGACAACAAAGAAATATATACAAACAAGCTATATACAAGATAAATAGCAAATAATTAATGAAGGCATTACAATTAGGAGAGGTTGGGAAAGTCTTCCTATAGAAAATGGGACTTTAGTTGGCACTTTAAAAAAGCCAGGAAAGTCAATGGGTGGAGTTGCAGAGGCAAAACATTCCAAACATAAGGGACAGCCAGAGAAAATGCCCAGATTGGAGAGACAGAGTATTGTGTGTGTGAAAACAAACAAACAAACAAACAAACAAACAGGATACCAGTGACACTAGAGTAAAGAATACAGCTGGAGAGTGAGGTATAAGAAGACTTGAAAAGTAGGAGGGGTGAGGTTATGATGGACTTTGAACTCCAAGTGTTTTGTATTTGATATTGGGGGTAATATGGAGCCACTGGAGTTTACTGAGTGACATGGTTGGAACTGCACTTTCAGAGATGTGGTCAAATCTTAGCATTTTTAATATGTAAAGGAAATTTAAACAGTCTTTATCCTGCCCATCAATCCACATGTATGTAGTAAGTGCTTATTATATACAAGAATTTGTGCTAAGTCCTGGGGATACAAAGAGAAAGTAAAAATATTTCTTACCTCAAAGAACTTACTTTCTAGTGGGAGAGAATCCTTTGGGCAGTGTGAACAAAAGATAATATTGTACTACATGTTATGCATTTTGGAGATATCATTCAAGGGATTTACCTCTATTACCTACGTAACAGAGACTTGGTATATGCCCAGATCACCTAAGATGTAGGAACCCACATGGGAGATAGCAGGGACCTGCTTATAGAAGACAGGAGGAGGATCAATTAAAGTGTGGATATACTACTTTGGCTTAGCCCATGATTGGAAGTAGTCTCTTTCTATTCACTACATTGTCTCAGCCTTTAAGTGACATGACTGAGGCAGAGTAAGTCTCTCATTCTGGTGGCCAGAAGGGTAAAAACCCTATTCATTCACAGAAAATTCCACTATGAGGGAAGAACCAGAGAGATACCTTACTCTACTCTTTTTCTTTTTTTTTTCTTTCTTTTTTTTTTTTTTTAGTGAGGCAATTGGGGTTAAGTGACTTGCCCAGGGTCACACAGCTAGTAAATGTTAAGTGTCTGAGGCTGGATTTGAACCCAGGTACTCCTGACTCCAGGGCCGGTGCCCTATCCACTGCGCCACCTAGCTGCCCCCTTACTCTCCTCTTAATCTACGAGGCACAATGAAATCAGTTTGGGGTTTGGATCTTTTTTGTATGTCCTTTTCAATTCTAGTACATAGAGTGCCCCCACCCCCACCCCAGATCAGTGCTTTGTCATGGTAGAGGGGCTTGTGTAGCTCGATGAAATTATGAATTATACTATGTAGGTTTACACAAGATGCACAGATAATAGGGGAGAGTTCTGACAAAAGGTGATCCACTGGAGAAGGAAATGGAAAACCATTCTAGCATCTTTGCCAAGAAAATGTCAAGGACAGTACTAAAATGAAAAAAAAGATGACATTAGAAGATGAGTCCCTTATGAAGCAGCTGGGCCAAAGCTGAAAGGAAGATCAGTTTCAGATGTGTCTGGTAATGAAAGGAATGTCTGATGTTCTAAAGATCAATATTGCATAGGAGCCTGGAATGTAAGATCTATGAACTCAGGCAAGCTAGATATAGTGAAATAGGATATGGAAAGATAAAATATTGACATCTTGGATGTCAGGGAACTAAAACGAATGCCTGAAAAACTATGGACAGTAAGTAACAATATTGTACAGGAGGCAGCAACAAAAAAAATTTCCAAAGAAAAAGAAGAGCAAGAAAGCAAAATGGCTTTCTGAGGAGGCTTTATAAATAGCTGAGGAAAGAAGGAAAGAGAAAGGTAAAGGAGAAAGGAACCCTACTGAATCCAGAATTCCAGAGAATAGCAAGGAGAGATAATCTGATTTTCTTAAATGAGCAATGCAAAGAAATTGAAGAAAACAGTAGAACAAAAAAGACAAGATCTCTTCAAGTAAACTAGAGATATCAAGGGAAAGTTTCATGTAAAAATGGGCAAGACAAAAGACAAAAATGGTAGGAATTTAACAGAAGCAAATGAGATTGAGAAGAGCTGGCAAGAATACACAAAAGATAGTTCTCAACATCACTGATAACCATGTTAGTGAATTTCCTGATCTAGAGCCAGATATTCTGGAGAATTAAATCAAGTAGGCCTTCAAAAACATTGCTAACTATAAAACTAGTGGATGTTATGTCATTCTAGCTGAGTTACTTAAAACCCTAAAAAATGATTCTGTTAAAGTGCTACACTTAATGTGCCAGCAACGTTGGAAAACAGAATGGTGCCCACTGGATTGGAAAAGATCAATTTTTGTTCCAATTATAAAGAATCACAATGCCGAAGAATGTTGAAATTACTGAATTATTGTGCTCATTTCCTACACTAGCAAGGTTCTTCTTAAGATTCTGCAAGCTAGGCTTCAGTGATATATGAATCATGAAATATGAGAAGAGCAGGCTGGTTGTCAAAGAGGAAGAGGACATATAGACCAAATCGCCAAAATTTTGTAGATTTTTGGAGAAAGCAAGGGGGTTCCAGAAAAAAATATTTCTATGTCTATGTCTATGTCTATGTCTATGTCTATGTCTATGTCTATGTCTATGTCTATGTCTATGTCTATGTCTATGTCTATGTCTATGTCTATGTCTCTATGTATCTATTTCTTCTTCATTGACCACACTAAAGCCATGGACTGTGTGGATCACAACAAAATGTGTCAAGTCCTTAAAGAAATCAGAGAACCAGATCATCTGACTTGTCTCTTGAGGAACTTATATGCAAGCCAAGAACTAAACCTAGAAAAATTAATTGGCTTAGGTAACTGGAAAAAATAAAATACTTTATTAAAAAAAGAAATAACTATATTTTTTACCTTATTTATTTAACTTATATATGCAGAATACATGTAAAATGGCAGGCTGGATGAATGAAAAGCCAGAATTAAGGTTGCCAGAAGAAATATCAACAATCTCAGATATATGTATGATACCACTGATGGCAGAAATTGAAGGGGAATAAACAAGCCTGGGTGAAAAATATGAGGGTGAAAATGAAGAATGTAAAAGCTGGTTTGATGCATAACATAAAAACAAAAACAAAACCAGAAACAAAACCCTGAAATTGTCCTAACACTTCCTGGCAAATAGGGAGGAAAGAAATGGAAACAGTGGAAGATTTTATATCCTTGGTCTCAAGGATCACTGAAGATGGTGACAGTCATAATGAAATTAAGAAGTCCTTGCTCCTTGGAATAAAAGCTATGGCAAATCTGAACAATATGTTAAAAAAAAAAAGCAGAGATAATACCTTACTGAGAAAATGCACATATAGTCAAACTGTGGTTGTTCCAGCAGCAACATATGGTTATTAGAGTTGAACTAGAAGGAAAGGTGTGTGCTAGAGAATTGACACTTTCAAATTTTGATTCTGAAGATTTTGAGACCCTTGAACAACAAGGAAGTCAAATCAGTCAATGTTTAAAGAAATCAATTCAAGCTATTCACTAGAAAGTCAAATCCTGAAGCTGGAGCTTAAATACTTGGGCCACATAAGGAGAAGACAGGACTCACTGAAAAAGACCTTGGTGAGGAAGCTAGGTAGCGCAGTGGATAGAGCACTGGCCCTGGAGTCAGGAGGACCTGAGTTCAAATCCGGCCTCAGACACTTGACACTTACTAGCTGTGTGACCCTGGGAAAGTCACTTAACCCCAATTGCCTCACCAAAAAACCCACAAAAAAACAGAGAAAGAAAGAAAAAGAAAAAGACCTTGGTGTTGCGAAAGATGGAATGGAAAGGGAAAAGGGAGTGGCAGAAGATGAGATGGATAGATAGTATCATGGAAACAATGAACATAAATTTAGGATACAATTATTTTAGCTTTTTGGCCAGGTCTTACAAGGAAAAATCTGACTTCCCATTCACCCTGTTACATAATGGGCAGTATGAGTACATGCACATCTTTTAGGTATGCTACCACATTGTTAAACCATCCTTCACAGTCTTAGAGACTTTCTTATCAATAGTTTCCCAGGGAAGTATAGGTAGAGTGTGGGATCCTAGACATGCATAAGAGAATATCCAAATAAGGAAGGGCCCTATGGACTGCCCTTACTGTACATTCAGTGTATCCTAGCCAAGCACTGGGGAGTCATGGAACCTTTTGATCAATCGACCCCCTGTGCACATGCCCCTATATCTCTGACTCACACTTGTACAGTCCAAGAAGGCTTTCTGCCAAGTATGCTTATATAATCTACATGTATAAATATCAGGGAAGGTTTGGGAGGAGCTAGATAGGAATTCACATAATGTCCACCAGCCATCTCAGACACTGACCCCTCTGTAAGTAAGTCACATTTAAATAAATTCTATCTCTTTAACGCTGGAGCTGCCAATGGCTTCTTCAGTATTGAGTTATTTCAGGGGTATCGGGGAGGTATATATCTGAATCCCTATTTGTACCCAGCAATTGGTCTAGTTGGCAGGATACCATAACCAACAATAAACTTGTACAGACTTTGAGAGATAGTGGAGGATAGAAGGACTTAGCATGCTATAATTCATGGGATCATGAAGAGCTAGACACAAATGAGTGACTGAACAACAACAGAGTGGTGTTTCTATACTTGGGAGCTTGAGTTATATGGATATTGTAATCTAGGATCCCAGGCTAGATGTTACATTCATCTTAGCTGGGAAATCCTAGGAAGCCAGGGTCCTAGGACACTAGCCCAAAGGGGATTTTAGACTGGCATTTTGTGAGATGAAGGCTGTGTAGGAACTAAGTTATACTGTGAGACTAATCTCCCTTCCCAGAGATTGAATTTTCAAAAAGTATGAATTCCTGCCCTTCATGTACTTAGGGAAAGGTTTGCATATCCATTCTTGTTATATCTTTGAAGCAAATATTCCTTTGTAAAACTAACTTGATTAAAGTAGTTAAATGAAACTGGGGTGCTTGGAGTCTAAATTGGGGAAACATGATAGATAAAGGCTCTGGCTAATGGCAGAGATGAGAAACCTCACCCTACCACTCAAGCCCCTCACAAGAATGTAGAACTCTGGAGGGAGAAGAAATATAACACTTGACTCTCAGGGAATGGGGACAGAGCGAATCCATGTTGTTATGCATATAAATCAGAACACAAGATAGAGACATTAGATAGAAGGTGAGTTTTAAGCATTTGGCACCTACTGCAGGTGACTCAAAAAGATCTCTTGGAGATGTTGGTGTTTGAGCTGAATAAAAAAGAAAGCTAGGGATTCAAAGAGTTGGAGGTTAGGAGGGAGACCATTCCAATCTTGGAGAATGGCCAGTGGAAAGTTACAGAGAGAATAAAGTGCTCTGTGTAAAAAATACCAAGTAGGTCAGTATGGCTAGATTTTTAAAATGTGTGGAGAGTAATAAAAGGGAGATAATTGGAAAGGGAGGAAGGAACCAAATTGTGAAGAGCTTTCAAATGGCAAATATGGGACTTTATATCTGGAAAGAAATAATAACAATGACAATGATGAACAGTAGTTTTGTGCACTTTTAGAGTACATAGTGTGGAAGAAGATGCGATAACTTGGAATTTGCCTAATTTCCAAAAGATTGTCGCCTACTGAGTCACCATTAACACTTCCAGACTCTACCAGGTGTTGTCTCTCTCTTCTAATGAGTTCTAGTAAGATCACACCCTTAGGTGATATGCAATGCCAAGATCTGTAGGAGAAATATAAGCACTGTTACTTATCAAACATCCTTAGGTTATCTCCTATAGCATTCCACATTCTTTGCAGATGTTTTTGTTTTCAAAGAACACAGCTGAATGTACACAAAAGTGCCTTGTAGCAAATTTTGGCTCATTGCAAGAAAGGGTCTGCTGACTAGCTTTAGCATGGCATTATGCTGAGATTGCATGCCAGGTGCAAAAGGAATAGCATGTTTTAGAATTTGAGCACTGCAATATCAGGTAACACAGGCATTATAGGACAGATTATCTTCTTGCAATACAATGTGACCCAATTTGCTGAATAAAAATAGAATAAAAACAATGGCTTATAGGAACACCTTGTCTATTTCATATCTTTTTCATGGAAAGTCACATTGGAGGGGTAGCTAGATTGTACAGTGGATAAAGCACTGGCCCAGAATTCAGGAGGACCTGAGTTCAAATCCGGTCTCAGACACTTGACACTTACTAGCTGTGTGACCTTGGGCAAGTCACTTAACCCTCATTGCCCCACCAAAAAAAAAAAATTAAAAAAAATGTCACATTAGACACTTTCAACCCAAATTGTAGTTTCATTCATTTATCTCACTCATTGAATAATAACATGCACACAACACATATTCGTAACTGCTTAGACTCCTGAGTAGGCATTGCTTATATATCTGAGCTAGCAGGCTAATCTCCACTCCCTCCTTAGATGATGATTAGCCTCTAGCTATCCACCATTTTAATAAAGTATTACCTATTCTTGGATTGATCTCATCCATAAGGAAGAGTGTATTCCTAAAGAGCATTTCTGAGGCATTAGGAAGTACTTAAAAGGATCCCTTTCTTATCATGGATGGAATGAATATTTGATACTAATTTGCCATTAAATTGGTATATTTTTCTTGGGAGACTTAGGGGGTCTTGAGATATCAGAACATGAATTAGATTCAGAGCTCCTAGCTATAGTGGAGCCTCACAACTTATTTCCACAGGGCATCTATCTCTCAGCACCAGCAAAGCAAATCTTACAACATTTTAATTGAATCCTACTGAGTCCAGTATGTCTCTCTTTCTCAGTTCACTGAAAACAGCACTCCCCCCAACCCCATGAGCAATATTTTCTTTTCTGTAATCAAATAATTGCTAGGCTGATTTCAGCTTCTTTTGCTTGAACTTTTTGCCTTTTGTTCACTAGTTTGGTTCTCCCATCCTGATAAGTGCAGGCTGTTGGTGCAGTCAGGATGACTGCTCCATGCCAGGCTCAAATGTCTGCAAATACATTTCTTACTTCACACTGAGCTGGCAATCCGTTCCATCTGTTTCTTCTCTTCAGGACTTGCATACTGCCTACAGCCATTTTCCAAAGTAGGCCTGAAAATTTAGGGACAGGTTTTCAATATATTTTATCTTAGCTTCTGCATGAAATAGCCACTTTTATTCATGTAATATCAACTTCTATAACACAGAGCTTGGAATATAGTTAATAAATAAAAATTCTTGTTGGCTTAAATTGACTTCATTCATAAGTGTTTTCTTGAGAATATCCCCCATATCTTTTAAAGCATATATACTTGTAATTAGGAATATTATTCTATATAGAAGTCCAATGACTACAAGTGTCTTTGCACATAGGCCATACTGATGTCTTTAGACAATAGATCAACAAGTGTTCAAGGATATAAATTTTTCTCTCTGCTTTTGCTTTATTTCATAAATTTTGCCAAGCTATCTCACTCATCAACCTTTTTTTCTGTTATAATGGTGATTTAGTTTCAATTTAGTCCTGAAACTTTTGTTCATCTTTTCTTCTTTTGTTATCTGTAAAAAATGTGTTTAAGATTTCTGCCTTTCTACATTTACTAATGATTTTTATAGCTAACTCAATTTTTTAAAAATCCCATATTAGCCTGAAAAATAGGTATATTCTCAAAAATGCCTATTAAATTCTCTTCTCAGTTCTATTGAAACTAATTTCCAACCTTGTCTTGAAGTCTGTGTTTTCTTTTTTGTTTATCCTTTTGACATATTTATCAAGCTCTTAGAGAAAAATTCTAAGTATCCTTTAATCATTAGCTTACTATGTGGTCCTTTTTGATTTTCACTTAGCCTCCTCTTTACTACTACTATTTCTAAAGAGCTAGTAGTGCTTTTATAAATAAAAATCAATTCAACCCATATGGCTTTATGTTCAAATTACCTATGACAAAAACAAATAAAAAATACATTTCAGTGTTCCTATCTTAGAGCAACATTTTTAGAAACAGTTGTGACATAAGAAATTATCTATTATATTTATTATGTCTTTGTGCATTTATTTATTTATTTGTGGATATAACCAGTATAGTAGAGATAAAAACCTAATGGAAGATTTTGTTGTATCCCCTTGTTTTGTCCTCAGAGTTTCACCTGACCCAACCCTTGGTCTTGCTGTTTTCTCAGAAGTCACCCATTCCATGTACTATTTAGATTGGGTGGAACTAGCTTGTTAGTCAAATGTGACAATCCAAGGCCAGAGCGAACTCCCTCAATATCAAAGAGGAGAATTGAGGGGAATTTCCACTCAGCAGTGAGTATTCCTTTCCAACATCCTGCTTGATTTCTCTCTACCTGAAAGAAAGTGGAAGAATTCTCCTAAGGGACACATTTATGAAATTATTATGGCCTCTTCTGAGCATTAAGGAACCATAATTTGTTGGCATTAGGAGAGATGTTTCTTGCTATGCTGAAATAAAAGGCCTTTTATTCTCATCCTCTGCCTCTCAGCCAATTAAAACTGTACCTACTACAGATATTACCATTTTCAAACAAATGTTGTAAATGTAATCTCACTTTTCATAGATTCTTGTACTTTTACAGCTTGAAGGGACCTTAGAAATCTCACAAAGAAGGAATTTTGCATTAAATAGGGGTTTGAGTCAATAATTAACTTCATTCACTGAACAGCAACAACAAAAAGAACACGGATAAGGTCTCTCATAAGAAATTATCATTGTTTGGTTTAATTATTTAGTTTTTAAGACTATACTTAAATTAAGACTAATTTTAATATCTATAATACAGCTTGTGTTTTGAAAAGCTTTTCATTAATAAAGATTTTCTGAAAATTTCACCTTTAAAGGTTGGGAATATCTACATAGTCCTTCTTCCCCTAGCCTTAGTACTACATTGTAATCTCAATGAGATCAGAGATAGGGTAATAATTATCCTTCATTTTCCTCCCAGTGTCTATCATAAGGCTTTTCTTTATTAAGAATACAGTGAGTGTGGGGCAGCTATATGGCGCAGTGGATAAAGCACTGGCCTTGGATTCAGGAGGACCTGAGTTCAAATCCAGCCTCAGACACTTGACACTTAACTAGATGTGTGACCCTAGGCAAGTCACTTAACCCTCATTGCCCTGCAAAAACCAAAAAAAAAAAAAAAAACACCAAAACCCACCAAAGAATACAGTGAGTGAGTGTTCCATAAATGATAGTTGGGCTATTAGTGCCTAAGTTTGTTTTGTATTTATACTGTGTGTGTGTATCTATATATCTATATCTATATATCTATACACATACTTTTGCACATATTTTCCCCAAAATAAAGAGTATGCTTATGGAGGGAAGGCCCTATTTCATTTTTGTCTGTATCCTTAGTGCCTACCAAAATGATGGACCATAATAAATATTTGTTGATTGATGACTGAGTATTGAAGTAGGAACATATCTACTTCACACAATTGAAAATTTTTCTATTTCATTAAAAGAGCCTAAGAAAAAAATGTTTCATTTTAATACATCATATTCAAGTTTTACTCTTTAGGGCAATATGTAGAATGGTATGAATGCAGGTAGTGGTAGATGGGGATTGGGTCTTTTATCATGACACCAGATGGAACAGGAGAAGAGGAATGAATTTCAGCATCATTTGGATGAGAAATAAACTAATCATGGAGAAATGAGTCAAGGTAGAGTATTTATGGCTAGAGATAAGTCCATTGAAAGAGGCAGGTAAACTGTACTATCTGAAAAGTCATCATGTTTGTCCCAGAAGCAGGCTCTACAATGTCTCTCATGTACTCTATGCAATTTCATGAGGACCAATCTCAGAGGCCAGTCCACTGTTACATTCATGTAGTAGATAAAGTTCTGGACTTGGAGTGAGGAAGACCTGAGTCTGACTCCTGCCTCTGACATTACTAGCTGTGTGATCTTGGGTAAATCCTTTAACCTACCAACTTTTGTTTCCTCATCTACAAAATGGGGATGATAACACCCATTTCACTGGATTGTTATGAGTATCAATTGAGTTATTTGTAATCCCTTTGCAAACTTGGAAGTGCTATGCAAATGTTACCTATCACTACTAGCACAAGTACTCCATTATTCCTGCTGTTATGGCTAATACTACCACTGCTGCTGCTACTACCAAGCTAAATATCACCTTTTTCTTCACCCACTGTTTTTTTTGGGGGGGGGCAATTGGGGTTAAGTGACTTGCCCAGGGTCACACAGCTAGTAAGTGTTAAGTGTCTGAGGCCGGATTTAAACTCAGGTACTCCTGAATCCAGGGCTGGTGCTCTATCCACTGTGCCATCTAGCTGCCCCTCACGCACTGTTTTTAAGAAATGAAGTTGAAGAACATAATCGCCTTGGTTGCCTTTCTCTGTGTGGCAGAATCATTTTGTAACATATACTCCTTCAGTCTCAGGGTGAGAAGGGAAAGAGAGAAAAGCAAAGATTCTCTATCCCAAGTCAACAAGCAATGAATTTTCAGCATTTTGCTATATGTAGGATGGGCAAGTCACTTAACCCTGTTGGCCTCAGTTTCCTCATCTGTAAAATGAGCTGGAGAAGGAAATGGCAAACTATTCCAGTACCTCTGCCCAGGAAATCCCAAATGGAGTCATGAAGAGTTGGACATGACTGAAAAATGACTGAACAACAAAAACAAAAAATAAAATCAAGTTTATTTATTTTGTTCTTAAAACCTATGATTTATTGGGTGCCAGATATGTTCTTATGTGGAAACTCTCTCTACAAATGCAGACGAACAAAAAGTATAACTTATTGTCTTAGAAAGTTGCCTAGAGCTCAGAGAGGATAAATGATTTATCTGTGGTTAGATAGGCAACATGTGTTGGAGACAAGGCTTGAACCCTGAACATAGGGCTTATTGACACTGAAGCTGTATTAGTGGGTAGAGGATTGATCTTTAAGAGGGAGCATAATAGAAAGAACACTATCTGTGGAGTCAGGGTATCTAAGGTCAAATCTCTGGCTCTACTTCCTGTTTTGTGCTACAATGGAAAGGTCACTAGATTTTAAGTCAGCTGACTTGGTATTGAATCTTGATTGCTATTTACTACCTGGGTGACCTTGAACAAGTCGTTTGATATCTCTGGACTCCACTTTCCTCATTTGTAAAATTATAGGATTGGACTACATGACCTTTAATGACTCTTCTAACTCTCAACCTCATGAGCTCTTTCTATTTGTCACTTTTCATGGGGAAAACATCACAGAACCTTAAAAAAGGATTTCTAGTCATCTTGTGACATAATGTGCTCCACTTCTCTGTCTAGTTCACACCATTCCTTCTGTAAACTTTTACATGGCTTATAATATATTGCCACGTAAATATGCCTTGTCTCTTCAACTAAAATTGAATTATTTTGCATCCCTCATCTTCCTCAGCATAAAATGGTTTCAGTAAATATTATAAACTATGTTTTGAAATCAAATAATGATGGTTCGCACTTGCAACACTCTCTATGGTTTTCTTTAACCACCAGGTGGTGGTGCTAGCAAGTAACCTTATGAAATTCAACTGGAAGGGTCTTCAAAATGGTGGATTAAGGCCAGTTATTTCATAAATCCCATCCTGTCCCACCACACTTCTATTTAATTTTCACTTCCTACTCCTTTCAACCTCTGGACTCAATCCTGTTTCCTCTTCATGAGGTTCTAAGTCATTATCAATAGTCTTAACTTTCTTTATCCTTTATGGAAATCTAGTTATTACTATTGCAATATTATCCCTATTTTTGTTCTCATGTCATCTTATCTTACTATGTTACATTTATTCATTTAATTGAGAACTTTTTAAGCTATATTAAATTTTTCAGTTTCTTTGATGCCTTTTTGGTAAAGTTTTCTTTGTGATGATGAATTCTCTCCTTTCCCCTCTTTGTTGTTTGCTTTTTTCCTTTTACTTTTGTGGTAGGTGATATTTCTTCCTGTTTGAGGTGATGAAGTAGAATTGGGCAGAAAGAGGAGCTCTCACTCAGCTACCTGGCCAGAAGTCTTTGCTTTAAATTATACCTCTGCTTTTGTACTTAGAATTGAAGCTCAGGAAGGAGTTCATGAAGCAGAATTTCAACAGTAATAGGATTAAAGAAGCTCAATAAAGGCCTCTCTTGACAGAATGAGAACTCTTTTATGTGGTATAAAATATAGTAAGGTATTGTCTTAAACTTTATGTCAGGGCTTGATTATAATCATATTTACAATTATAAATAGAAGATGAATACGACTAACCTAAAAACTTCATCTCTCAAAATATATTTTTTATTTGAATACAGCAAAACCTTACTCTTTTCTACCTACTGACAATGACAAAATGATTTTTGTAATGTTCCAGATTATAATTATTCTTCCCTCTTTGCTCTATCTACAACTCTTTTGGGAAAGAAAATAACAGTAGGGTTTTGTCTTTTTCTGAAATTGATATTAAATGCTGGAAAATATTGATACAACAAAGTCCGATTGGGTTACAACATTGATAGGTAAAGTGGAATAAACATAAACTGGAATGAAGTGGCAAAATGAAGTAGAAAATCTCATACTTATTTCTGTTTGTGCATTGTTTTAAATGCCATAGTTTCTCCTCTTAATTGTTTCAAAAGCTATGATAAGATTTAATGATAATTTAATGATAAGATTTTCATTTATCTCTTCCTCCTACCCCCACCCCCCACTATTCTAGAAGAGATCTTCAAGGGTTTCCCCCACCCCCATCTCTATTTCCTGTGCCCTTATGGTTTTACTTCTGCATTCAGTGGAAGAAAGCTATTTTGGAGAAGAAAGGGAAGAAAGGAATTCTGGTAGAGATGGAAGAGGAAGAAGAAAAAATTGTGAAGGTGAGATAATGTCCATAAGAGTGAGTAAGAGGATGTGAGCGGACAATAAGAGAAGTGAAAAGAATTATGTGTGGTTATCATAGTGTCATACATTTTCAAGGTACTGAGGAGAATGAAAACAAAGATGCTCCTGGGAATAGGACTTCTAGCAAGAAATATAAACACTAAGGATCTCACTATGCAATGTTTGCATTTTTGCCATGCCCAAATGATTTTTTTCTATGCTTGGAGTAGATAGAGGTTTTCTTCCCAGAAGAGAAGGTAAAGTCTTTGAGTATCACTCTCTCCAGATTATTATTTTTTTTTTGGTGAGGCAACTGGGGTTAAGTGACTTGCCCAGGGTCACACAGCTATTAAGTGTCAAGGTTCTGAGGCCGCATTTGAATTCAGGTCCTCCTGAATCCAGGGCCAGCGCTCTATCCACTGCACCACCTAGCTGCCCCTCTCTCTCCAGATTATAAAGTAAATTTCCCTTTTCTTTTTTGTTTTTAAAGCACTCCAGTGATGTGATAAAGAAGAAAACAAAAGGGACCTGTGGCAGAGAGTTGGAGGGTAGAAGAAAGTCATACAGACTAGGAAGGGGAAAAGAAGGACTCAACACATGGAGCTAGAGAACAGATGAGAATTCTCCTCAAGGGTCAGGGTGGTTGCTGAGAGAAGGGAGAGGTACCCCAGCACTGGAGATGGGCAAATGGTGTCCCAATTTTCAAAAGAGGAAAGAAAATAGAACCTGCAAATTATAGGACAGTGAACTTTACTTTGATTCCTGAGAAAATTCCAGAAATTCCTAACATCTAGAAAAGGAAATAATGCAAAAGTGTGTGTGTGGGGGGGGGGGAGAGCAGCATTTAGGTGGTGCAATGGATAGAGCAATGGCTTTGGAATCAAGAGGAACTGAGTTCAAATCTGGTATCAGACACTGACTAGCTGTGGGATCCTGGGCAAGTCTCTTAACCTGATTGCCTCAGGCAGGGAGAGAGAAAGAGAGACAGAGAGAGACAGAGACAGAGACAGAGAGACAGAGGGACAGACAGAGAGAGGCAGAGAGACAGAGACAGAGAGAAAGAGAGAGAAGGAAAGGAAACAAGAAAGAAAAAACAATGCTTATAAAGAGCCGACATGGCTTCATAAAGTCAGGGGAATACCTGGTTAATGTTATTTGACAGCATTACCAAATTAGTAGATCATGGGAGTGTTAAAGAGATAATTTCCTTAGATTAAAAATAGAACTTGATAAACTATCTCACGTACTTCTTTTGGGGAAAAATGGAAAGATGTGGGTGATGTGATTAGATTTATTTATAGTCATTTGAATGGACAGAATGAAGAAGTTCTTAGTGGTTCAATGTTAACTTGGCAAGAAGTTTCTGCTCGATTGTCTCAAGGTCTATGCTTAGCCCTGTGCTGCTTAACATTTTTAGCAATGAGTTGGATAAAGGCATAGGTGACATATTCATGCAATGTACAGAAAACACCAACCTGAGAGGAATAGTTACTACACTTGATGTTAGAATTAGGACCCAAAAGTAGTTTTCTAGGAGCAGATAGGTGGTACAGTGGATAGAGCACTGGCCCTGGATTCAGGGGGACCTGAGTTCAAATGCGGCCTCAGACACTTGACACTTACTAGCTGTGTGACCCTGGGAAAGTTACTTAACCCCAATTGCCTCACCAAAAACAAAACAAAACAAAACAAAAGTAGTTTTCTAGACTTCAGCATTAGTTTGAATCTAATAAGATGAAATCCAATAGAGATAAATATAAAATATTATACTTGGGTTCAAAAAAGTCAACTTCCCAAATATTGAGTGGAAGAAGCATAGACAGATAGCAGTTTGCCTGAAAATGAGATCTGGTGGCTTTAGTTGAGTTAATTTCAGTGTCAGCAGTGTAACATTGCACCTCAATAGGCTAATATGATCAAAGGATATATATAGTCTCTCTGTACTCATCCCTAGTCAGACCATATCTGGAGTACTGTGTTCAGTTTGGGTCACCATGATCTTAAAAGCCAGGAAATTGACTCTGTTGTGGGCGTTCTTTTCTTTTTCTCTTTACCCTCTCCCTTCATTACATCATCAGTTTCCATGGGTTCTCTCTGCAGATAACTTATAGTTCTATATATGTAACCCTAGTTTCTCTCTTGAGCCACCTGTCAGATATTTTTATCTGGATGCGCTCTAGGCATCTCAGACTCAACATATCCAAAATATAATTCATTCATTTACTCATTTATTCATTCATATATTTTTCCAAATACCCTCAACTTTTGAATATCCCTATTCCTACTGAAGGCACCACCATCCTTCTTAGCACTCAAGATCACAAATTTATTGTCATATTTGACTCCTCACTCTCACTCAGTCCTAAATATCCTTTAAAAATATTTTCATTTTGATCTCTACATTATCTCTTGCATACATCCACTCAGTCCTCTAGTTCAAACACAAATCACATCTCTCCTGGACTATTATTGTAATAACCTTGTATTTGGCTTCTTGACTTCAAGCTTCCCCACACTCCAATTTCATCACCATGTAGTTGCCAAGTGATTTTGCTAAAAAAACAAAACAAAACAAAACACTCATAATATCATCTATTCCCCTACTCATTAAGTTTCAATGACTCCCTATTATTTTTATGTTTAAATAGCATCTTCAAGCAAACCCTGGTAAAGGTCCTTCATAACCTGGCTCCTTCTCACTCTTCCAGTATTCCCACACATTTTCCCACCATCCACTCTGAGATCTAGCCATATAGACTTACTTGCTACTCCACATGCATGATACATCTTTTTTAAAATTTAATTTTTTAAAATTTTTTGGATACATCTTTTTATATAATTTTACACTGGCTATTCCCCATGTCTGGAATGCAGTCTGTCCTCACCTCTACTTGGAGTGCCTGCCTTCCTTTAAGAATCAGCTAAAGGTCTACTTCCTACATAAGTTCTTTCTCCCCCCTTCCCCCCCCCCCCGTTATCCCTAGTAGTTATTTATTCTTATAAATTCCTTGTATTCATTTTGCATGGTAAATATGTCTACATGTATATGTATTTCTATATACATATTTATTATTTGTATATAAATGTGTGTACGTGTGCATATCTATGTATATATACACATAGATACACATACAGGCATATACATGTGTGTATGTGTGTGTATGTGTATGCATATATATATATACACACACATATATATATATACATATATACATACACAAGATAGATAGATAGATGGATGGACAGACTTGTACATGTCCCCAGAAAAGAATATAAGTCCCTGGAGTGTTTTATTCTTTTATTCTTTGCAGCCCCAAGCCTATTGCACTGTGGCTGGCACATAGAGCTTAAGAAATGCTTATTGACTGATGGTTTTCTTGATAATCTGAAGGACATCCAGAAGAGAGCATGAGTGTATGACCCATGAGGACTAGTTAAAGAAATTGAGAATATTTACTCTAGTGAAGAGTGGACTCAGGGGTCATATGATAGCTGTGTTCAAGTGTTTGAAGGACTGTCAGGTATAAAAGGGATGAGAATAGTTTGGATTGTTCTAAGAAACCACCACCAGGTTTCCCAGTCACCACTGGGAAGTAATAAAAAAGAGAAATTTAAATTTTATGTCCAGTAAAACTTCATAATAACTAAAGTTGTTCAAACATGTAAAGGATACCCTTTCAAAGAGATAGGTTGCCACTCAAAGGAGGACTTCTGACAGGCTAGGTGGCAATCTGTCAAGTATTTTAGAGTATGTGGCATTCCTTTCAGTCATGTGTAGGACTACATGGCCATTAATTCACTAATATGTCTTCTAAATCTCAATTGTGTGATTTTCTGATTTGCATACTAGGTCATGGACATGCTATAAATTGTGCTGTGGGATAATTTCTATTCCAGGAGTTTCCTAGGCTGACAAAATCATATTTACATATTCATTAGTGATGTTGGTCTATAGTTATCTTTCTCTGCTTTGCTATTCGTGTTTGGTATATCAGCATCCTGTTTGCCTCAGAAAAGGGGTTTGGTAATGTCTTTTTCAGTGTTATTAAGAACAATTTTTTGTAGCATAGATACCGATTGTTTTTGAAATCCTTGCTTGAATAAATGCATATATTCATCTGGATCAGTTTTTTTTTTCACCTTTAAGTTTGCCTATAGCCTTTTCAATGAGACTGAGTTGTACAAGATCTCTATTGTTTGTTTTGTTAATTATATTTTTGTAAATCATCAACTACTCCCTCTAAATTCAGTTTGTCATAATTTTATATAATAATTTCTGATCTTTTATTTATTTTCTATGATTATGAGTTCACTTTGTACATTTTTTTCATTTCCCCATATAATTTTCCTTTCTCATTAGTCTGCTTTTCTCATTAGTTAATGGCTTAATGATTTTTCTGATTAAAAAAAAAGCTAGCCATCTGATCTCTTTATTCAATAATTTTCATATTTATGCATTTCTCCTATGATTTTCAAAGTTTTTTTTGTTTGTTTTTGCTTCTTTGTTTACTTAACGATTGGGGGGTTTTTAAAAAAATTGGTTCTCAGTTCCTTAATCCTCTATTTTTCTATGTTGTTGATGAATTTTTTTCCAGAGATTCATGGTGCAGAGAAGTGGTATCACATTCAAATAAAAATGGGCCACTAAACCATTAGAAGACCACCTTTTATTATCATTGTTCTATTATATTTTAATTTATTTTATTAAGCATTTGCAACTACATTTTAATTTTGGTCAACCCACAATGGGAATGTTGTGGCTCTCAAACAATGTATTTTGACACTTCTCAGTGCACAGAGCTCAGTTTTCAAGGCAAGAAGTCCTGACTCTGAAATATAGTAGTTGTGTGACCATTGATATGTCATTTTCAGCACTCTAGGAAACTCTCTAATCTTATGTAAGTGAAAGCAGTTTTCGTATTGATAGTTCTACACACTGATGAAATAAGAGGTCTAGAAACTCTACTCAATCCCCCAAATAATGCATTCAGAGATTCCATTTTCAGTATTGTTTCAAAGGCATCCCATAAATGTTTGTATGATCTCATTTGATTTCTAGTAGCTACTTAAAATTAAACACACCTTCCTGGTTCTTGGCATCATCCAACCTGGACAGTGCCATGGGCTAGAATTGTTATGGGGATTCTTGAAGCTCGGTCTTTTTCTGTTCAAGAACTTCACCCCACAGTTTTGATGGGGTGGAAAACCACAAGTTGAAAAGGACCAACAAAGGAACAGAGTAAGGGAACCATCAAGTCTAAGTTAGAAACTTTTGCTCATTTTCAGTCTAGACGAGGGATTAAACTTTTTGTGTCATGGACCCTTTGTTTTGGATTCCAGAATTTGTAGTGTAGAGAGTGTTAGACAGGAAACAGTGATAGTTTGCCAAGATAATTTCACAAGGGGCATCAATCAATTTCCAGTTTATGCTTAAATTACTATAGGATACAAAAGAGTAGGGTGAAATTTTGTAGTCTAGGAGTAGCCCAGGAAATAACTGTTCAAGGATAACTGGAAGTAACCATCTTTTCAAAGCCACCTTTCTCATTCGGGGATAATGAACACTACTTGGCACCAACAATATCGTAAAGGGAAACCATAGCACCTTTGTCCATTATGCCAATAAGGAAATTCCTGTTTTGGTATCAACTAGACATTGAGGGCCTTTCCAGCTCTGTGATTCTATGATTTAGAGATTGTATAAAGGCTAGTAGAGTTTCTGTCCTAAGGAAAGCTTAAAGCAATGAGGAAAATAAAATATTAATGAAGGCAGAAATAAAGTTCCAGGAAAAATATCCCAACTCCATATATATATATATACATACATACATATATATATATGTATGTATGTATATGTATATGTGTGTATATATGTGTATATATGTATGTATATGTGTATATGTATATGTATATATGTATATGTGTGTGTGTTTGTGTATGCATGTGTATGTATATGTGTATGTGTATGTGTATATCTCTATTTCTATCTCTATCTGCCTCTATATAAAGAGAGGCTCAGAAAACTCAAAATAGCCAGTGAGAATTTGGAAAATTTGCCATAACCTTAGCAGGAAGTAAAGAAACAAGCATTTCTTATATGATAGATATTTTGCTAAGTGCTTTACAAATACTATTTCATTTGATCCTCACAAATGATCCTAGGAGATAGGTGCTACTATTATACTCTTTTTACAACTGGGGAAACTGAAGTAGAGATGAAGTGATGCATAAGGACATATAGCTAGTAAATGTCTGGGGCAAGATGTGAATTCAGGTCTTTCTGATTCCTTACCCAGCTCTCCATCCCCTGAGACACTTAGCTGCCTATTAGTGGTGTCTATTTATAGCAGGGTGGGTTAACTATTCCACAACTCTCCTTTGCTCTCCCCCAACCTTCACCTTATTGCTTAATGTTTTGTAACTATACTACTATGACCTTTCTCAGACACAGAATGGATATTTCTTTATGAGAATAAGTGATAACAATGTGTCCTGTTTTTATTGGCATGGAACAACCATCTACCAAAGCAGATTACCACATTCTCTTCCACTTAGAACCCTAGACAATTACCTGGGACAGTAAAAAAAAATCAAGTGACTTAATGGGGGCTACACAGCCACTGTTGTAATTATTCATTTTTATAAAATAATAATAACTCATAGTATTTTATAGTTTACAAAATGCTTTCCTCACAACAATCCTCTGAGGTATTGTAGGTCACACAACAATTTTGTCCCTACTTAACATATATAGAAATGAAGTGAGGCTAGGAGATGTGACTCCATTAATATGACTCCTAAGTGGCACACCCAGGATTGAGACTAGAGTCTCCTCATTTGTAGTCCACAATTCTCTCCATAACACCATATTGTCCAACCTGTACATATTCTATGTTTTTCTTCTTGGTCATCTTCATGCAAGTTGGTAATAGCAGCTAGTAAGTACTATGGATAGAGGACTGGGCCTAAAGTAAAAAGACTCATATTCCTAAATTCAAATCTGACCTCAGACTCTTACTAGCTGTGTGACCTGGGGCAAGTCACTTAATCTTGTTTGCCTCAATTTCCTCATCTGAAAAAGGAGCTGAATAAGGAAATGACAAACCACTTCAGTACCTTTGCCAAGAAAATTCCAAATGTGGTCATAAAGAAATAGACATGTGTGAAAAATGACTAAAAAAAAAACCAAACAAACAAAGTGTTGGTATTGATATCCATTTTGATGTATCCAGGAAAGGGATAAAGGTAATGTTAAAGAAAAAAAAACTTTGTTGCAAGTAATATATAAAAACTAGCAGATTGTTATATTCATTGTTAACCCAACACAGGCGTGCACCCTATAGGGTATTTATTTTAAACCATAGGCAGGCTGTATGAAGCATGCAACCGGGAATCAGGCAAGACTTAGGTTGGAATTCCATCTTTAACATTTGCTACTTGCATGACCATGGGCAATTTGTTTACTTTCTCTGCCACTCAGTTTCTTCATCTGTAAAGTGGTATCATCTCTAAAATCTGCTTCACAGAATTTCTATAATATTCACCTGTCATAATGTCAACCTTAAAGTCATCAAGATCAATTCTTTTTATAATTATGAAATTTGATAGAATTCAAGATGGTTGAGGTTTAATCTGGGAGAAATAGAAATACAATTGAGAAGGGCAGCTAGGTGATGCAGTGGATAAGGCATTGGCCCTCAATTCAGGAGGACCTGAGTTCAAATCTGATATCAGACACTTGATACTTACTAGCTGTGTGACCCTGGGCAAATCACTTAACACTCATTGCCCCACAAAAAATATTTTTTCATTTAATAATATTTTATTTAACTAAATACAGTTTTATTTATATTAATTAAAGATAGTTTTAAACTTTCAATTTTGTAAGATTTTGAGTTCTAGATTTTTCTCTCTCGCTTCCTTCCCCCCTTCCCAAGAGAGCAAGCAATCTGGCATAGGTTATACAGTATAATCATGTTAAACCCATTTTCATATTAGTTATGTTGTGAAAGATTTGAACAAAAGGGAAAAATCACGAGAAAGAAAAAAACCAAAAAATACACAAAAAATTGAAAATAATATGTCTCAATTTGCATCCAGACTCTATAGTTCTTTCTCTGTATGTGGATAGCTTTTTCCATCATGATTCTTTTAGAATTGTCTTGAATCACTGTAGAGCTGAGAAGAGCTAAATCTATCACAGTCGATCATCACACAACGTTGCTGTTACTGTGTATAATCTTGTCCTTGTTCTGTTCACTTCACTCAGCATCAGTTCACGTAAGTCTTTCCAGGTTTCTTTGATATCCACGAGCTCATCATTTATTATAGCAGAATAGCATTTTATTACATTCATCTATCTGGTCCCATATTTTTGGCCTTGATCCAGATTTCTGCAACTCGAGTGGATGGCCATCTGTACAACCACTCCTTTCATCTCCTTCAGACTCTGTGGACTGCATATGTTTATAAGTTTAATGCCTATGTTGGTTAAGCCTTCTCTGTACCTAACCAAATTGGTCACTTTTTTCTTATTCCAGGCAAATATGTAGCCCTCAACAGAATGGGTAGCACAATCTACTTGAAATAGGACCAACATTGGAGTCAGAGGATCTGGGTTTAAATATTAGCTTTGCCATTTCCTCTCTATTTGATCTTAATTTAAGATAAATGTAACTTCTCTTAGGCTCAGTTTTTGAGAATATTTAGCTAGATTGCATTTATAGTTCGTTTTCTCTCCAAACTTTGGACTCCATGATTGGAAGTTGTAACCAGGGCGCTAGTATTAATAGTAACCCAGTTTTACTCCTTCATCTTGGCAAAAATAGTTATATGTCTGTTAAAGTGGTGCCAAGGAGTAGATAATAGCGTATTGGTTATTCAACCAGTGCCTTTCATATTTGGTTATTCTCCTCATTTGCTCCTGGGGCAGGAACTGGAATACTACAACTCCAAGATCTCATATTTGCGCTACTGTTGACAGATGTCATCTACCTCTGTTTGAATACATGCCTCCTTCTTGTCCAGATCTGCCATAGTCACATGATGCCTTTATGACTTTTGAGGTGATTTGCTGTAAGTTGCCTCCAGAGGAGCCTTAAATTGAAGATGACAAGGAGCAATGAGTCCACTTGAGAATGTAAGTTATTCAGAGCCCTGAAAGCCAGGTCCCTAGAGTGAGCCCTGGCAGTTTCCTCACTTAAAAATGCAATTTCAAGTATGGTGCCTCATTTATAAGCATGACATGTCATAAAACACTTACAGCCATGAGTTTCAAAATTTAGAGGAAAAAGAGAATATTTCCTGAGAAGAGCTCTTATCTCTACAATTCTCTTTTTCTCTGTGATGGCCAAAGACTGAGCCAAATGACCTCTAAGTCATAATACAAACCGTGTATGATCCTTTCATCTTCTGACATGAATTTCACTGAACAGGCAACAATTTGATAAGTTGCAGAAACCAATCTGGTTTCTTGCACTTGAATCAATATCTTCCTTAATATTTTGGGTTGTGAGTAAATGACCATGAAATATGAACAGAAACTGTGCACACATGGACAGAGTCATCTAGGAAAACCTTCTTTTTAAAAAAATCTTATTTGTTTATTTTTTAAAATTCATTTAAAAAAATTCAGTTCCCAAATCTCTTTCTCCCTCCCACCCCTCCCTGACCCATTGAGAAGCAAGCAATGTGATATCAGTTATACATGTGAAGTCAGTTAAAACATATTTCCATATTAGCCATTTGCATAAAGAAAAGCAAGAAAAATAAAATGAAAAAAAATCTTCAACCTGCATTCAGACTTTAATCAGTTCTCTCTCTGGAGGTATATGGAAATTTTCATCATGAGTCCTTTAGAATTACCTTGGATCACTGTCTTCTTCAGAGTTGCTAACTCATTCACCATTGAGCAGCATTACAATATTGTTATTACTATGTACAATGCTGTCTTGTTTCTGCTCAATTCACTTTGCATCCATTCATATAAGCCATCCAAGGTTGTCTGAAACCATTTTCTCATTATTTCTTATAGCACAATAGTATTCCATCACAATCACATAACACAACTTGTTCAGTCATTCCCCAATTGGTGGGCATTTCTTCAAATTGTAATTCTTTGCCACCACAAGAAGAGCTGCTATAAATAGGGGTCATATGGGTCCTTTCCCCCTTTCTTTGATATCTTTGGGATATAGACCTAGTAGTAGTATTGCTGTTTTAGGCATGAGAATAATATTTGCAACATTAAAGGAATTTGATAGGACTCCTGTTTTGCCTTTTTTCCCCAAATAATTTATATAGTATTGGAATTAATTGTTCTTTAAATGTTTGGTAGGATTCACTCATAAATCCATCTGAACTTGGGAATTTGTTTTTCCTCAGGGATCTCATTTATGGCTTGCTCAATGTATTTTTCTAAGATATGATTATTTAAATATTTTATTTTGTCTTCTGTTTACCTAGGCAATTTATATTTTTGTAAATATCCATACATTTCACTTAGATTTTCAGATTTATTGGCATGTAATTAGGCAAAATAGTTTCTAATAACTTATTTAATTTCCTCTTCATTGGTGGTGCCTTCACCTTTTAAATTTTGATAGTGGTCATTTTATTTTTAACATTCTTTAAAAAAAAAAAACAAATTAGCCAATGGTTTTTCTTTTTATTGGGTGTTTCATACAGGCAGCTCTTAGTTTTACTATTTACCAGTTCATTTTTTTTTAAACTTTCTAAATCTCTCCTTTGCTTTTCAAGATTTCTAATATAGTGTTTAATTGAGGATTGCTAATTTGTTTTTTTCCTAGTTTTAAAAATTGCATACTCAATTCACTGAGCTGCTCTTTCTCTTTATTATCAATTTAGAAATATAAATTTCCCCCTGACGACTCCTACAATGACTGTGCCCCACAAATTTTGGCATGTTGTTTCATTGTTGTCATTCTCTTTCATGAAATTGTTTTTATCATTTGTTTTTGACCCACTCATTCCTTAGGATTAGATAAATTAGTTTCTAATTATTTTAAATTTATACTTTTTTTTAAGAGGGGCAATGAGTGTTAAGTGACTTGCCCAGGGTCACACAGCTAGTTAAGTGTTAAGTGTCTGAGGCTGGATTTGAACTCAGGTCCTCCTGAATACAGGGCTGTTGCTTTATCCACTGCAGCACTTAGCTGCCCCTTAAATCTATACTTCTAAAGCCCTTTATTTCATGCAATTTTTATTGCAATATAGTCTGAAAAAGATAAAGATATGAAGATGCCGTGTAGAAAATACGGCTGAGGAAAAAGTGTATTCCTTGGTATTCCCATTCAATTTTCTCCAGAGGTCTATCAAACTTTTCTAAGATTCCATAATGTTCTTAATTTTTTTTCTTATTTATTCTATGATTAGATTTATCTAGTTTTGTAAGGGGAAAGTTGAGGTAACTTACTAATATGGTTTTACTGTCTATTTCCTCCTATAATTGATTTGACTTTTCTTTCAAGAATTAGGATGCTATGCCATTAGGTCCATATAATTTTAGTACTGATTTTACTTCATCTATTTTCCCTGATTAACTCTTTTAATTTGCTATATTTTTTGTCTACCTCGTCTGAGATCATGATCATTACTCCTGTCTTTGTGTTTATTTTTAATTTCCCCTGTTTCAATGCTTTCTTGCAAAGAATGTATTGTTCAATTGTGGTTTCTAAATCCATTCCTTTATTCACTTCCATTTTATGGGTGAGTCTATCCCATTTACATTCACAATAATAATTACTAACTATATATTTCCCTCATTCTGTTTATCCTTCCCTCTTTTTTTTTACCCTGTCATTCTGAAAAGTCTGTTTTACTTCTGATAATTGCCTTTCTTAATTCACACTCCTTTTTTATCATTCCTCCCCCTGCCCTTCTTTTATCTCCCTCCACAGCTATTTCTCTGTTGGACAAGATGGATTTCTATATCCAAATGAATGTGCACACATATATTATTCCATCTTTGAATCAATTCTGATGAGGAGATTCAAACATCATCTACCATCCCTCTCTTATTTTCTCCTCCACTTAAAAAGCTATTCTTTGCAAAACTATTTTATATAAGATAAATGACCCCATTCTTTCTCTTTCTTTTTGCTTCTCCCTATGTATTCCTTTTTGTCACCCCTTCATTTTTTTAGATCATCTCAAAATATTTGACTCATATTTGTGCCCTATGTCTATGTACACTCCTTTTAACTTCTCTAATAATGAAAAATTTCTTTGGAGTTACATGTATCATCTTCTCATATAAGAATGTAAACAATTTAACCTTATTAAGTTTCTTGTAATTTCTCTTTTGTGTTTACCTTTTAATGCTTCTCTTGAGTCGTGTATTTGAATGTCAAATTTTCTATTCAGCTCTGGTCTTTTTATCAGGATTATTTGAAAGTCTTTTACTTCATGAAATATTCATTTCTTCCTTCAAATAATTATAATCAGTTTTTCTGGACAGATTATTCATGCCTTTGCTTTTCAGAATGTCATATTCTAAGCCCTCTGCTCCTTTAAATTTAAAGCTATTAAATATTGTGTAGTACTGACTGTTGCACCACTGTATCTTAATGATTTCTTTCTTGCTGCTTGCCATGTTTTCTTATTGACCTGGGATTTGGCTACAATATTCCTGGAGTTTTCATTTTGGAATCTCTTTCAAGAGTTGACTGGCAGATTCTTTAAAATTCCATTTTACTTACTAATTATAAGATACCAGGGCAGTTTACCTTGACAATTCTTGAAACACTAGGCTGTTTATCCCCCCATGGCTTTTAGATAGTCTAATAATTTTAAAGGATTTCTACTCAATATGTAGTACATATTTCCTTCATTTTGTTCATTCTTTTGATTTGATTTTATTGTTTCTTGATGTCCCATGGTAGCAGTATCTTCCACTTGACAAATTCTAATTTTTAAGGAACAATATTCTTCAGTGAATTTTTGTACCTCTTTTGCCATTTAGCCAGTACTGTTTTTAAAGTGTTATTTTTCTTTAGTATGTTTTTTTTGGGGGGGGGGGCGGGGAGATGATCTTTTACCAGGTTGTTAATTCTCTTTTCACAATTCTTTTGCACCATTCTCATTTCTTTCCCCAGTATTTCTTATACCAGTCTAATCTTTCTTTAGCTTTTTAGGAATGATTTTTGGGGGTGGGGCAATGAGGGTTAAATGACTTGCCCAGGGTTACACAGCTAGTAAGTGTCAAGTGTCTGAGGCCGGATATGAACTCAGGTCCTCCTGAATCCAGAGCTGGTGCTTTATCCTCTGTGCCACCTAGGTGCCTGATCTTTTTAGGAATTCTTATTGGACTTGGGTCCAACATTCACATTTATTTTTCCTTTGAGGCTTTCTTTATTACTGTTTTCACATTGTGATTCTCTTTTATGGTTGTGTCTTAATCTTTTTTCTCATCATAGTTGCTTTTTATGGTCAAGTGCTTTGTGTTGTTGTTTTTGTTGTCTGCTCATTTTCCAGCCTATTTCTTAACTGTTAACTTTATATTAAAGGTAGGTTCTGTTCCTGGGGTAGGGCACTTGCTTTTCAGATGTTCTTTTCAGGGGTCAGCTAGGTAGCACAATGGATAGAGCACTGGCCCTGGATTCAGAAGGGCCTGAGTTCAAATCCGGCCTCAGACATTTGACACTTACTAGCTGTGTGGCTCTGGACAAGTCACTTAACCCTCATTGCCCCACAAAAAAACAGATGCTGTTTTCAGAGTTGGTTATGGGGTAGGGGGGCTCTAATTTTTTTTCAGTGCTTCCAAGTTAGTGCAATCTAGGGAAAGGTATGGTCACTGCTCTCCTGGTGTGGGATCTGGTATTTGCCCCAAAAGGACCCCTGGTCCTCTGCAGCTGCAAGTGTTAGAGCTCCTCTCAACACTGGAATTCTTACCAGGGCCCATGCTCCCCTGTAGCTCCAAGCTCTACTGCTCCTTTATACCTTAGAACTGTGACCTGGAACTGCATATGGGCAATGCAACTGGGTCCTGAATCCAATGTCAGCCCAGAGTTCTCTGTGATCTTTCTCTGACCAATTAGCGAACCGCCTTACTGTCTATGGGTTGAGAATTCCTGAGATTGCTACTTATCTCTGCTGCAATAACCTCTAAGGTTCATTGCTGGTGCTACCGCTATGTGTGTTCCTGCTCAGCTCCCATTCCGGTGTCACAGTGTTCCCAGACTCTTAAGTTATCTTTGGCTGGAAACATGTCTATATACACATGCATACGTATGTACGTACATACATACATACATACATACTACACACATACACACATACACTCATATACATAATGCATATATGCATGTATACATATAAGTACATATCTATATAGATAGTTTGTTATCTCTATCTCTCTCTTTTTTCTCTCTCTAACAAACTTCTCAAAGTACAATAAAAGTTAAATCTGGGGTTTCCCTTTAGGTGACAGTGATCTAATCATACTTCTTGAAGTCTCCAGCATTTTGAAGTCAAACTTACAGAAGCAGCAGAGACTGCCAGGCAACTATTGGGCAAGCCTTGCCAGGAATTAAGAATCTTTCTCAGTTCTCAGCTCAAGCATATGCTAGGAGGAGTGTAAGGTAACCAATGATTCTTTATCTTTGAAAACTTCAGGGTTATGCTTCTTCTTCTTAGTCAGGGGAAATCTTATTTACAGAACCAGAGCACCAGATCTAGCTTGGCTGATAGGATATTGCTCTGGTCATTATCTTGCTTTATGTCAAAAATAACTCTGTGCCACTGATAGGAGAAAAATAAGGTCTTGCATCTCTGCTTATAATATCTCATCAAGAACTAAACATTGGAAGAAAATCTAAGACCTCAAAAGGAATGACTATGAGTCCCCAGTACTAGGCATCTCATGTTTTTGGGTGCCTAAAAGGGCAAGTGTTATTTTCTATCATCAGAAAAGGCTCTCTAGAGCACCGGCCCTGGAGTCAGGAGTACCTGAGTTCAAATCTGGTCTCAGACACTTAACACTTACTAGCTGTGTGACCCTGGGCAAGTCACTTAACCCCAATTGCCTCATTAAAAAAACCAAAAAACAAAAAACAAAAAAAAAAAGGCTCCCCTCCTCCTTTTCTTCCCCCTCCATGTCCTTCTTCTCCTCTTCCTTACCATCACCACTATAACCTTTTCCTCCTACTCCTACTCCTGCTCCTGCCACTGCCACTTCCCCCACACACCTCAGTTCCCTTCAAGTAGACCATCCTTGTTCCTGACTCATCATGACCAATGAAAGCCAAAGGAAGGAGTCGAGACTGAAAACAATGATTACATTAATTTGCAGGTGTCAGCACAATATGTTTTGGTGGTGCAATTTAAGATTAAGAGGCACACACCACTTAGGAAACAAATAAAAACCTATTGTGAATGACAGGATTCATCAATAAGGCAGATGAGATTCCCGATTTGGTGGGCAACCAATCAATGAAACAGACACATCTGCACAGTTGAAAATGGAGCATGAATATACACTTGATGTATTCCAACAGCAGACAGATGTTTACTAAGAAAAGAACCTACAACTCTCCTCCAGAACTGTGCTCCCAAGGAAAACAATATATTCACAATTAGAAAACCAAGATTTGGATCATCCACGTATTGACTACTGAAGTATGGTTTTTGTTCTTCTTTCATTCCCTTCTCCCTTCTTTTACTGTTCATAAATAGAGTAACTGGTGTATGTGCACAGGCATAATGTGTTTTTTGTTTGTTTGTTTTTATTAAATGGCTGGTAGTAGGTTTGGATCAACATCAAATGTAGATGGGGAATGGGAAAAACAAACTGGTTCTGTGAAAATATCCCTTTTCTCCATTAGTGACATGCTCATTCAACTTTTATCTTTATATTCCAGTAAGTTATTTTGCTCTCACTCTTAAGCAACAACAACAACAACAAAAAACGCAAAAAATATCCTTGCATACTTTGTTTGATTGGATAATTTCATTTTTCTTTTATCATTGTAAAACCAAGGACTATTTTATAACATTTGTGTATGTAACTGTTACATATAGGCCAATATCTGTCTCTCAGTAGGGATAAATTACTGCAAAATTTGATCCTAGATAGTTTTTCCTTCAAGTCAAACATTTTATTGTTTAAGAAAATTTCTTGTTTAAAGTAAAAAATAAGAGACTGACCATCTCTTGAAGAAACTAGTATACCTGAAGAATACCTTGGCAACCTCATGGCATATGGTGATCATTTGGGTTGGACTCTCCAAATCCAATTTGTCCCAATTCAGATTCTTTAGAACTTTTCATTAGCTTAGCAATAAGCGTGCTTGATCAGGACTGGCTGTCAGGGGAAGTGATGTTACTATTATCATAAGCATCAACCTTATGGATCTGGCTGATGAACTTCCAGCACAGCATATTAAATAGCTCCTCCTCCTTGGAATCCTGCTGAAATGTTTTGGTTTTGTGATTAAATAATACTCAATTTGGTATAGTATAACCATATATGTTTTGCATATATATATATATATACACACACACATCTATATATACATATATGTATGTATATTGTTCATAAGATTACTATATGTACTCCAGGGTCCTCTTCCCCTACCCCTTTTTTACAATATCTATCGGTCATTTCATCACCACTCGTGCATCCTCCATTCTGGAAGCTAAGATTATACATTATGTATCCATAGGAATATTTCTGGAACTACATAACCAGCTCTCAAATTTCTTCTGAGTTCTAGTAAAACATCCTCTCAAATTCAATGTTTTCAACACAGAGCTCATTAGCTTTCTCCCTAAACCAACTCCACTTTCTAACTTCCTTCTCTGCCCCCTCTTACTCTAGTTAAGACTCCCCACTCTGCTCAATAGCACTATTGTTCACCCAGGTTCACAAACTAGGGAACATTTAAAATTCTTCCCTCCTCCCCTCTTTCCCCATTATGGAAGTCAGTTCCCAAGTCTTATCAGTGATCCCTCAACATCTCTCTCATCTGTCCCCTTCTCTCCACTCACACACTACATATAATTTTATATAAGATTATACAGAATTTAACTTGTTCAAGCAACTAAGTGCTATTAAAAATGCAATAATCAACAAGAAAGGATGAATGAATATGCTATACACATGCATGTTTGTATGCATATATACATTTGTTATTGTTTGGCCATTTTAGTTATATCTGACTCTTCATGGCTCCACTTGGAATTTTCTTGACAAAGGTATTGCCATTTCCTTCCCCAGGTCATTTTGCAAACAGGCTTTAGTGACTTGCTCAGGGTCACACAACTAGTAAATGTCTGGGGTCAGATTTGAACTCGGGTCTTTCTGATCCCAAGCCCAGCACTCTATCCACTGTACCACCTAACTGACCATTACAAGAAAGGATGAATGAATATTGTATACATGTATGTGTATGTATACATATACACATACATACACATATGTATATATGAGAAAAAATGAGGGGAGGGAAGAAGGGAGGGAGGGAGGAAAGGAGAAAGAGAGAGAGAGAGAGAGAGAGAGAGAGAGAGAGAGAGAGAGAGAGAGAGAGAGAGAGATTCTCCCAGAAATAGGTCCCTGCTTTCTCCCCCAAGGGTCCCTCAATCTTAGTGTGCTCAGCATATGCTAAAACCCTATAACACTGTTATGTGGGCATCCTGGTATATCAGAAAGAACATTTAACTTGAAGTTATATGAGTCCAAATCCTTATTCTATCCTTCACTAGCTATCTCATCATGGACAAATAAATCACTAAACTTACAACTTTCTTTCCTCCTCTGAAAAACTGGCACAATGACAATCAAATACAACCAGTTGCCTTTCTGCATCAGAAGAGGGCATTTCCTCAGTAAGAATTCCCTATACCAGTCACATTAAGAACAATGACCAAGCAATGCATATATCCATGCTACTTCTCAATCTTATTGTGAGGACCAAATGAAATTATGAAGGTAAAGTACAGTACAATTATAAAATATGAAAACTTCAAGTGTTAACTTTAAGAGGATGTTTTTTAAAAATTAATTTAATTTTTAAATAGGGAACTCCGAGTTGAGAAAAATCCTTCTATATGTGCAGTGGATAGGCCTGTAATCAGGAAGAGCTGAGCTCAAATTCATCCTCAGACACTTACTAGCTGAACAGCCCTGGCAAGTCATTTAACCTCTATTTGCCTCTGTTTACCCAACTATAAAATGGAGATAATAACAGCAGCTAGCTTGCAAGATTGTTGGGTAATCAAATGACATAATATTTGTAAAGTGTTTAGTGCAATGCTTTGCACAGAGTAAGCACTATATCAATATTTCCCTCCCCTCTGCTCTACCTCCCAAGGTTGTTGTGAAGACAGATGAGATCATATATACAAAGTTCAGTGCAAAAATTAAAATAACATCAAGCATAAATCATTGTTTTTAAGGGCAAGTGGAGGATGTTTATTTTAATTAGTAAGGGGAACTCTAGAAGGAGGAAAGTCCCTTTAATGATACAGGTCAGCACCTTCTCTACTACTTAACATTTTAGAGAAACATAATGAGCTCTGAAATATTCTAAAGGACTTAGCCAGGATCACAAAGTCCATAGATGTCAGGGGTAGAATTGGAATTCAGATCTTCTGACCTTGGAGTCCAGTTTTCTATCCATTATGACACCCTGTCTCTCTTGTGCTTTTTATTAATTTTTGAATATATGACTGAGTAGAGTTTTTTAAAATCCAGATAAAAATATTGCCTTTGTGTATCTGATTCTTGGATAGAGGATGAGCAACAAAGAATCAACTGGAAAATGGCCAAAGGTATAATTCATCCCTGGAATAACCTGGAAGACTTATATTTGGCCTATAACATACCTAGGGGCAACTAGGTGGTGGAAAGTATCGAGTGCTGGGTCTGGAGTCAGAATGACTCGTCTTTTTGAGTTCAAATCTGGCCTCAGACACTAGCTGGGTAACCCTGGGCAAGGCACTTACCCTGTTTACCTCAGTTTCCTCATCTGAAAAATGAGCTAGAGAATATTATGGCAAACTACTCCAGTATCTTCACCCAGAGAACCCTAAAGGGGATCACAGAGAGTTGCACACAACTGAAAAAATGACTGAACAACCACCACCATAACATGCCTAGATGATTGGATTCTTTTTTCTTAGTTCTGGATTTGCTGTTCATTACAATTAGGACACTATTTGGAAGTACTAAAGAAAGAATAAATCTACCAATGCCCAATTTTAGCTTCTATTCCCTCTTTTAGCACCAATTTATTTGTGCAAAAGAGGAAGAAATTTCCTCGATGGCCCTAAAACTTTAAGCTATAAGTGGAGTTTTGATTTAACATATCAACATCTTGATTGAAGCTAAAGTGCCCATCACAAATATGAATATGTCTTTTGTTCCCAACAATTTACAACACTTTATGGCCTATTTCATTACATCATAAATGTCATAATGACCAAATGTTCCATGAAATGTCATAAAATGACATGAATTACAGCTATCATCTCTGCCCATGGCTGGAAAACTGCATATCTGGCTTATGCTCAGGTAACACAGAATTTGTGTGTTCCAAAATCTCTTTGCTGTGTAGCCCTCAATTACTGTAGTTGGCTCTCATTTGTCCAAAGGTACTGTGGTTCTCACCTAGAAAATAATTATTCTGTGAGCCTTAAAAGTAGGTACCTGAAATAAAGCTCCCATAGGCTTCCCCCTAATATTTCTTTAAATACTAGATAGTTAAAGATTTAAAAAACCCATTTTAACTATAAAAGATTCTGGCAGAACAGTGCTTTACAACTAATGTTTCATTTAAAATATTATAACATATGCTACTTTGGGAGCTATTAAACTGCATGCAATTTTATCATAATGTGTTCAAATCCAGTAATGAATGCCATGTCCTGTGGCCACCTGATTCTCCCATTATCCTTTGGAAGTCAGAAAGCAATTTGACATTTTCCTAAATATGAATAAGAAAGGAGGGCATATTATAATGATGCTGCTCACGCTATTATATTACCTCTACTTGCATTATTAAATCTATTTTTACAAGTAGCTTTTGCTACTCGGTTTTGATCTAACTCAAAATTTAGATTGCAAATGCTAAGCCTGAGTGCAGTTTTTAACATGTCAATTTCCAATGCCCTAGCTCAGTTCCACCCCTAGCACCACTTCAGCCTCTCCCCACCCCCACCCCCATTCCCTATCCATTTTGCTTTACTTAAATTTATTTAATTATCAAGAGGAGCATCGCTGACCTCATACCGGACCACAAGTATAAACATGGTGAGGCAAAAAGGTAGAGGTGGGGAACCATGTGATGAGCAAGATGGAGGAGGAGTAGTTCATGGATTCCTACAATGTAATAACCTTGAAAAAGCTACAATAAATCAAAGATCATAGAATATTATTATAGTTAAAATGAACTTTCAATGTCACTTAGTATAAACCCTTCACATTACAGTGGAGGAATCTGTGGGTAGCCAAAGACCATACTGGTATTAAGTGGTGGATATGAACCTGGGTCCTATGACTCCAACCACATAGCCATATCCAGAGGGTAAGGAAATATAAACTTCACTTAAGGTAAAAGTCACATGAAATTCCATAGGAGAATAGAATTACTTAGAGATGCAAATAAGCCTCTCTAGGATGGTTTTAAAGGCATGAGATACACAAATGCCTATGTGTGTATATGTATATGTATGTATATATGTGTGTATGTACACATATACATACACATATGTGTATATATGCATGTATCTATCTACCCACCTATCTTCTATCTATATCTATCTATATCTATATCTATATCTATCTATCTATCTATCTATCTATCTATCTATCTATCTATCTATCTATCTATCTATCTATCTATCTATCTATCTATCAATTTAAACATGGACTATTTGTGCCCAACCTGTGGCTGACCAAGCTTGTAATGGTCTGATCAGCCACAGTCAGACACACTGTAACTTGACTCTAACATAGTGACATCATTTGGTCCTCTATGAGAATGAAAGACAACCAACCAAATTCCTCCTGTCCTTCCTTCCTTCCTTCCTTCCTTCCTTCCTTCCTTCCTTCCTTCCTTCCTTCCTTCCTTCCTTCCTTCCTTCCTTCCTTCCTTCCTTCCTTCCTTCCTTCCTTCCTATCTATCCATCCATCCAATTTAAAAAGTGAAAAAGCTTGAGGTACAAACACCCAAATCCTTAAATAAAATTCATAGAACCTGAGAATTGGAAGACACCCAAATGACCATCACACAACCCCCCACACTTGAAAGGGTCCCGACTAAAACATAGCTAACACAACCCACACCTGAAAGCTTCCTCACTAAAATATAGGTAACAAATGCTCATTGAACCCTCTCAAAGCCTCTAAGTAAGGGAAACCCACCACCTGTCAAAGCTGGATATACCACTTTTGGATCACTCTAATTGTTAGGAAGTTTTAAGCCTAAATTTACATTTTTGGTACTTCCATCTATGGCATTTTCTGCCCTCTGGGGCCACACAGAATAAATCTAGTTCCTTCTTAATTGAACATTAGAACTTTCAAATGCCCAAGTGCAAGAATTTACATTTATCTCTATTTGAAAACTAGGGAGGAGGCAGGTGATGTCATTGATATAGGGAAGGTGAGCAAGCTCCCTCTACCAATGCCGCTCAGCACATTCTCTACAGACTGACAGAGTTGTCCTGAGGATTTAGATGACTTGCTCAGGGTCACACAGTTCACCTGTGTCAAAGCTGGGATTCAAATCCAGGCTTCAAGGCTGTTTCTCTTTTCTCTATGCCATTACATATCCCACATTTCTACTGAATTTACTTTGTCCCAATGCTCTGGCCTGTCACCATCTTTTTGGAAACTGACGCTGTTATCTTCTTTGTTAGCTATTCCTCTTAGATTAGTGCTATCAGCAAATCTGATGAGCACATCACCTGCCTTTATCCAAGACATTGATAAAACAAGTGTTAAAAGAGCATAAAGTCGGGGCAGCTAGATGGTACAGTGGATAGAGCACCGGCCCTGGATTCAGGAGTACCTGAGTTCAAATCCGGCCTCAGACACTTAACACTTACTAGCTGTGTGACCCTGGGCAAGTCACTTAACCCCAATTGCCCTGCAAAAAAAAAAAAAAGAGCATAAAGTCAATCGAAGATCTCTGGGACTACTCCACTGGAGACCTCCTGCCACATTGACATCGAGTCATTAACAATTATGCCTCCAAATCCAGTCATCCAACCAGTTTGGAATCTATCTGAATCTATGTAGTCCACATATTTCCATCTTTTCCACAAGAAAAAATATGAGATATTTTATTAAATGCTTCACTAAAATCTAGGTAAAGTATATCTACAGTATTCTACTCATCTCTTCATCTGTCCTCTTATCTAAGAAGACTGTGAAGTTGGTCTGGCATGAACCATTCATTGGACTGCTCTAATGACTATTTCTAGTCATTGCTTCCTTCTTATACATAGATATCCTTAACGACTGTTGTTGACTTTTCTCAGGATTTGAAATCAAATGCACAGGCTGATTCTTTTCCTGGTTTGAACATTTGGATAATATGTGTACTTCTCCCATCTTGTGACACTTTTCTATTCCATGACATTTTCTTTTTTTTTTTTTCTTTTTTTAGTGAGGCAATTGGGGTTAAGTGACTTGCCCAGGGTCACACAGCTAACAAGTGTCTGAGGCCAGATTTGAACTCAGGTACTCCTGACTCCAGGGCCGGTGCTCTATCCACTGCGCCACCTAGCCGCCCCGACATTTTAAATACCACATTTCCAATAGTTCTTCATCAATCATCCCTTATACTTGTTTTAGTACTTGGGGATATGGCTGATTTGGACCAGGTGATTTAAATTCAAATGAAATGAAGGGATCCCTTACTATAGTCCTGGGAATGAACTTCTTTTAGAGGTATTTTTATTCTTTAATTTATAGAGCAAACATTATTCTCCTTGTGAGAGAAAAAGAAGCGAGATAAGAATTAGGCAGCTCTTCATTCTCTCTGTTGTCAGTTATCATTGTCCCATTTACTCCAAGTATTCATCTATTCCTTCTTCTCCCCTTAACCATATATGAGGGAGAAATTACTCTTTTTTGTTATTCCCTCACAATACCATTGTAATTTGTTTTAATATTTATTCATACTTATCTTGCTTTAATTCCATCTTCTTTTTTTAAAAGTAAACTCCATTTATGTAGTACATTAAAGAGAGATTTCCTTACAATAAACCCATGAGTTTGATTATTGCAACAATAATAAATAACATTTAGGGGCAGCTCTGTGGCACAGTGGATAAAGCACCAGCCCTAGATTCAGGAGAACCTGAGTTCAAATCCAGCCTCAGACACTTGACGCTTGCTAGCTGCGTGACCCTGGGCAAGTCACTTAACCCTCATTGCCCCGCAAAAACAAAAAACAAAAAAAAACCCAAAACAATAAATAACATTTATAAAGTACCTTATATCTGACAAAGAATTTTCTTCATAATAGCAAAGTACCATACTTCTGTCATCATCATCATCACCCATCAATCCTTATAATCATCCTCAACTAAGCCTCCTCATCATCAATGAATCCTCACCTTCCTCCAATCATGATCGTCCTCACCGCCACCACCATCATCTTACATTACTCTTACCTCTGCTTCAAAATGTTTTTCACAATGACTATCGTTAACTGTTTCCTTCCATCCTATTCCCACCCCATGATATTTACTCTATTTTCTATCTTTAATTCCATTTTCTGTATGTTTCTTTTAAAGAGTCTAAGTTGGTCAGTGAGGTCCATGTGAATCCAGATTTGTCTCTTCAGATGAATCCCATTTTTCCTCCTCCTTGAAATTGTTTACTTTTGCATTTCCAGAATTTCATTTTGCACATATCCATCCCTCATGGGCTGATGCTCATTGTAGATTTTTTTGTGAGCTATGGGATCTCATCTGTCCTTCCTCTTAACCCTTTGAAATCTGTTTCCACAAAGTTGATGTTCCCATCCAATCATGCAAAAATTTCTTCTTCATCTTTTTAAAATCCTAGGAAGTCACTTCCTCTGATATTTCCTGTAATTTCTATGCCAGGAATTAGTTCCTCTTATTAGTAAGAATTAACTCCAGAATAGAATTTCTCATTATTTTCTCCATCTTTTAAAGGGGAAGTCCCCCATCATGTCTCTGAGCTAGGTTTGTGATCTGTTGATCTGTTTCTCAAACTTCTATTTCCTTCTTGCTGTTTAGGTGGTTGCTAGTCAGTTCCATTTTACAGTTTTCTCCCTTGACCTTTACCTAAATACTTTCCATAATGATTCCCTCCTCTGGTTCATGGATTTACAATATCACTATACCTTCTTTTTTTTGTTTGTTTGTTTGTTTTGTTTTGTTTTTTAGTGAGGCAATTGGGGCCAAGTGACCTGCCCAGGGTCACACAGCTAGCAAGTGTCTGAGGCTGGATTTGAACTCAGGTACTCCTGACTCCAGGGCCGGTGCTCTTATCCACTGTGCCACCTAGCTTCCTCATCACTATACCTTCTTAATATAAAATGCTCCCCACCCCTTGCCTTCCCTGTTCCTTTTGAATGAGTTAAAACCACGATAAACACTATTCCAGATATGGATTGATTTCAATCCAACAAATTTCAGTAATAACCACGAGGGCAAATAAATCATTTTTGTGTTAAGAATTTTCATCTCTAGTTCCTAATCTGTTGCCTAAACTTTGGGCATGTGTGTGTTTGCATCTTTCCTTCTCTCCTTCCTTCTCTCCTTCCTTTCTCCCCTCCAAAAATATGCAATGTCAAAGGTCAAGTCCAAACTGTTAAAGCCATCCAAAAGTGGAAGCACTGCCTTGAGATCTGGAGGCTCCCTTTCCTTGGAGTTATCCAAGTAGAGGTCATATGTTGGTACGATGGCTAGAGTGCTTAACTTGAAATCAAGAAAACCTCATCTCGATGTTAATACTTCTTAGGTATTAGACTCTGGACTAGTTGCTTAACTTCTATTAGCCTCAGTTTTCTCATCTGTAAGATGGGATTGATAATAGCATCTACCTAAGAGCATGATTATGAGAATAAAGAGATAATGTATAAGTGTTTAGTAAACCTTAAAACACTAGTTCAGTGCTAGGAAATGTTCTTATTGTAAAGGACTGCTTATTGAGTATGATGTAGAAGGGATTCTTTATTCATTATGGGGGTCATTTAGTATTTATTCTAACTCTGAGCTTCTGATTCTATGAACTCCAATCATAGTTCTATAAGGTGACTGTAATTTGTGAGGTGAACATATATCTATGACCTAGAAGTTTGAAAGAGCTAATAACCCAGCTAGTACAATGATCTCATTTTGATTTTAAGGAAACCAAGGGCTAAGTGACTGCCTAATGTCACAAAGGTAATAGTTAGGATTTGAACCAAAGTCCTCCAACCCCAGAATTCATGCTTTTTTTCCTCTGCACCAGGCTACCTTTTGCTATCCTTAGCTCCTTTTCCAATGTATTTGCCATGTCTTCTACACCCAAGTTTTAGAAGGTGAGGACAGTGACTGCTCCATCTCTTTCTTTTACAGATGCTCCATATGTTTTTGACTGACTGACTGACACCCCTGCCTGAAATCCTTTAAAAACTATGAAGATTAGCCAGTGTCACAGAGGAGACCATTGTTTGCATAGTCAGGATTTCATGGTAATGAAGAGATCATTGATTTAGAGACAGAAGGAATCGTAGAGGTCATGTATTACAACCCCTTCATTTTACAGATAAAGAAACCAATGACCAGAGAGGTCAAGAAGGTTAAGTGATTTGCTCATGTTCAATAAGGTTATAAATGGAAAAGCCAGGATTTGAACCCAGGTTTCCTTAAATTTGTTAACTGAGTCGCACAGTACCTATATGTAGCACTTGCCAAGAAGAGTTGTATCCCCCGCACTAATTTTGCTGCCTTTATGCCCCCTCCCCCACACTTAAGACTATACCTGTGATTTCTAATTGGTATATGGAGGGGGGGAAGGAGGGAAGAAACATTTATTAAGCCTTTGTCTGCCAGGCACTGGGCTACCCTTACATATGTTATCTTATTTGATCTTTACAACAACCCTAAGAGATAGGTGTTATTATTATTCTCATGTTAAAATTGAGGAAACTGGGGCAGCTAGGTAGCACAGTAGATAAAGCACTGGCCATGGATTCAGGAGCACCTAAGTTCAAATCTGGCCTCAGACACTTGACACTTACTAGCTGTGTGAACCTGGGCAAGTCACTTGACCTCCACTGCCCTGCAAAAAAAAATTGAGGAAACTGAGGCAGACATAAATGAAATGATTTAACCAGGGCCACACAGCTAGTAAGTGTCTGAGGCCATACCTGAACTCAAGTTTTCTTGACACAAGGTGCAGGGCCCTATCCACTGTGTACCTAGCTGTCCCTAGAGAAACAACTCTTAATGAAGAAAGTTTCTGTCAATACAGATTTTACAGATGCTTCATAATTAAGATCATAGAGTTGCCTGGAGACTTTGGAGGTTAAATGATTTGATCAGAGTCACACAACTTGTCCCTGGCACTAGACTTGAATTCAATCTTCCTAACTCTGGGGTCAGTTCCCTCTGAATTGTACCATGTGGCTACTTACATGAATTTACCATATTATAAAGCACAAACAAACTATAATTGTTCAGGCCAACTGTTTTCCTGAATCATAGACCTACTTCACTGTTATTAAGCCAGTCTTTTCCCAGGTATACTGGTTTATTCTTTCTCCCCTGAAAAAATTATTTGCCCAGGTTGGAACAGATTGAACTCACCATTTTGTGCTCTTCTTATTTAAAGTCAGTCGCATAAAATGAAGCATAAACATACTAGGATTTGGCACACTGGATTCTTATATGATTGGACAGTGAATATAGAGAATGTTACCAGCACCTGCCTTATTATAATATCCCAAGAGAAAATACTGAGGGGTAGCTCAGCACCAGTAGTTAGACCTTACATAAGCCAATTTATACAGCCCAGAGGGAAAATTTCTACAGTGCTTGGGGCACTTCATAATGGAAACAAAATTCAGTGAGAAACCATGTCAATTTCATATTTCCATAGTACTCGGTGGACACACACATATGAATGCCTCCTGTGGCTTCAGTTACTATAAAATTCATCTTAATCACCAAAGAGAAAGGTTAGGAGACCAATGACTTTAAGGGACTTTGAGAATCTTAATTTGCTAGAAATATACTCATTGCCTATTTGTCTGATACTTGTCTGCCATTTTTGTATTATTTATAACATAGTTGTTATTTGCAAAAGTTCACATTTAGAAAAATTATGGAAACCAAACCTTTGAACTTTCTGAGGATTTAAATTATTCATTCTAATGGCAGGAGCCTCTGAACCAGAAATACATTTCCATTGGAATGTTTAAGCATTTGGAGGAAAGGTGTTAGAAAATGATAAATGGATCGTTTGGTCTTGCATGACCAAACTAATAAGGAAAATTTGTGTTGTAGTAGTTAAAGCAATATATTAGCTAAAGTTTTTGTAGTCAGTCATAATCAAGTTAGACTTTTTCAGTCATAATCAAGTTAGACTTTTCTGTATAGTTTGTAGTGACATGAGGACATTTTGATCTTCAGAAAAATTCTCATCTTAAGATCAATTCAATTGTTTTATTTAAGTATATTTGTAGAAGATGTGAAAGAAGGCAGCAATCAAAAGATATATGCAGACTTTTATAGAAAGTGAGTGGACAAAAATTGCATAACCACATGTGAGGGACAAGGAATTGCGAATATTTGAGGGAGGCATAGGTTTCTTCCTTGTTTTATAGATGTGGAAACAAAGGCCGGATAGATAAAGTAATTTGTCTAAAGTCACACATGGGAGATGGAGAACTTTATCTTCAGTTTCCTCTTCTCTTAGCCAACTGTACCATGTTTCCTCTACTCCACCCCCTTCTTTTTTGCTTTACTAGGTATATATCACTTTTCTAATAAAATGATTCTATTAATTTTTTTTTGTTTCTATATCACCTTAGCCCCCAAATATGTCCCTTCCCTTTCATGTCATCCTTCATACCAATATAAAAGAAAAAGACAATTTAAAGCATTTCAACAAAACTAACCAATGTATCAAACCAAAACAAACCAAAACAAATCAAAACAACAGCAATACAAATTCAGTGTTTCATTCCCAAAGTTCTGCACAACAGTAGATTCTCATATCTCTTCTTCAGGACTAAGCTTGATCACTATAATTATTCTATTGGTTTTTAAATGTTTGTTCTTTCCATTTATCCTGTTTGTAATCAGTGGCTATAGTTTTTCTGGTTTATACAAGATCTTTTGCTGGACATTTATATTGGGGACATCTATATAGTGCTTTAAGGTTTCCAAAGTACATTAAAAAGATTATCTCCTTTAATACCCACAACAATCCTTGGAAGAAGGTGCTATTATTATCTTCATTTTACACCTGAGGAAAATGAAGCAGACAAAGGTCAAGTGACTTTTTGGGGTGGGGTGGGGCACACAGCTAGTGAGTATGTTAGGCATGATTTGAACTCAAATCTTCTTATCTCCATGTCTGGCGCTCCAACACTTAAGAGTAACTACATATATAAACATGCGTTAAGGTTCCTATCATACAGAGTAGGAACTAATTTATTTTTATGCTTATATTTCAGTGACTAAAACAGTGCCAGGCACATAGTTGGCACTTAATATATCATTGTTGATTGATCGGTATGGAATAGAGCACAGGTAGACTTTTCCATCTCTTTTAGAGCATTTCATTGTTTCTTTGTAAGCTATGGATTTTATCGTCATCTCTAGCTTAATGTTGCCCTCAGAAGACTAATGTTTTTTAAAATACAAAATTAACATTTTAATGTTTAATGTATGGCAGTGCCATGCTATATGCAAGACTTGTGAAAATTACATGAAAGTCAAATGGAAGAAATTTCCAGGAGACTGTAGCATGTGAACTTTTAACTGCGGCACTGCTGTTAATGTCGTGCATTATGACATATTTTTGTTAAATCTGCAGCATGAAATAGCTATTATGTTCCCTTACCATTCCTCATTATTTTTCAGTGGGTTAGTGATTCGTCTTATTATTCTGTCTTGGTGTAATGATTAGGAGAGAATCACCCAGGGGAACTGAGGAGATGCCACAGTTTCTTCAGGCTGCACCTTGGATTGAGCAGTACCAAGTCCTTTGATTATATTAGCAAATAGGAATGATATTGGAATCTGATGATACCAGAAATAATCAATTATTAAAGGGGGCAGGGGAAGAAGCAAACCTTTAGGAGTAAGAGGAGTAACATCTCATTGAAAACATTATGGGAAGCAACCAATCATTTTGGATCAATTTTAATCTGAAAGAACAGGGACGCTTTATTGTATGGGAAAACACACAAGGTTATTGGAGTGAGATCATAGGTTTTATGAGTCCATGGTTCTGAATATGTAGTTGATTTTAAAAGCTACATTTATTCTCTGGAATAACTCATAAAGTTTACTTTAAAGATAAATGTTAGGGGACAGCTAGGTGGCGCAGTTGATAAAGCACCAGCCCTGGATTCAGGAGGACCTGAGTTCAAATCCGGCCTTGGACACTCGACACTTACTAGTTATGTGACCCTGGGCAAGTCACTTAACCCTCATTGCCCCGCAAAAAAAAAAAAAAAAAAAGATAAATGTTTCATAGCATGCTTTAAAAATAGTTTACCCTTAAAGTGACTTTTTTAACATTGTTCTTTCCTAAGTCTAGTTTCTTCTGGAGGATTAGAAAGATGCAGTTAAGAAAAGCATCATGGTGTTGTGGAAGGAGTGTTGTATCCAGAGGTAGGTGAGCATGAGATGCTGTCCTATTTGATGGGAAATGTCCACTAGGCAGCTGGAGATGTAGAACTAAAGCTCAGGAAAGAGGCTAGGGCCAGATTTATACTGTAAATGTGGAAGAATTCTGCATAGAGAGGATAATCAAACTCATGGGAGCTGATGAGATAATCAGAAAAGAAAAAAGTGAAGAGAGGACAAGGAGAGCCTTGGGGGGAATACCCACTGTTAAAGGATAATGATATTTCAAAGGAACCTGAGAGAAAGTGGACAAAATGGTAGCCCCAAGAGAGATCAGCGTCACAAAAACTTGAAGAAGGCAGAATATCTAGGAAGATGTGCCAGATACTATTTATTAGATTGTAAGCTTCTCAAGGGCAGGAACATTTTCAATTTTTGTATCTAGGAATCCCTAGTGTCTAGCAGAGTACTTTATATATAGCAGATACCTAATAAAATCTTTATCAAATCAAATTGAAAGTTTAAAAAAAGACTTTTTCTTTCAGGTTTTGAGTTTCATTAAATTGGAATATAACTATGTATTCTGGGGGATGGGGATTCAGAGTGTCTGGATATATATCTCCACTGTCCCTTACTATTTCTATGTTCTTGGGCAAATGACTTCACTTATTCCACTTCGGGGGCAACCTGGTATAGTAGAAAATATGAAGGATTTAGAGTCAGGCATTTTGATTCTCAATCCTGGTTCTGACAACCTGTCCAAACAAATAGTCACTTAAACTTTCTGAACCTCTTTGTAAAATAAACAGCTTTTCAAGTCCTTTCCAACTCTAAATCTGAGTCTCACAACTCTAAGGATGGGTAAGATAATGATTTGTGTCAATTAAGGTTTTGAATGGTACACAACACAAACTATGGGATTTGATGAGGTTGTTCAAGTACAACTATGAAATCTAACTGATAGAGAAGCCAGAGGTGATATTATAAAGTTTATAGGCCCAATATGTTATTGCACTTAATGTTCAATTACCTACTGTTTGTCCTCATCATTGCTTTTACTGGGTATTCTGTTGGTACAAAAATCATGGACAATGGAAGATTTATACCCATTAATATTGGACTATGCCACAGCTCATCTGCTATTTGAAGGGTTTGGCTTAAATGTGTCCCTCTATAAGTCAGCGAGTGGTGCAGGTGGTCCAGTATTCTGATTCCAAGTATGTACTAGAAAATAGTTCAACACAATGGGTTCAAAGAGCTTATGTGATAAATATTGAGAAAGGAGTAAACCAGTAGCATTAGCAAACATACCACATTAAAGGTTCAGTAATGAATGACTCCATGGATGGATGGATGGATGAGTGAATTAACAAATGAAAAAGAAACTTATTAAGTTCTTATTATGTGTAAGGCATTAGACTAAGAGCTGGGGATACAAATAGAAATGTACAAAAGTCATTGCTCTCAAAGGGTTCTTATTCTAAAGGGAGAGACAACACATATAGGCATTTCAGCTGCAAGTCAAATGGATGTTTTCACAGTGCAGTGCTAAAGCAGATAGCAAAGCTTTATCTATAATGTCTTTTCCACTGATGAAATCATACCAATTTCTGATAATTAACTGTGGGACAGTGTCAAGGATCTTAGTGACAAGAACTTTCTTTTCAGGGTCTTAACAGCTATAGCTTTTGCATCTATAGGACCATTTGCCAGTCTGGATCTTCAGAGAGTTGCTTCACAGGGAAGGGAATGGAAGGGAAGATGGGGAGGAGAAATCTATATGCCATTGCAGAGGCATAATGTTAACTATATTGGAGTCATTTTACTTTCCCCACCTTGTACAACACAGTGGTATAGAATGACAACATTGTTGTGGCTGTGTTATTTGCCTGGTTCCTGGAGGTGGGCCTGGGATGGGTGTGGTGGGAGGAAAACTCAAGCCCTGAATGCCCTGGTGATGGAGCTTTAGCTAGGAATGTAACTATTCTATTCGACACCATGGAGAATGAGTGGTAGGGAGAAAGAAAGAAATCCTTTGAGTAAATCACGGTTTCAACCATTCCTCTAGAGAGATGTACATTTCATGAATGAACTCTCCGGTATTTCAGTTGCTCCTTGGTCCTACAATATCCTGACTGCCCCTTTAAGTCCCCCTCCCTTTCCCTACCACTAGTCAAATAATACTCTTCATCTTTCTGGTGGTAGCCTCGGTTCATGAGTTTTTGAGATTTCCTTGTCCCCAGTTACTGTGCTATATTAATTTCTTTCTTTCTTTTTTTGGTGTGTTTTGTTTTGTTTGTTTGGGTTTTTTTGCAGGGCAATGAGGGTTAAGTGACTTGCCCAGGGTCACACAGCTAGTAAGTGTCAAGTGTCTGAGGCGGGATTTGAACTCAGGTCCTCATGAAGGCTGGTGCTTTATCCACTGTGCCACCTAGTTGTCCCCCCATATTAATTTCTTATTATTTACCCCCTCATAGCCTCTGTATTCATTTTTATTTGGTTGCTTTACTTTACAAAAGACCACAAATCCATTCAAACTGCAAAAAGATACTAAAAGTTATTCTTTTCATACATAGTGAGTCACCCAAAGAACTCACTTAGAAATTAGGAATAATGGAGAATGACAGATTTTTATCTATACATAATTAGCACAGTAATTGTTTCAGCCACATTTTCTATAAAGATAAATAATGTCCTTTTAAGACTTAGATATACCATATCCATTTATATCAGAATTGTGGTTCATCAGGTAGGTGACACTTTACTCCCTGGTTTTAATTTACACCTACACCTTGACTTCTCCCACTCATCTCCATGGGCTAACTTAAAAGACATGATTTAAAAATTTAGGGAACCTGAAACCTCTAAAGCTGTTTAGCAATTGTTCGGCAAATATTCATTCCCTGGTTTATAGCTTTCAGATATTAATATTTAAAAATTTTAAAAATTAATAAAAGATTCATGATAAGTTAGGTTGAAGTTTCTAACATAAGGAAATGAGCTCCAATGAGGAAACAAACTGGAAAAACTAAGACTGAAGGCATTGGCTAGCTGGCATAACCCTACTTTTTGTTGTAAAGAATTTCATGCCCAGCACTGGGAATGTCTTATTAGCAAGAATGAAGGTACCAGCACACAGACTCTAATTCAACAAAACAGAGGGAGCTTTCTGCTAGTCCTAGGGCAAGAGACTTCTATAAAAGAACTGGCTAGAAAACAAAACTAAACAAAAACAAAACAAACAAACAACAACAACAACAACAAACACATGGTAGAACCTTAGCCAAGGATTTCAGCTAAGTCAAAAGCTGGAGGTGTTGGAGTGCCAAGAAACACCCAGAAACACTCTACGTCAAACAGAGCACTGGCTGACAGTTGGTCCAGCATGGCAGCATCCAGCATAGCAGCATCTGAAGGCTAGAAGAGCTGTATATGGCAAAGACTATGAGAATAGTGTCAGCAGGAGCAGTGGAATGACATCACTAAAAGACGCTAGTGCACCTGAAGCATTAGAGGGTAGAGTTGCCTATACACATATGTTTCTCACATATCCCCTCCCCTCATACATGTTCCCTTGACATGTGTGTTCTCTAAAAGTGTACCTTGGCTAAAAAGAATACCTACTTGTGTGGCTCTCCCCTTTTGTTCTCTACCATATATTTACTATTTCCATTGATGCTATGTTTATTTGTGGGAAAGTGACAATAGACTATGGGGGAAACACTTTGCTGATACTTACCATTTCATTAAATGCCTTTGTTTTGAACTAACTGTGTTCTTTGGATGACTATTCAAAAGTTAACCTATCAGTGGGGGCTCATGAACTATACTTGTAGGGTCACAAATGTATAGAATGCTTTGATTCTGTGTCAGAGAAGGATACTTCAAAGTACTACACCTATCTACAACCGTCAAGTCTTATAACACTATTTATGAACATTTGATTTTGTTCCTGATAAGGTTTTAGACAGATGACCCTTCCCTTCTCTTCCTTTCCCATGCTGCACATGGTTAGTTACACATCTTACCTAGTTATCCATCATGATACCAAGAGTGAGCATCTTTCTATATGCCTTTCTTTCTCCCTACCAGAAAGGGTGACCCTCAATACCAGGATCTCCATAGACCACTCCCATCTTTCTCCTCACCAGGTAATCCACTCAGGTTTGGTCTGTCCTGGCACTGAGCTATCCTGATCTGCTATTGAATGAATAAGTGAATAAAACCTATATAATCTGATATGTTTGTCTGTTTCCATATCATCAAATCAATTCTATCATTATTGCCAAATGGGGTGTAAGCTGAGAGGCCTATGACTTCACTCACAATGTTTCACAATATCACTCCATAGATCCTTCCTTCCCTCTATATGTTATATCCCCTTAAGGTTCTTATGGATGGATATTCTCTTGCTTTTGTATTTGCATCCTGACAGCCTAGCACTGTACCAGGCCCATCATAGGCATTCATTCATTCATTCATTCATTCATTCATTCATTCATTCATTCATTTATTCATCCATCCATCTATCCATCCATCTATCCATCTATCCATCTATTCACGCATCCATCCATCCATCCATCCATCCATCCATCCATCCATCCATCCATTCATTCATTGCTGAGTCAGGTTTTACAACCTCCTGGATTTCTGGAAATGGTGGTTGTCACAGCAGAGAAATTGATGCTCTGAGCCACTTCTCAGCAGTCTATCCTTAGCAAGATTAACAAATTCATCTGCAGGCATCCAAGAAATGTGATAGCACCTTCTCTCTACCATTTGGGAGGACTATCATGTCTCCTTGAGACAATGAGACACATTTCAGGGATTCATGCAATCAGTCCTTGGATTCTTGGTCTATCTGCAGACCTACCTCCACATGGTGCTGTTCATTTCATTCATTCACTCATTCATTCCAAGTATGCTAGTAACAGCTCATGTTATGTGTGAATATGAACATATATTGATTCTGATTTACTTCTAGCTGTGTATGGTGTCTTAGGAGAGATTTCCATATATGTTAAAATGGACCATTTGAAGCCTGAGGGTTCATAGAAACAATTACTTTACTTAAAACATTTTCAGAGACCCCCTAACAAAATCAGCCCAAAGGAGGGAATATGCATTTATTAAGCACCTAATATGTGCTAGGCACATATCAAACATCTCATTTTATCTTGAGAACAACCCTTTGAGGCAGGTGTTATTATTATCACTATTTTATAGTTGAGCAAACAGACATACAGAGGGTAAGGGGGTTTCCAAGGGTCACAAAGCCAGTAAGTGTCTGAAACTGGATTAGAATTCAAGTTTTCCTATCTCCAGGTCGAACATTTATCCAGTAGCAGGCAGAGATCAGACAAATCCACTTGGGGGCATAATTAACTCAAACTTTCACATTCTGTTCCACAGTGTCTTGGCTCACAATAGCCTTGATTGGTGGTATGGGAATTAAGGCCTCTGCCTCAGATCATCATGGCTCCAGTACTTTCTTGGTCTCTGGTGCCTTGGTAGTTCCAGAGCGTCCACTCTTTAAACAACTTACCTTTGGCCACTGAAAAGCTTAATACAGCAAGGCTATGAGTCAATGGGCTGTATTAGACCTTATGGAGAGAAAATGTTTTGTTCATTCAGCCTCTGAGACCCCTTTGGGGGGGGGTGGGGATTTGTCTATTTCTGGTTCTAGGAAAACAGTTGGAATATTCAGAAATGTATTTACTTCTACGGAACTGGGACTTATTTCAGCTTGTGGAGGTTAAATCAATTTATACTCCTTAAGCCTTTGCAATTTCTTCTCTTGAGAAGAAAACTAACCCCAGATGCAGCCCACCTTGATAATTACCATTGAGTGCCCATAAAATATCACTGAAATGGGAGATTGAAGGAAATATTATATCCTGAGGCTGGATCTAAGATGATCACAATTATGAAGCTTATGTAAGATAGCTCATTTGTCATTCCATTGAAAGTGTGCATTCTTTTGATATATTTACACTACTGAAATGCTACTGTTAATAATCACCTGAACTGTTTATTTTCTCCAGAAGGAAACAATTGGTCTTGGCATAGAAGACCTGTTGTTTGTACAAAGCCAACGTGGATCAGAGCTTGTCTGGCCACTTTCCCATTGCACTTCCATTTAGATGTATTTTTGATGTGACTTCAAAACTAACTCTGGATGATTGCCCCAGCACAATCAGTGTAAAGTCATTTTCCAACTACCCCTTGTCCTAAGTACAAAAGAGGTCATGCAAAAACCAAAAACAAACAAAAACACCCTCCCCTAGTTCTTTCCTTCCTGGAGATTAGCCTGGAGTTTTTTCTATATGCATCCTTACTTGCCCTCACTTCCTTAGCTGTGGGAAGCCAATGCACAGGGTTGCCTGCCTTTCTCCTCCAAGTCTGTATAAAACCACAATGAAAGGCTATTGGATTATAGGGTAATCTCTATACAGAACTCTAACATAGTCCAAATTTAACCTGGAAATCTGGCATGGGGGAGAGTAATTCCTTCCTGGGGTGACCACTATCACTATACCTCACTTCAGAGCCTCTCTCTTGTGGTACCTGCCACTGTGATGTGGCCACCACATCCAGGGGACCATCACCATGACATCCCTCTCCTGGATCTATCTTTCTCTCCATTCCATAAACCAACTCATCTCCAAGCATGATTTCACTTGTGATTACACTGTCTTCTCTGCCCCAACTATCACATAAAGAGCATACAGTCCTATCCCAAGTACTTTTTACTTATAAACATCTTTTAGACATAGCATTTATTCCTCACCTCTGCCTCCTAGAATACTTATTTTCCCTTAATGTTCACCTCATGCACCACCTTCTACATGAAGCTTTCTCCAATCTTCTTAGAAGCTAGTACCTTTCTGTAAATGAATGCTAAGTTACCGAGAGCAAGGATTGCTTCCTTTTTTTTTTTTTTGACTTTGTACATCCAGTGTTCAGCACAGTGGTACTTACTAGATGCTCATAAATGTTTTTGTTTGATTCATGAAGACAACTTAATGATAAACATTAAATATGCATGTTGCAAGGTAATAGTGAATATTTGCACTTTACATAACAGAGAGGCTAGGAATAAATAATGGAAGAATTGCTGAAATTTCAAGGTCTTAGTGGGGTGGGTGAAACTGGCTTAGAATGAAATAATGTTGTCAAACAGAGACCTACTATTTTGATAGTGTCTCATAGAAAAAAAAAATCTGATCACAAATTGAATCTTGGTCATGTTCAAACTGTGAAGTTGGGACATGACCTGGGAGTATTGCTAGATTTATCACTTTTGATGGATTTCAGATTGCCTAGATGGTCAGAATAGCTTATTAAATTCTTTATCCAATAGGATGCCAGCATTCTTTCCTACTGAGCAAAGATTGTGCTCCAGTGATCTAGCCATTTATCATGTTCAGATGTATCTTTTTCAATGTGCTTTTCTGGAACTAGAGCATAAAGCCATGCAGAGGGTACAGCTGGTGGAGAATTCAGTAGCTTAGCTGAGAGTATTTCCATCTCTAAGAGTTCATAACCCAGATTCACAGGATACAAAAGAAAACAAAAAAAGAAAAAGAAAAAAAACAACCCATCCTATATCTCAAATAGGTTTAAAGTGGCACATTTTATGAAAGATCTGGAAATGCATTTTCCAATGTGAGACAAAACTCTCAACAAACCAATAACATTCTTTCAGAATTGGAAGAAACTTCAGGAGCCAAGTAGGCCAACCTACATCCTCATTTACAGCATAACTGACACAAACCCAACACCCTAAAGATGACTTCCTCTGAAGCAGTCCACTCTGCTTGTGTTATTGATGTATGTTATGTTATTAATTTAATTAAACTAATGTGACAGCTTGAACAGAAGTAAATTTGCCCTGACATCACACATGAGTTCATCACTTTACATCATCCACCAAGAGTTTTTAATTCTGTCCTTCTGGGAATAATCTCATTGCTTTTAAGAAAAAAATATGACAGCATTTCAAGTATTTGATTATAGCTGCAATGTCCTCCCAGAGCATTTGTTTCACTACTAAATGCCTCCAATTCCTTTTTTTATTCTTTTTTTCTCCAATTCTTTTAACAAATTTTTATAGGAAGTCCTAAAGAGTTGAAGGGTCTTACTTCAAAGTTTGTTGTCTTCTAAGAAATTCAATTGCATTAATTTACTGAGAGTTTTAAAAATACCAATTATTTGTTAGGTACTATTGGAGTTATTCTTTCATTAATAACACCCTTAAACATAGGCATTGGTTAATTTCTTCCCGAAATATATTTTTGATTGTACATATCTAACCTTTTATAAGAACCTAAAAACACAATTTTGATTTGATATCCAGAAGTTCCTTCCAATTCTTGAGTGCTGAGTGTTATCTCAGTCCAATTCCACAGAAATTTATTAAGGAATTTAGTGTGTAGGACATCATGAAAAAATGACATGTTGATTAGGTTTCTGGCTTTGGAATCCCGAAGACATAGGCCTAAGGCCAATCTTTGACATATTGGCTATGTAATCCTAGCTAAGTAACCTCACCTCTCAGTTCTCTGAGTAACTCTCCAGGCCTATAAGTTGCAGTGAAAGTGATGGATGATCTACCTTTTCAGTCTTCTTGTACGTCCTTCCTTGTAATGTAAGACCCAGCTGTACTGGCTTAATTGCTATTATTCTTATATGACAACTCCGTCGCCCTTCTCTGTGCCTTTTATTGCACATACTATCAATACTCTATGGTTGGAATGTTTTCCCTCCTAAACTTTTATTCATAGAATATCTGGTCTCCGTTAAGACTAAGCTCCAATGCAACCTTCTCCAGGAGGCCATATCTGCCCCCTCCCCAGGCTGCTAGTATCATCCCTTCTAAGGTTATTGTTCTTCCATTTGTACTTATTTTCTTACATTGTCTTCCCTGTTAGAATACAAGCTCCTCAAGAAAAGGAACTGTTTTTTATTTCTGTTTTTTGTTTGGGGGAGTGGGACAGGGCAATGAGGGTTAAGTGACTTGCTCAGGGTCATGCAGCTAGTAAGTGTCAAGTATCTGAGGCCGCATTTGAACTCAGGTCCTCCTGAATCCAGGGCCGGTGCTTTATCCACTGTGCCACCTAGCTGCTCCTCTTTAATATATTTTAAATCAATTATTTAGATAAAGTTATTAAATAGCACAATGATCAAATTTGCAAATGCCCAAAGCTTTGAGGAATTTCTAACATACTGGATGACAGAGTCAGAAACAGTAACACTTTAAAAGCCTAGAACACTGGCCTGACTCTAAGAAGGTGAAGTAACAGGGACAATCAGTATATCAATCAAGAAACATCTATAAAGTGCCTACTATGTTCCAGGTATCATGCTAACACTGGAGATCCAAAAAAGAGGCAAAAGATAATCCCTGTCCTCAAGAAACTTACATTCTAATGGAGAAGACATGTCAATAAATACATACAAAGGAAGCTGTAAACAAGATAAATAGAAAGTAATTAATAGAGGGAAGACACTGGGATAGGGGGAAAGCTGCTGTGGAAAATGGGTGGGACTTAAAAAAAAAAAACTAGGGAAAGCAGTAGTCAGAAAAGTGGAGGTTGAACATTCCAGGCACAGGAGACATAGCTAGAGAAGAGAGATGGAGTGTCCTATTTGTGGAACAGCTAAAAGGTCAGTGTTATTGGATTGAATAGTATGTGTCAAGGATTAAGGCATAAGAAGAAAGGAAAGATAGAGGGGGGCTAGGCTATGAAGGATCTGAAGAGCAAACAACATTTTGTATTTACTCCTGGAGGCAATAGGAAGCCTTTGGAGTGTATTGAGTAGGGGGATTATATGATTGGACCCACATTTTAGGAAAATTACTTTAGTGACTGAATAGAAGATGGATTGGAGTGAGAAGAGATTTGAGACAGGCAGACCCACTAACAGGCGATAGCAATAATCAAGACCTGAAGTCATGTAGGCCTTCACTAGAATGGTGGCAGTGTCAAAGGGGAGAAGAGGAGGTATTTGAGAGATGCTACATAAGTGAAATCACTAAGTCTTGGCAACAGCTTGGCTAAGGGATGATTCCTAGGTTGTGAGTCTGAGGGACTTGGAGGATAGTATAGCCTCCTTCAATCACAGGGAAGATAGAAAGAAAATAATGAGTTCAGTTTTGGACTGACTGAATTTAAGATGTCTAATGGACATCCAGGTAAAGATATGTGAAAGGCTGTTGGAAATCTCAATTGAAAGTCAGCAGAGAGGTTGGGGTGAAAAGGCAGATTTTAGAATCTTCAGCATAGAGATGGTAAAACCATAGTAGCTGATAAAATTGCCAAGTGAAGGGGGCAGCTAGGTGATGCAATGGATGAAGCCCAGGCCCTGAATTTAAGAGGACCTGAGTTTAAATCCAGCCTCAGACACTTGACACTTACTAGATGTATGACCCTGGGCAAGTCACTTAACCCTCATTGTCAGGGGCAGGGGTGGGGGGATTACCAAGTATAGTGGCATGGAGGGAGAAGAGAAGAGGGTCCAGGACAAAACCCTTTGGGACACTTATGGCAAGAGGGCATGAATTGGAAGAGGATTCATAAAAGAAGAGAAGGATAGGTCAAATAGGTAGGAGGAAAACCAGGGGAGAGTCATCTCAAAAAATAAAGAGATTATCAAGGCTAGAGAGGCCAAGGAAAATGAGGATTGAAAAAAGGCTATATTATTTTCAGTAAAAGCTAATAGATGGAATGAGTGGGAGATGAATAGATGAAGGGAAGTGTGTTGCTCATATAATAGACATTCCAGAAGGCAGAGTGGAAGGGCTGGATAGAGTTCAGCTAAAACTTTGGGGTGGGAAGATTGAGGGGGATGGGAATGGGTGATGTGAGAAATGATTATTAATAACCAATAGCTTGGGGAAATTCAGGGTCCCTCCTCTCTTCTTCCAAAGTCTTGCTTTAAGTCCAGTTTTCCTTCAGAAGGACATCACTGATAATAAAACAGCTTTAATAATCCTAGATCTTGGCCAGGCCCCACCCAATCTTTCAAGGAATTTAATCTAGGGTGGGGAAACCCATTGTGTTCTACTCAAACTAGGGTGGAGACAAATCCTTTGGTTGAGATAGCCTAAGCCTAGGAATGGTCTGGTGCAGCTGGGGGTGGTCTGAATAGAGGTAATTTCTCTGTACAAGGGTCACTCTCAGCCCCATTGACCACCTACTATTTAGAAGGGTATATAAACTGTGAGACCCATTGGCATGATTGTCTTTGGTCTGAAAGATAGCCAAATGACCACCCTTTTATAAATAACCTGCTGGCCTTATTAGTAAAATGATTAAATTATCCAGAAACTATCTTTCTTTAACTTTTGAATCATGACAGTAATCAGGTTGTAGTGATGTAGGAGATCCTTTTTAGCCTCCTCCATCAGTAGGGGTGAGGAATAGGATTTGAGTGATGATCAGCAGGAATTCAGAGTCACTGGAATGTGATAAATAGGACCAGTTGTGAGAATGTTCGTCGTTGAGTGGATAACATCACTCCTCTACCTTCAAAGGAGTAGGAGTATGATCAGAAGGAGATTGGAAGCCTGAAGGTGCAAAGAGAAATGCTCTTTGTTGCACTGGAAGTTCTCCACATTCCTGCTGGAAGCAGGAGGTGGCAGATGCCTGGTGCTACTATATATAGAAGTGGTTGCTTTGGGTCAGATGGAAGATGCCCGGACTAGCCCCAAGCAGTCTTCTCTCTGGTTATACAGTGCACCCAGCAACAGATAGAATTCTCAGGACATAAACTCAAGCACAGGCATGGTCTTAAGTCTTTCCACCTGAGGAGGCTGGCTATGAGGTAGCAGCAGGGAATAGTAGACTCCATGTAGAGATGAAAGATTCTTAGCTTGGCCCTTAACAGTCACTCTGGAAGGGACAAATGTAAAGTCTTATGCTTGGATTCAAGCAATTGACTTAACAATTAGAAAAGGGAGTGGGGCATAATTAGATAGTAGTTGTTCTGAAAAAAAAATATATAAATAAAAGGCCTGGAGATGTGGGAAAACTGGGATGCCAATCCATTGTTGGTGGAGTTGTGAAATGATCCAACCATTTTGGAGAACAATTTGGAACTATGCCCAAAGGACTGTCAAATTGTGCATATCCTTTGATCCAGCAATACCACTGCTAGGTTTATATTCCAAAGACATCCCCCCAAAAGAGAAAAAGACCTATTTGTACAAAAATATTTGTGGCAGCTCTTTTTTGGTGGCTAAGAATTGGAAATGAAAGGAAAGCCCATCAATTGGGGAATGGCTAAATAAGCTGTAGTATATAATGGTGATGGAATATTATTGTACTATAAGAAATGACAAGCAATATAATATCAAAAAGGCCTGAAAAGATTTGTTTGAACTGATGTATAGTGAAGTGAAGTTAGCAGAACCAAAAGAACATTGTGCATAGTAACAGCAATATTGTTTTATGAAGAATTGTGAATGACAACTATTCTCAGCAATACAACGATTTAAGACAATCCCAAAGGACTGATGGTGAAGCATACTATCCACCTCTAAAGAAAGAACTGATATTGACTGAATACAGAGAGAACCTTGGTATTTTCCACTTTATTTATTTCATTTTTTCCTTTTATTTGAATTTTCTTGTACAAAATAACTAATACGGTAATGTTTTGAATAATTGCACATGTGTAACCTGTATCTGCTTGCCACCTCAGGGAGAAGAGGCAGGGAGGGAGGGATAGAATTTAGAACTTAAAACTTTAAATAAAATGTTTATTATGAAAGATAACCAAAAAATAAAAAGGCCTGGAGATTTGAGTAGACTATAAACTCAATGTGAATAAACAATTTTATATATACATATATATGTATATATATATATATATATATATATATGAAATATGTGTTTGTATGTGTGCGTATGCATGCAGATATGTATGTGTGTATATACTCATATACTATATGTGTTTTTTTGGTGTATACATACACACAAATATATATATGTATGTGTTTGTACAATCCTAAAATTATTAGTGCAATTTTAAGTTTTCATAGATTAATAAATTTTAATCTTTTTTTTTTTGTGAGGCAATTGGGGTTAAGTGACTTGCCCAGGGTCACACAGCTAGTAAGTGTTAAGTATCTGAGGCCGGATTTGAACTCAGGTCCTCCTGAATCCAAGGCTCTATCCACTATGCCACCGAGCTGCCCTGATTACATAAACTTTAATAGCTTAAAATTGCAATAAGACTTTTGGGATATCCTCTCTTGCTCTCTTGTCCACCCATCCATCCACCCATCTCCACATATATGTATACAAATTGTGCAAAATATTGTGCAAGGTATACACACATATATGAGCACATGTACTATTTGATAGCCACTGAAATAAAATTCAATGTTAGTCTGCATTGAGAAGAATAGCTTCCAATAATTAAGAATGATTTTTCTGTTTCACTCTGCCTCTGTCAGATCTCCTCTAGAGTACTGTGTTTTTTCTAGGTACCATGTAAAGAAAGGACACATTAAGATGGAGAGAATTCAAGGAAAGCCACCCCGATGGAATCACCTCAAGTCCATGTCATGGGAGTGGTTGAAGGAACATAGGATATTGAATTTGGAGAACAGAAAGTTAGATTTTTTTCTGTTTGGTTCCAGAAGGTAGAGTTAAAAGTTGCAAAGGGAAAAATTCAGGCAAACAAAAATGAAAGCAAAAACATACCAATAAAAATTAAAACAGTGAAAGGAGAAAAAGAAAAATTCTTACAAATTTTTACAGCTATCCCAAAGTGCTTTGGGTTGCTTTTGGGAGCAGTGGCTCTTGTTTCATTGGAGGCTAGATCAATATTCATCAAATATGCCCTTGGGGGAGGGGGGTTCATATTCAGATATGGGCTGTACTAGATGAATAAAAACTTCCTTTCCATATCTAAAATCCTATGAATCTCTGATGGCACTAAAAGAGAGGAGCCAAAGTTTTCATAGAAAGAGCCTGGGGCTGAGAATCAGGAAGTCAGGATGTCATTTTCTACTTTTCATCACATACCTGGCTACGTGATACAAATTTTAGCAAAGTATTACTGAGAAAACACATTGGGCCTAGAACCAGGAGAGGTCAATGAATAAGGCCATCTTTGGTAAGTAGTTTTTGTGTTTGAATTTTTTTTTTCTGTTTGAGGAGATAAGCACCATAAATCATAAGAGCCCTGTGCTTGGCATCAGAGGAAGTAAATTTAAAGCTGATTCTGTTATTTACTATCTGTATGACCTTGGGGAAGTCACAGCCTCTCTGAGTCTCAATTTCTTCTATAAAATGAAGTTAAACTACATTACCTTAATCCCTTTCCTTTCTGATATGCAATGTGTTTGAGAGAATAATGACTAGGAATGCAGTGTGGAGGGATGTGTACATAGTGGCTGGGAGGAGGTTGATGATTTAATAATGGAGAATAAGGAGGAGCAGTCAGACAATTAGGAGGAGAATCAAGAGAAAGCTTTTTTTTTTTTTTACCAGAAGAGGTACTGTGGGACGGGAACCTTATGAACTACAGGAGATTCTGGCATTGAACTCTCAATAACTAGATTTCTCCAGAAGCATGTCAAAAGCCTAAAAGAACCTTTCTCCTTCTGTCTCTGGCTCATTGTCCCATTCTGGAATATCTCCAAGAAAATCGCTAAAACAAAGCTTAAGTGTAGTTAATGTCTAGACTGTTTTTCACAATAGAGTCCCTCTTAGGAAAGGTATTCAGTGTACAAGAGGATCAGTTTGCATATTTCCTACATCCCTGAAAATGCTTAAAACACAAAAGACTAATAATACAGCCTTTAATGGATACAGAAATAAAAAAGAAGAAATGACCCATTATACCCATTATACTTTTCTAGAAGGTGAAAGAAAAATGTTATAGGACTGCAGAAATAAACCATTCACTTTCTTCTTAGTCCTGTGTTATCCAAGAAGTTCATGTGACCCAGAGCTCCTGACTAGCCACGGTATGGCATGGATTTTCTTCCTCCTGGATTATATCCCCCTGGAAGAAATGCTTCTCCTGGAAGAAGCAATGCAGGAGTCACCTCTTTATAGGCACCCAACATCTGACCTCTAAATGATCCCATGTAAGAGAGAGAAAAATCCCCTCTCCCTAAAGGGAGAACTAAGAGCAGCACTGTAAGAGAAGGAGGTGGGGGGACAGGGGCAGGGGAAGAGGGAGAGGGAGAATGCTTCAAAAAAGTACTAAAACTGTTTTTGCTCCTCTTCTTATGGACCACAAAGTGGGCTACTCCTATTGACCCAGTCCTTAATCATTTCTGATGCAGTCTCATGGGTGGAAATAGGATGAAACTGGCGTAGGAGGATCGGAGGTGATGGGAAGGAGGAATCAGGGAGTGAGGAATGGTTACCAATTCAGAGTTAATGCGACTTCTCTATAAGATAGATAGGTGTCCTTCAGCAAGGGACCAGAACATGTCTAATAGAAAGAGGTCAAAAGTCAAGTCCAGCTTGAGGGGATTTGCCCCCAGCAACTCAGAGCCTATTAAATAGGTATGGTAAAATCAGTAGGTTGAAAACCTTTCAGTATGATGGCTAGGGCTACTTTGATTCAGTCAATGAAGTGAAAGATTGACACAGAAAGAAGAGGAAAAGCAATAAATAAGCAAACAAACAAATAATAAACAGATGAAGAGAGAGAGAGAGAGAGAGAGAGAGAGAGAGAGAGATTGAGAGAAAGATTCATAATGTGACACAAGCTTCAGAATAGTTTTGTGGACATTAGATACATCACAACTTCCACATAAATAAACTTAAATAAAAAGTAAGGGAGCAGCTAGGTGGCCCAGTGGATAAAGCACTGGCCTTGGATTCAGGAGGACCTGAGTTCAAATCCGGCCTCATACACTTGATACTTACTAGCTGTGTGACCCTGGGCAAGTCACTTAACCCTCATATGCCCTGCAAAAAAAAAAAAAAGTAAGCTAGGAATAGAATAAAACAATGATTTATAAAATGTAAGACTATCCCTCAGGATATGGGGGAATAGGAAGAAAAGTAGTCTCTGCAAAGAGAGGGAAAAGTATTACTTAAATTAAATATATATGAAAATATTGAAAATACCTCTGTATGCCTTATTAATGTTGAGAAATCTCACATTTTTGTCCTTTCTAATTATATTACTTATAATTATATGAAGGCTTCTCATATGAAATGATAGTATTAAAGTACATCATTGAAATCTGGTATTACCTAATATTATAAATGGCCCACTGCACATACCTTAAATATTTCATATTAATGGGGAACAGATTGGTAGATTGGCAAGGAAGCTAGTCTCTGTCTGAAAGACTTAGGTTCGGATCCCACCTCTGACATATAATAGTTGTAAGACTCTGAGCAATTTGCAAACCTTGAGTGCCTCTTGGCAAAATCTAAGGTTAGAAGTATAGATCCTGTATTGCTAGAACTCATTTCCTAACTGGGAGGTTCTCAAACCAAAAAAATCACAGGTCTATTCTTATATCTATATTATAGTCTATATACCATATATAAACACAATATCAGTATTGAGATAATTGAATATATTTATATATAGTTATATAATATGATATATATATACATACACACATATATATGTGTTTTATATCCATATCTATATATAAAATTTGCCTTCTTAATTGGTGGGAGAAGGGTTGGATGGAGGAAGAGAATTTAAAATTCAAAATTTTATAAAAAGAATGTTAAAAATTAACAAAATTTAAAAATCAAATCTGTATTAATAATATATAATAAATCTATGATATATCACATGTGGATATAAACATAGATAGGTATATAATACAGAAATGAGTATATATATATATATATGTGTGTATGTGTGTGTGTGTGTGTATAAATTTCTTTTTTTTTTCAAGTTATCAGTCCCATTTATTGCTCATATGATTGGACATACATTTCTTCAAAAGCCAGGACTGTTAGCTACCAAACTTGACAATTTCCCTCACCAGTGATTATTCTGTAGAAACCGGTGACGAGATTTCCAAACCATTATTCTTCCTCTTTCCCCCACAGGCTAATAATAATAAATGCCTCTAATAAAGGGATCAATGTGCTTGGTGATTTTATGACTTTAGCCTGAGAATTTGCCCATGTCATATCGTACATTGTATTACGGTATCTTAATGTAATTGCCTATTTTTAAATAAAAATGCTGTCAAATATCTGAATGCAGAAAGCAGTTATTCTGGTTCAGTTTTGCATATTTTAGTTCACAGGCCTTGTTTTGTCTCATGGGCCCTCTGGCAGTCTAGAAATGCAAAAATAAAACCATGCAATTTCAAAGAAAAATAATGATATTGAAATGAAGTTATCAAAATTTTTAAAAATTCAACAAATTCAAGTATTATTATTTAAGAACCCCTATCTTAGTGTGTTATAATTTGTGAAAGCTGGAAACAAACAGATTTCTGTCATGACACAGCTTTTAATCGGCACTAACCAAGTTGGAATATCTCTCTTTGTTTCTGTCTCCCCTTTCTCTCCCTCCTCATCCTCTTTCTCTCTGTCTTTGTCTTTGTGTGTCTCTTTCTGTCTCTCTTCTTTTTCTCCTCCCCCCACCCAACAAATAAAAGAATTTTCAAACTGAATGCAAGCTGTAGACTTCTGTATATATAGGTACTTGAGACTTGGCTACTGCTCAGCAGAGACTCATGGAAATAATAGTGGGAGTTCACCAATAATTTTTTAAGATTTATCAAGGTAGGAAAAAACAAACAAAAAAGCTCATTTTTAATCACTTACCACTAGCTCTTTCAGTCTTGAGATATTTATACCACAACAGAAAAGGTCCAGTGTTTGCAGAGCAGAAGAGAGCTTCTTATATCTTCTTAGATGGTGTGGCTCTCTTGGAGTAGAGAGGTATAGGGATACAAGGGAGGAAGGAAAAAGGAAGGAAGGAAAGAAGCACTTACTGAGTACCTACTACATAACAGATACTATGCTTTGTTTTGTATGTATTTTTTTTTTTTGGTGAGGCAATTGGGGTTAAGTGACTTGCCCAGGGTCACACAGCTGGTAAATGTTAAGTATCTGAGGTAGTATTTGAACTCAGGTCCTCCTGCCTCCAGGGCTGGTGCTCTATCCTCTTCACCACCTAGCTGCCCTTTATGTGTTGTTTTGTATTTATTGTTTCATTTGACCTTCACAACAACTTTGGGGGGTAGGTGCTATTAATATCCCGATTTTACAGTTGAGGAAACTGAGGCAATCATAGATTTATGTCACTTTCCCATGGGCACTCAGTAAGAAAGTATTTGAGGCTTTATTGGAACTCAGATCTTCCTGACTAAAGGCCCAGGGCTCCATGCACTGAGTTGCCTCCAAGGGAAAATATAGACTACTTTAAAACAAAAATATCAAGAAAAATTTAACTTAAAGAAAAAGTTGTTATTACTCTATTTGACTTAAACTGGAAGAATGAAATGCTAGTCTAGTAATTTCATAAAAATAGAAAAAATACCTTTCATATGAAATAATACCTGTAGGTGAGAAATACAAGAAAAAAGATCTGCTCTGGTGAAAATTTATTCATTACTAACTGGGGTGACGTAGGGAAGGGTTCATAGAAGTGATGGTATTTGAGTTGGTTTTAAATGATGAGTATACCCATATGGACAAAACATTATAGCAGTTTTTTGTAGTGGAAAAGAAATAGAAAGTAACGGTGCTCCTATTTATTGGGGAATGAATGAACAAATTATGGTGTATGGCATTCATGTAATACTGTCACACTCCATCTCTCAACTCTCTTCATTTTCCCTGGATGTCCCCTAGATACAGATTCTCCCCCTGCCCCCATCTCTGCCTCCTGTCTTCCTTTAAGTTTCAGATAAAGCCACAGAGTTTACAAGAAGCCTTTTTGGATTCCTCTAAATGCTAGTGCCTTCCCTCTGAGATTGCCTCTAAGTTATTCTTTCTAAATCTTGTTCAAGAAGAGTGGCTTGAATATTCTTTCCTTCATTAGACTCAGAGCTCCTTAAGGGTAGGCACTAATTTGTTTTTGTCTTTCTTTTGTATCCTCTACTTGGGATATAGACATCACTTGATAAATGCTTAAGACTTGAATATTGTGCTATTAAAAATGGTACAAGGGGTGGCTTCAGAAAAACCTAGAAAGATTTCTATGAACTGATGCAAAGAAAAGTGAATGGAACCAGGAGGATAATTTATAAAGTAACACCTACATTGTATTTTGAATGACTATGTTCGATGTAATGATAAACCATGATTCCAGAATTCTCCTGCTATTCATTTCCTGGACTTAAGATGTAGAATGATGCGCACATTTTTGGACATGTACAATGTAAGAATTTGTTTTGTTTGATTTTGCATATTGACTAAAAAGGTTTGGATTTTCTTTTTCAAGTGTAGAGAAGGAAGAAAATAAATGCTTCTTAGTTGAAAAAAATGAAAAAGTAAAGGACAGGTAGAGGTTAAACAGTTGTTGATGAATCATTGGAATAGATCTTAGGGAATGGAATGAGAAAATGCATTGAGATGGGAAATCACAGGAAGTCCAGAACATGGACAGTAGTCCAGATTTTTTATAACATTGAATACATGTAGGGAAATGGTATGAGATAAAGCTGGGAAAGTAGGGTGAATTCAGATTGCACAGGTCCTGTCATTCCAGGCAAAGAAATTTGAATTTTTTCCAAAAAAATTCAGAAAATACTTGAGTAGAGGAACCTGATAATGAGATTCATATATAAGGAATATTTAATCTGGTAGCCAGCTATATCAGAGAAGGGAGTGAGCAATAATGAAAAGACCAGTCAAGAAATTATTGTAATGATAGCTTGTATTAGGTATTAGCAGTGGGGATGGAATAGAATTGTAGTCAAAAGACGGGTTCAAATCCTACCCTTGCTACTCACTATATTTATCTTAGGCAAATAAGAATTTATTTTGGTCTGTTTAAATAAAATATATTTTTAATATTTTCTAATAATATATCCAATATACTAAAATGCATAACATATACCCATATTTATATATATATCGGCATGTACACATGCACATATGAATGTGTGTACATGCATACATAGATACATACATACACACACATTTTAAAATTAAGGGGTTAGATTAAATACCCTTCCAGATCCATAGAGGATAGCTAGGTGGTACACACTGAGCCTGGAGTCAGGAACACCTGAGTTCAAATCCAGATTCATAAACTTCCTTGATGAATGATCCTAGGCAAGTCACTTAATCTCTGTCTGTATCAGTTTCCCCAACTATCAACTGGGAATAATAATAGCACCTATTTCCCAGGGTTGTTGTGAGAATCAAATGAAATAATCTTTGTAAAGGACTTATCACTGTCCCTGCCACTTAGTAGGTGTATAGTAAACCAATCATCCCTCCTTCCTTCCTTCCTTCCTTCCTTCCTTCCTTCCTTCCTTCCTTCCTTCCTTCCTTCCTTCCTTCCTTCCTTCCTTCCTTCCTTCCTTCCTTCCTTCCTTCCTTCCTTCCTTCTTTCCTTCTTTCCTTCCAGCTCTGTTATCCTACATACCATTCTTCCTTCTTAGAAGTTCTTTTAAGATTGCAGAGTTAAAAGATATCAGTGAAAAAAGACTCAGCTGGATTAGGCAGAGACCAACCTGAATAGGATACTTTGAAATGTTTCTAGAACTTGAAGGGAGCTAGCAGGTTGCTGGGTCCAATTTAGTTTTTAGCATGACAGACCACGGCCTAACAGTGGTTAAAAAATGTGTGGACAGAGAGCACAAAGGAGATTTTTACAGCAGAAGGTGGCAACCTTGCAGAATACTCTGCCAAGATCACAGTAATACTATTAAAACGATCATATGGAATTACTGAAGAAACAATTTGAAAAGCACCCTCAAAAAACCATACTAACAACAGAAAAGCCTAGAGGAGTTCTCATTATATTAATGGAAGAGTTAGATCTGCTTTGAAGGCATTGTATTGGGCCAGAAGAAACCAACATTTTGGCTGGTGATCTTCTGGTGTGTTGGCAGTGATATCTCTTGGAGAGGACAGAATGATTGTGTTGACCAGTGACCCAGGATTTTATGATTATTCTTGCTCTTTCAAGTTCTGTCTTGTCGCTTCTTGGGATTTAGACACACATTTTTTCCCCAGAAATACTTTTGAGCTTTCATATTGGCAAATTAATTTTCTAATATCTAGTACAGAGGGGGGAAATTATTTCTTTTTATAGCTAGTTCCCTTTTATATTCCTTTCTTTGCCCTACCCCTTCTCAATTAACATGAAGACTTCTTTTATTTTATATGGTTGTAAAAATCAGCAGGCTTCTCTCCTAATCAGTGTTGTCTAGGTTCATTGCCCGAGGGCCTAGGTCATTAGTAATAAAGGTCATTAGTTGATGTTTCTAACATACAAAGACTGTCAAATGATACCCTCATTTAATCTGCCATGATTAGAAACAGGCTTAGGCTTGTACCATTTAGTGCTTCCATTTTCCTGTAGTTGGAAAGGAAAATGCTTAGTTCTCAGAGCTCTGCCAAATTAGTAGGTGCTGGAAGGAATTACAAAATAAACAAAAGCCCTGAAACTTCAGATGTGGCGAGAAATGCAAGTGTTCAGTACCCAGGGCACCCCAGGTCCCGTCGAGGATCTGAATCAAACACTAAAGGAAAATCCCAAGGAGCCTTAGGCTGCGAGTATATCACAACTGTCCTCATTACCTTACATCCTAGCACCATCTGAGATCCCGCATCCTAATTGAAAAGGCACTTTGTAGTAAAAAGCTGTGTTTGAATCACTTGGAAACCTAACATCTTCTGGTTTTCTTTCTGGCAAGTGTTTCTGGGAGATCACTGAGCTTATTAAAGAGTTCAGGGGTCAGAGGTTTCTGACTCAGAGAACAAGGATGATTCTGAATGGAAAAATAGCAGTGAACTCTAAATGGGATCTTTCAGCCAACAGGTTTATGCAGGCCTGGTTTCCTTAATGGGGTTCTTTTTTTTTTTTTTTCAAACTTAGTACCAAACATATAGGGTGGGCTAAATAAATGTTTCTCATGGTTGATGATTAATGTGTATACTTTTCTCTACGATTAAATGAAAGCCATGTTTTCCACACCCCAAAGAAGTAGGAAAACTTGGTTCTTTCTTTAATAAAGGTTTGGAAATTTAGAGAAGCATAAACATGTAGTTATGTTTGAAGTAGCTTCAAATATCCTTTAGGGGATAAAGTGTTTATGATAACTTTAGATGTATCCCTCTTCTTTGCAACTCAGTGAGAATACTTGAAATATGATTAATGAAAGCAATTATAGTTCTGTTCCTCTATTCTGCCACTTCTTTCTTCAGGATTAGGTTATATAATGAATATTATTGTACTACAGTTATTCAAGATTCTTTGTGAGATAACAACAGTGGTAATTTAGTTCAATAGACAATTCTCTGTTCATACATACCAGAAAATGCATAAAATAGAAAGTATTCTCACCAAAGGGGTCCATAGTGATGGAGAGCATCCAGCAGAGAATCTGAGTGGAACAGAGTTTTTTGTTTGCTTTTTTTGTTGTGGTGAAGGGTGATGTCTTTCAGATGTTCCTCTTTATAGATGACATCGTTCTGCTGGTATCAATCCCCCAAACATTGCAGAACCTCGAGGAATGACTCCAAAAATGACTCAAATAATGACAAAAAATTTTACCTAAACTTCCATACAGGAAAAACTAAATGGATGCACAATGTCTATTGCCCAGATAATTACATGCAGGAAGATGGAGAGTTTTGAATGTTTGCTCATTAGTATGTAATTTTGTGAGGAAAACTGCAAATGGACACCGAGTTGGGTTCAAATTCAACAGGAGAGAGAGAGGGGGAGACAGAGAGAGAGAGAGAGAGAGACAGAGACAGAGGGACAGAAACAGAGAGAGAGAGAGAGAGAGACACTGAGTTGTCTTCAGAAAATTACAAAAGTATTTTAATGATGCTCAAATTCTACAGGAACAAAAGCCCACCTTTTTAATGCCACTATTCTAACAGGACCCTTGCATGTTGGTGAAATATGAAATCCAACCACCCAAAGACAGAAGAATTATGTCTCTGATAATGATGAGGTTTTTATCTTTTCCCTCTGCCACCTGAATCCCCTAATAACAGAGATATCTTCTCTGCTTGGAATCACTACTTATCTCCTAACTCTAAAATTTTCTCCCAGACCTCTCTGAGGCTGTTTTTCTTTTTTTCATCACATTTATTTATATTATTTTTAATTTATGGAATAAAACAAGCATTTTCATAACATAGTATAATAAAAAAGATGATTGCACATGAAACTCCAAATGTATTATATACAACTTGCTATTCCTTTTAAATATACAATGAAGTTACAATGTAAATTCATGTCATTTCTGTTTCTCTTAGTGTCATCCACCATTAGAACTCTCTCTTGCTCGACTTCCATATATTTCCCACTACCTGTCATCTACCACATTCCATCCACCTGTGTGGACTTTCTCTTATTCACTTTCTTAGTTTTCTGCTCGCAACTTGGATTTGTCAGACCATGTTGTTGCAGAAGCCTTGGGACTGACACAAACCCCAAATTAGTTAAACCTATGATGCTCTAAAAAAAATACTCATGGGGAAGCTAGGTGGTGCAGTGGATAAAGGACCAGCCCGGGATTCAGGAGGACTTGAGTTCAAATCCGGATTCAAACCACTTAACATTTACTAGCTGTGTGACCCTGGGCAAGTCACTTAATCATTTTTGCAGTCCAAAAACCAAAAACAAACAAAACACTCCACATGATCCTCTAGTCCAATCCACTCATTTTGCACATGGTCCAAAGAGTTCGGTCTCTATTGTTACTAGCCAATTACCTCTTATCTATAATACCATTTGGAGCTAAAATAATCAGTCTTCTGTTTCCCATACTGGTGTGCATCAACTGGTTAAAACTTAGACAAACTTCTGGAATGAAGTGAAGCAAATATAAAGTTTTGGTATATGTTGAAGAGTGTTCACTGGGAAGCATAAAATGATTTATAATCAAATTTAACCCATGTGATACATAGCTTGGAAGGAAATAAAATGAGAATTAAAGAAAGATCAGAAAATCTAGGGTGTACTCTTGGATATGAAAATTTTACGGTTTGCTCTTGGATCTGAATGGAAAATTGAACACAATCCCATGTGCTCATTATGGAATATGCATATTAAAACTGTGCTTCATTCCATTTAGGAATAAAATCTTTTGTATATGAGCACAAGACATTTTCTCTCTTCCTCTCTCAAATACCAGAAAATTCTAATTCAGTCTGGTCATCCTACTTTATATGAGCAGATCTGTTCTCTCTCCAGTTGGACTTGTTAGTGGCTCACAATAATTGCACAGTTAAACTTCTGATTTATAGTAGAAACAAACTGGAAACTTCAGCTCATCCTCTTTGTAAACCAGTGAAAGTCCACTTTTGATCCAAATGATTCCATGTTAATGGGCCAGGCCAGTAAGGTGAAAGTAAAAATTTTAGTAGAAATAAACTAGAAACTCCAGTTCATTCTCTTTATAATGTAATAAAAGGCCCACTTTTGGTCAAAACGATTCCATGTTAATGGACCGGGTCAGTAAGATGAATGTCAAATCCTTGGTTTCAACTTCATCCAGGTTGAATGAATGAAGTGAATGAGGGCTAGGTTGAAGAAGGGATCATGCTATAAGAAGGGCTAGGTCAATGGTATGACATAAGTGTTAATAAAACTCTTAGATTCAGAAAACTTAAGTTCAGATCCTGGGTCTGACTCTGGGAAAAATCATGTAAGGAAAGTTTCTTCTGTGAAATATCACTAAGTATATTTGTACTACCTAAAAGATTATTATAAGGAATATCCTTTGGTAAATTTTTTTTTAGTGAGGCAATTGGGGTTAAGTGACTTGCCCAGGGTCACACAGTTACTAAGTGTTAAGTGTCTGAGGCTGGATTTGAACTCAGGTAGGTACTCCTGACTCCAGAGCTGGTGCTCTATCTACTTCACCACCTAGCTGCCCCCAGGTAAAATTAAAGTACTATAAAATGTGATTTATTGTTGTTGTCATTGGAGAAGCATAAAATGAGGTATACAGTTCTTAGTGAGAGGCAATTATCGAAATTCAGAACAGTCAAAATGGGTACCATGTACAGAGTCCATATGGGATTGGGAAAGGTGAGTTAATGGAAGATATGAGATAATGAATGTAAAATATTGTGCAGATCTTAAAATTTTACAAGTGGCAGTTATCATTATCATTATCACCTTATTTTTATTTACTTACTATGTAAAGAAAGCACAGAGATATCAATACTTAATTTTGCGGGTAAAAAGTACAGGATACCTTTAAAATAACATGCTGAAAATTTATCACAACTTTTAAATTGGTGTTCTACATTGAAATTATGAAGACAGTCAATATTTGTAACAAATAAGTAGATTTAAAATAGTGTGGAAAGATAACTTTTTGGGAAACAGAACTGTAATTTCATTATATGGAGAAATTCCCTACAAAGTCAGGATGATAACTTCTTTTTAAATTCTAGGCTTAAGAGTACCTGAGTTAGGGGCAGCTAGGTGGCACAGTGGATAAAGCACTGGCCCTGGATTCAGGAGTACCTGAGTTCAAATCCGGCCTCAGACACTTGACACTTACTAGCTGTGTGACCCTGGGCAAGTCACTTAACCCCCACTGCCCTGCCAAAAAAGAAAAAAAAAAGAGTACTAAAGTTGCCCAGCATCATGAGGCAGCCTCTCCATTCAATATGGTATACCACCCCCTTAGAAAGATATCACTTTAGGGGCAGCTAGGTGGCGCAGTGGATAGAGCCCTGGAGTCAGGAGTACCTGAGTTCAAATCTGGTCTCAGACACTTAACACTTACTAGCTGTGTGACCCTGGGCAAGTCACTTAACCCCAATTGCCTCATAAAAAAAGAAAGAAAGAAAGAAAGAAAGAAAGAAAGAAAGAAAGAAAGAAAGAAAGAAAGAAAGAAAGAAAGAAAGAAAGAAAGAAAGAAAGAAAGAAAGAAAGAAAGAAAGAAAGAAAGAAATCACTTTGGTACCAACAGAGGCTTTGAATACAGTTGTGGTGGTTAGAGAGCTGGCCTCTGAGCCCAAAGGGTCTGGAACACGCCGGATATGTACTAGATGGGCAAGCCATTTAGCATCCCAGTGTTCCAGGTAGCTGTTAAGAGTGTTAGTGTCAGATAAGATGCTGAGCTGTATTTGTGAAAGGAATTTCCTCATTCAGGATGTTCTCCATTGCACTGAAATCACAATTATAGTATCTATCCCTATCATCTTTGGAATATAGGCTACATTGCTAAAATGAGATCTCTTTGAAAGAAAAAAAAGGTATATGATGAAAAATAATTACAAAAGAAAATTTTCTTTTTAGATTTACTGTGAAAATGATTTATATTTATTATTATAGAGTCCCTGATTCACAGCTTATAACGATTGGAATGACGCCACCTGCTGGAGACTTACTGTAGAAGAGTTCTGCCCATGAAGTGAAGGGCTTTGAGGGCAAGACCAGGAGTCTTTTCTTTGGCATCAGGAAGTGACATTTGCTAGGGGGAGGAAGAAGGAAGAGCCGGGTGCTCTGACTTGCTCTTTCCTTTGGACTCTGGTGGAGAGCGGAGCTAGAAATGTGCTCTCCCTTTAATAGATAGGAATCTAGGCCTTTTCTTCTCTCTTTACCAAATTCTTATTCTCCTTAATAAATGCTTAAAAGCCTAACTCTTGCTAAGGTTTGTAATTTATTGGCAACCACTTATTAGATATTTTAGTCAGAACAGCTAGAATTTTAGCCTTAACAAGCTGAAAAGTACCTCAGAAGTTAGCTCATCCAACCTCCACATTTTACATATAAGGAAACTGAGATCTGAAGAGGTAAAGGAACTTGTCCAAAGTCACAGATATGGTAGAGTTGAACATCAAACTCAGGTCCTATGACTCCAATTCAAATGTTATTTTTAACACATTATACTGACCCTTGTAGCTTCCAACACACACACATATATACATGTATATGTATATATGTATAAGTGTATATATTATTAATAATTGATCTACCTGTCACTGTTGTCCTTACTCTTTTCCTCTGAGCATATATTTTTGCTGTGCTCAATTCTTCCAGATTTAGAGGGGATATAGAAGGGAAGAGAATGTACCCAATAATTAGAGAATACAATACTGTGTATGAATTATGTGGCTTGAGGCTATAAGAATCACATCTACACTTTTAGCAACCTTAATTTTTGACTCTAAACAAACAAAAAATTGCAGGGACCAATAAGGTCTTTGGTTTTTTTTTTTGTTGGTTTTCTTTAGTTTAGTTTTTCTTTTTTCTTTTTTTTTCATTTATTTAAAATTTTATTTTTCTCCAATGACATGTAAAACCAATTTTTAACATCCATTTTAAAAACTTTGTGTTCCAAATTCTCTTCTTCTCTCCCTCCCCACGCTGCCCCTTAAGAACTCAAACAATTCAATACAAATTATGCATGTGTGGTCATGCAAAACATTTCCATATTAATCAGCTTGGGAAAGAAAGCAGACAAAAAATTTAAGAAAAAGAAACTAAAAAAAATTATGATTCAATCTGTATTCAGACATCATTAGTTCTTTCTCTGGAGATGGATCATATTTTGCATAAGTCCTTCAGAGTTGTCTTGGATCACTGTGTTGATGAGAATAGCTGTTACTTTGTATATAGTACATTTCACTTTGCATCAGCTCATGTAAGTCTTTCCAGGTTTTTCTGAGAGCATCCTGATTATCATTTCTTATGGCACAATAGTGTTCTATCATGATCTCATCCCACAATTTGTTCAGTCATTCCCCAGTTGATGGGCATCTCCTCAATTTCAAATTGTTTGCACCAGAAAAGGACTGCCATAAATATTTTTGACATATAGGTCCTTTAACTTTTTATTTTTTAAAATCTCTTTTTGAATAGTGACCTAATAGTAGTATTACTAGGTAAAAGAGTATGCTTGGTGTATAGCTCTTTGGTCATAATTCCAAATTGCTCTACAGAATGTTTGAATCATTTTACAACTCCACCAACAGTGCATTAATGTCTCATTTCCCCCAAATCCCCTACAACATTTGTCGTTTTCTTCTTCTGTACTATTATTCAATCTGATAGGCATGAGGTAGCATGCCAGAATTGTTTTGACGTGCATCTTTCCAATCAATAGTGAGTTAGAGCATTTTTTTCATAGCTTTGATTATTTCATCTGAAAACTGTTCATTTCTTTTATCATTTATTAATTGAAGAATGGATCTTATTTTAATAAATTTGATTCAGTTCTCTATGTATTTGAGAAATGATGCCTTTGTCAGATAATTTTGCTTCAAAATATTTTTATTTTTAGTTACTATATCTAACTGGATTTCCCTCCATTCTATTCCCTCCCCATGACAGTTACTCTGTTCTCTTTCTCCTTTCACCCTGTCCCTCCTCAAAAGTGTTTTGCTTCTGATTGCTCCCTCCGCTGATTTTCCCTCCCTTCTATCACTTCCACCCCTCCCTCTGACCATTATACCCTTCCCCTCCTACTTTCCTGCAGGGTAAGATAGACTACTATACCCAACTGAGTGTGTATGTTATTCCCTCTTGGAGCCGATTCTGATGAGAGTAAGTTCACTCACTCCCCAGCACCCCCCCCCATCTTCCCCTCCACTGTATAAGCTTTTTCTTGCTTCTTTTATGAGATACTTTACCTCATTTCCCCTCTCTCCCTTTCTCTCAATTCCTCTCTCAACACTTAATTTTATTTTTTTAAAGATATCATCCCTTCATATTCAACTCACGTCTGTAACTTCAGGCTAAATATACTCCATCCCGCTGACCTAACAATGAGAAAGTTCTTATGAGTTATAAGTCTCATCTTCCCATGTAGGAATGTAAACAATTTAACCTTTTAATATCCCTTATGATTCCTTTTTCCTGTTTATCTTTTTATGCTTCTCAAGAGTCTTTTAATTGAAAGTCACATTTTCTATTAAGAATGCCTGAAAGTCTTCTCTTTCATTAAATTCCCATTTGTTCCCTTAAAGGATTTAACTCAGTTTTTCTGGGTAGGTGATTCTTGGATGAAATTCTAGTTCCTTTGCCCTTCAGAATATCATATTACAAGACCTCTGATCCTTTAATGTAGGAACTGCTAGATCTTGTGTTATCCTGACTGTGGCTCCACAATACTTGAATTATTTCTTTCTGGCTGCCTGCAATATTTTCTCCTTGACCTGGGAGCTCTGAAATTTGGCTATAATATTCTTGGAAGTTTTCATTTTTGGATCTCTTTTAGGAGGTGATGAGTTGATTCTTTCAATTTCTATTTACCTTCTGTTTCTATAATATCAGGGCAATTTTGCCTGACAATTTATTGGAAGATGCTGTCTAGGCTCTTTTTTTGATTATGGCTTTCAGGTGGTCCAATAATTTGCAAATTATCTCTTCTGGATCTATTTTCCAAGTCAGTCATTTATCCAATGAGATATTTTACATTGCCTTCAATTTTTTTCATTCTTTTGGTTTTGTTTTATTGTTTCTTGATTTTTTAAAAAGCCATTAGCTTCCATTTCCTCAATCCTAATTTTTAAGGAATTATTTTCTTCTTTGAGCTTTTTTGGGGGCAGGCAATGGGGGTTAAGTGACTTGCCCAGGGTCACACAGCTAGTAAGTGTCAAGTGTCCGAGGCCGGATTTGAACTCAGGTACTCCTGAATCCAGGGCCAGTGCTTTATTCACTGTGCTATCTAGGTACCCCCTTCTTTGAGCTTTTGTAACTCATTTTCCATTTGGCTAATTTGGCTATTCAAGGCATCCTTTTCCTCATTGGCTTTTTGTACCTCTGTTCCCATTTGGCCTAGTCTGTTTTTTAAGGTGTTATTTTCTTCAGTATTTTTTGTGTCTCCTTTTCCAAGCTGTTGACTTCTTTTCATGATTTTCTTGCATCACTCTCATTTCTTTCCAATTTTTTCTCTACCTCTCTTACTTTATTTTCAAAGTCCTTTTTGAGGTCTTCTATGGCCTGAGACCAATTAATTTTTTTCTTGGAAGCTTTGGATGTAGGAGCTTTGACTTTGTTATCTTGTTCTGAGGGTTTATTTTGATCTTCCTAGCTGTTTTCAAAGATACTTGTAGGAATTTGTAAGTTTTTAGTTCTTCTAAGATGGTATGATTTAAGGAGAGGTATGTTAACTACTCTCCTGACCTGTGCTTTGGTTTACAAGCAACCACAGGCTTTCTTTTCTTCCCTGGAACTATGAATAGGGTTCCACTGCACTGTGGTCACAAGCTCCAGGGTTCTTGTGCTCCCCCCCTGCCTGAGACTGCCACCCAAGACTGTGACTTGGATCTGAGTATAGGCAAAATAACTGGGTCCTAAATCAGTACTGGCAAAGAGATCCCTGTAATCTCCTTCTGTCCAATTGTTTGACCCCTTACCATCTTTGAGACGAATTCAAGAAGCAGTTGCTGCTGCTGCTGATTCGGAGGCTCCCAATGCCTGCTCAACCAATAAGATCTTCACCCATGACTATGGAGGCCTATTGAAATGTGGGGCTTTAATGACCCAATATTTTCAGTCTGTGTTTAGAGTGTGATGGTAGAAGCTGCCCTGATATAAAGGCGAATCCTCTAAAAGGATTCCTTTGTATATAAATAGATAGATAGATAGATAGATAGATAGATAGATAGATAGATAGATAGATAGATAGATTATTTGACTTCCCCACCTAGGTCATATGAAAAAAAAGTTTAAATAATTTGTTACTGTGAAAAAACACTAGTTTAATTAATTTACTGATGTGGGTAAACACAGGCCAATACATAGGTAGTGTGGACTCACTGGGACAGTAGTGTTGTTGTTGAATCACTTTTGTCATATTGGATTCTTCATGACCCAAATTTTGGTGTTTTCTTGGCAAAGATACTGAAGTTGTTTTCTGTTTCCTTCACTACCTCATTTTATAAATGATGAACTGAGGCAAACAGGGTTAAGTGACTTGCCCAGGATCACACAGCTACTAAATGTCTGAGGCTGGATTTAATCTCAAGTCTTTCTGACTCTAGCAGAACAACGCTGCCCCATGAAAATCAGAGGGATGGTGTATAATTTGGAAGAATTTCAATTTAGAATTTTATTCCTTAAATTTTTGAAAACATGCTGTTTAAAATCCACAGAAAAGTGTTTTGCATCTTTTCCCAAAGTATTGAATATTTGTAATTTCACAAAAATGACAGTTTAAATCAGATATTCAATTTTAAATAAATGAGATTTTAGTCTTTTATTTCATGCCTACAATATGTGATAAAGTTGAATTTATTACATTAGAATGCTGTTATGGTACTGTTTTTTTTTCAGAAAAAATAGAGATTTTTTAATGCAGTTAAATGAGACATAGCTAGAGAAAATGGGATGAAATTAAGAAAATGATATCCAAGTTTTGAGTATAAAAAGAAAAAAAAAGCAATTATTTATAAAGTCCATTAGCCTAATAATGGGTTCAATAATCTTTAGGAAAAGAGGTAAAAGTCACATCTCTGGAGGCATTTAAAACTGGAATAGATAAAATGCTAGAAATATCCTTCAGGGAGCAACAGTCTTGTTTTCTTAGGGAGGAACTGAATGACTTTATAGATCCCTTTCATCATCTTCCTCAATGAACCTATTCAATGGCTATATATGGTAATTAAGTAGAAAATGACAGTCAAGTTGGATGGAAAGGACCTTCCCTAAAAAAAAAAAAAAAAAAAAAAAAAAAAAAAAAAAAAAAAAAAAAGATGGCCAATTAAAAGGAAACAGGAAATGTCCAGTAGGGACATAAAATGGACCATGCCAGCAGAGCCATTAACTATTGCATTAGTGCCTCTAAATCATGCGTCCCATTTACTTCCACTAGGTCAAGCTATATCCTTCCACTAAGATGAGTAAGATGAATTTAATATATTCAGCTGATTTGCACCAGTGGCAAATATTAGACTACATTTGAGAGAGATGTGGAATGAGAAGGCATATAAACTCTGTCCAACATATGATAGGTTAAAATATCACACTGAGCTTATATTTTCAAAGTGATCTAGACTGTCATTGTTAGAACTTTTGTGTTCTTCAACTCATTACGTTTTGCTTGTGTTTTATTCCACCAAGTTGTTTTAAATTTTGGAGAGAGGCAAGGGGAGCTAAATTGAAAAGAAACATTATTGCCAATAGGATCCTTCAAATGGAAATAAATATACACTGTGTAAATGCACTCAGCTAAACAATGATTCCGGTACAGTAGTTGGCTACATTTAATGTTTTCTATTGCTTTAAGTGTGTGTTATACAATAAATGTTTACAGAAATGATGCCAAATGTTCTGAAAATTCAAAGAAATGAAAGGAAGGATAATTACTGCTGGAATCGGAAGGGAGACAGAGACTGCAAGAATTCAGTAAAAATCCCAGGGAACATTATTACCTGTACTATATGTAGAGCAGGGCTATGTTTACATGACATCAGAATACTCAAATAAGCAGTAAAAAATTCAGAACATCATGCAGTTTTTCCCCCTACATGATACTGAATAGCCTGATATTTCAAATTACAAGTTTCCAGTATACTGAAATTTCCAGAATAAATCTGTCTTTGATGTTTCTTATAAATCCAAAGAATGGACTGAAATTCCCATGATTTACTTGGATGTTTTGATGCATAAATTTAGATATAAACTAAGATTATTTCTGTAGCAGGATTAAAGGATGAAGACCACCTGCAATAGGCAGTTACACAGAGTCATCCACAGCCTGCTTCTTGTCCCATTCTCATATTTAATAGAATCATCTCAAGTCCTAGGATATCCAGGGGCATGTTTGTCCTTTAATTATCAAAATTTCAACTTATATCTTAATTAATCAACTAAGCTTAAATATTATGTTTTAATAAACTAGAGAAAACCTCAGTTCTTTAATTACTTATACCTCTGTCTATAATAACCCTCCTAATCTCATAGAATGAAAATTACTAAATATACAATTATTTTTTGTTGTGGTGGTGGTTTTTTTTTTTGCTGGGCAATGAGGGTTAAATGACTTGCCCAGGGTCACACAGCTAGTAAATGTCAAGTGTCTAAGGCTGGATTAGAACTCAGGTCCTCCTGAATCCAGGGCCAGTGCTTTATGCACTGCACCACCTAGCTGCCCCTCTAAATATACAATTATTAACAATAAAAAGAACAATAATGAAGATACAAGCAATCATTTCCTATTCTTTAGCTTTCAAAATAGACTTCAGTGAACATCAACTCAAACCATCATTGTAATTGAAGATAATTTTTCTTCATTTCTGAAAAGATAGAACCCCCAAATCATAGAGAAATGTAGGTAGGTGGCTCCACGGATAGACCCCTGGGCCAGGAGTTAGAAAGCTCAAATCGTATGACCCTTAACAAATCACATAAATGCTTGTTTACCTTAATACATTGGAGAAGGAAATGACGAACCACTCCAGTATTGTTTCCAAGAAAAGCCCATGAACAATATTGGCATGTTATATTCCACCAGGTCATGAAGTGTTGGACCTGACTGAATGGCTGAACAACAACAAATTATGCTAATAATAATTAGACTTTATTTACTGCTTTAAGGTTTACATGGACAACACAATCTTAAGGATAACATTGTCTTAATAGTCAGTGAGTTAGAAAGATATCTACCCCAAGCATATGAAGACTTTCACCAGTGGAATGGGTGGATGAGAACAATTTGTTTCAATGTCCATGAAGGCAAATGAAGCAGACATTGTGGATCACTTAGGGCTTGGGCAGACATTGAAAATTACAAGGTCATTCACTGCATCCCAGGCCATGAGCAGTCATCTTGACTTTTGTCTTGTCATGGTACTTTGATGACTCTGAAAGAAAGAGTGAGGCTGATGACTACAACGCTGACTCACTTTAACTCAATCCATGAGTAAGTCAAGGCATCTCCCATCATATCATGATGGGATTGGTCCTCTTCAGAAATGAAGGACAAACATTAACAACGAGGTTTACGAAGTATTTTACAAATATTATCTCATTTCATTCTTAAAACAACCCTATGAATTGTTATTATACATTATACAGATGTGGAAACAGAGTCTGAGTGACTTGTCCAGGGTCACATACCTTATATGTGTTTGGCACATATTTGTTGTTTGTCCTTCATTCTTGAATTCTTTGAATGACATTGGGAGGTGATGTCATGACTTGCTGAAATGCATTTAAATGAGGGAGGGCTGTGCAAGGTCACCAACCTCACTCTCCTGAGAGTCATCTGGGTCCAATGGCAAGCTATATATTACAATGACTAGAGATCATCCTGGATATTTAAGGCAACTGGGGATAAGTGACTTGCCCAAGGTCACATAGCTAGTAAGTGTCTAAGGGGAGATTTGAACTCAGGTCCTGCCAACTTCAGGACCAGTGCTCTATCCACTGTGCTACTTAGTTGCCCCTCTGTCACATACTAAAAGCTTAATAAATGTTTATATATTGATTTAAAATTCACATGGTTTACCTCTCTATAAGTGATAATGTTAAAATCACAGAGTCTTGAAACATCAGTCTGCTAATTGGCTTGTTCCTGAATATCCTTTAGCAAAACTTTTTCTTTTAATACATTTTCTTTTAATACATTAGCTACATTTAAGCTAATACATGTATATACTCTCTTGCACCATTCCCACTGTGATAAGCAGCATGCTTTTGAATGACGGTTGGTTGGATTTTCAAGTGCAATCAGTGTCCATGGATTAGAAAAATGATTATGTTTTTACACATGAATTGAACCCATTAGCTTGGTTTTCCTAGTAGGGTGCTCTAACTAATCTAAATAAATAAAAGTCACTTGATTAAAAACCTCTTGTTTTAGAAAGTTATATTTTTGGATAATGACTTCTATCATGGAATTATACTAACAATTCAGAGATTGTGGTAATAAAAAGCTATTAAAATTGTTAATACCATTCAGATAGGTTGACTGTCAAAAAGCAAGATTTATACGGTTATAGAATATTGGTCATGACCTAAATATGGAATTCTTCAGTTATCTTAAATCCATTAGCCTCTATTACCAAAAAACTTTAGTTATGTCTAAACATACAAACCCAGTGTAAAGTGCAGCAATTATATTCAGACAATCATGTATATTGCCAAGAACCAGAGGTGGGAAGTGGTTGATTAAATTTTTTGTTCTTATTCTTGTTCTTCCACTAATTAGTTTGATGATTGTGGTCAAACAACTGAGCCCCTTTATGCTATAGTACTGTCATTTGTAAAATGAAAAGGTCAGATTAGATTAGAAAATCTCTATGGTTTTCATTAGATATACAATTTCATTTTCAAACAATCAGCTGATATGATTTTGCATATTCATAAATAACTGGTTGATTAAATTAGTTTAAGCATTCAAAAGTCTTTATGTATGTTAGGATTCATACAGACATGAACGGGCAATTGTTTCATTATAATATTTGTTTAAGGTTGGTATTTATTTTGTAAATTGGGTTGGTTAACATCTCTAGCTACTTACAAATCTCAATAACTATGAATGGACACTCTATTATATAGACTTAAAATAAGATGATTAAAATGAAGAAATCTGTAAGGGAAAAGTTTGCAAGATTATTGTTTCTATTTTTCTTGGCTTTAAGTTCACTGGATTTTTCTTCAGTCCTTTGATTCAGTTTAACCAAAAAACCAAAAAAAAAAATATCAGAAACTACCTATGGTACAGAGGAAAAAGCTCTTGATAGCAGTGAAAGGGTGTGGAGAAAAATAAAACAAAGGAGTTCAGAGCAAGGAGGAGAACCATAAAGATTATATTTTTATGGGCTAACTTAACCTAGAAATGGATGGGAAGCTCTCAAAAATGAAATGGCAAAGGAACAGAGAAAATAAATTCCAATGAGGGGAAAAAAAGAAAAGGATCTTGCTAAAGAGACAAATATGGATATATAGGGAACTCACCAACCAACAAAGATTTCAAAGATGAAAGATAGAAGTGAGGTGAAGAGAAAAGCTAATGAATAAAAAAGGATAGAATTAAATACTCTGTGATTTTGAGCATACTTTTTCCATATATGAATTCTGCTTAAAGCAGTTTGTAATTTTTTTCCTGGAAGCTCTGGAGTTTGGCAATGACATTCCTGGGAGCATTCATTTAGGGATTTCTTTCAAGAGATAATAAGTAGATTGTTTATATTTCCACAAAGCCCTTTTATATATGACTTACTATGTCTGAGGAATATCCTTTAATGATTTCTTAAAATATAATATCTGGGTCCTATTTTTGATCATGGATTTCCTTATATTTTATGATTCTTATCTCCCTGATCTGTTTTTCAGGCCAGCTAGTTTTGACATGAGAGAACATATTTTCTCCTGTTTTCTCATTCTTTTTCATTTCTTTTAAGAATTCTTGTTCTTACCCAATGATTCTGGAGAGCAATTTGGAACTATGCCCAAAGGGCTACTGTATATTCCCTTTGATCCAGCTAGGTTTATATCCCAAAGACATCCCAGAAAAGAGAAAAAGATCTAGTTGTACAAAAATGTTTATAGCATCTCTTTTTGTGGTGGCTAAGAATTGGAAATCAAAGGAATTCCCATCAATTGGGGAATGGCTAAACAAGCTATGGTATGTGATTGCAATGGACAATAAAAATGTGGGTATTTCTTTTTAAAGCTGTATTGGACCATAGAGTTTAGATAAAGAAGAGACACTTGGGGAAGATAGGGTGATTATGACTGATGACTTGAATAAGGCAGTACTACTCATTTTTTGCATAGCTTTTGTTTTATTTGCCAGAGAGAATAAGAATAATGACAACAAAAATAATGATACTTATATAGTACTTAAAATGTGCCAGACACTGTGCCAAACACTTTACAGATTATTATGTCATTTGACCCTCATAAGAACTCTGGGGCATAGGTGCTCTTATTATGTCCACTTATAGATGAGGAAACTGTGACTTAGCCACGATCACATTGTTAGGTTGGATTGGAATTTACTTATTCCTGAATCCAGACTGTTATTTCCTAGCTATCCTCAATGATCTGCCCAAAGAATGATCTCTGGATAGAAAAAAAAAAACACAACACATGGATAATAGGGAGTTGATAGCCAAGCAAAGAAAGGCTATGGTAACAAAAGCATGTAGTTGCCTTTCTTAGACTTCAAGTCACCAGGCCAAGATAGGTTACATTCTCAGTCTCTTTTTAAAAATTTTTATTCATTTTATTTTTAACTTAGGAAACAAAACAAGCATTTTCATAACAGTATAATAAAAAAAGATGATTGCACATGGAACAGCAAATCTATTATGTACGGCTTTCTATGCCTTTTAAATATGTAATAAAATGTAAATTTTTTCTCTTATTTTTTTCTTCTCCTGCCCTAGATATGTCTACCATTACACACACACATACACACACACACACACACACACACACACATCTTTCTCTGGATGCAGATAGCATCTTCTTTCATAAGTCCCTCATAGTCAATTTGAGCATATATGATAGTTAAAATGACTTAGCTGCTCAAAATTGTTCTTAAGATAATATTAATGTTACTATATACAATGTTTTCTTGGTTCTGCTCATTTCACTCTTCATTATTCATGCAAGTCTTCCCATGTTTTTCTAAGATAATTAATCTCATTTCTTATAGCATAGTAGTTTTCCATCATGACCATATACCACAACTTGTTCAGCCATTCCCCAGTTGATGGGCATGCCCACAACTTCCTGTTCTTTGTCACCACACAAAGAGCTGGTATATCTATCTCTATATTTCTATCTCTTTCTCTATCTATCTCTATCTCTATTAGAACATAAAGGAACTTTTTTCTTTTTCCTTAATCATCTTTGGAAATAGGCCTAGTAGTGGTATTGCTGGGCCAAATGGATAGCTGAATGGATTAAAAATCAAAATCCAACATTTTCAGGTTCTAAAAACATACACACAAATAAAACAACAACAGCAGCAGTAATAACAAAACGCATTTGTTATTGGTGAGTGATCATTGAAAGATTGTAGAGAGCAGGAGAGATACCAAATGAATGGGAAAAGGCAAATGTTCTCATAAATTGTTTTCCCCCACAAAGGTAAAAATGAACTATGCAAGTACAGTCCAATGAGCTTAGTTAATTCTTGGCAAAATTCTAGAAACTATTATTATTAGTTAGTGAGCAACTAAAATAAAAATGGTGTCCAGAATGAGATAGCAGAGCCTCATCAAAAACTACAGTAGTCATTCTAAATCAACTTTATTTCCATTTTTATAAGATTTTGAATAATATATTGCACAGCATTTGATAAAGACTGCAAGCTGTTCTTGTACAACAGATGGTGAGATGTCCAGCCCACATCTCACCATCTGTTACTCTAAGTGGAATGAGAGCTGGCTGAACAGCTGGACTCAAAGAGGCGTCATTAATGGATGAATGCCAGGAGGGGTGGCCTCAGCTTCAGGATAACCTGGCTTAATGTCCCATCTCTGTCACATACTTGCCTATGTGACTCTGGGCAAGTCACGTAACCTCTCTGTACCCCAGATAATTCTATGACTATAAAACGCAGCGAATGCTAATAGGTACTAAAAGAGCAATGTCTGTGAAGAAATCACAAGTCTTATAAAAAAAAAAATGTTTTGATGTCACCTTAGAAGGAGGTCTATATTAGAGTGCTCCAGGGATCTGTACTATTAAATATTTTTATTAATGATCTTGATTTAAGAATAGATGGCATGCTTATCAAATGTGATAATGACATAGAACTGAGAAAGAGAGCTAACACATTGGTCAAAAGGCAGAACCTAAAATGATCTTGCCAGTCTAAAATGCTGTAATGAGGGGAAAAGGAAATATATTTCATACCTTATTTGGGTATAAAAAACAAGCTTCTGTATAAATATTGACAGGTTTTATAAAGACAATCAGTACCAACTCAAAAATCTCAAAAACAATAGTCATACCCTGAAATATCAATAATTAAGATGGGAAATAAGTAAATTTAGGAAGCAATGGAGTACACATGTACACATGCATATTTAATTATAAATATAATAGGCTTGCTCTTTGAAGATTTATTATACCCATGTCCAGCAAATAGCATACAAATATTTGAGTGGAAAATGTAACATTATATAATCATATTAGCAAGAGAGCGAGATTCAGGTGACAAATTTAATTGAAATATTTCTCAAATATGCATTTTCTCCCATTTAAAAAAATTTTAAGTGTTTCTCCTAGAGACACAAAGAAAAACATATTGACCATGAGAAAGTGGTATATTTTAAAGGGTAGTCAATGAAGATTCTCTCCATATGCCTAACTCTAATGGCTAACCCAATAATAGCTCTATGCCATTTGAGGTTAAATGGTTCACAAATTGAAATAAAGTGACCGTATGTACTTATATACACATTTTACATGCTATATTTACCTAGCATGCATGAGAAAGATGTATAGTTGTAGGAAAAATATTAATTTTTTCTTAATATAAGTCACTTCAACTTACCAAACTCACCTCTCTAAGAAAAGAAAAAAAATATATAATTAATTAACAGCAGCCTATGAAGTGATTAAATCTGACAATGTTCACAATATTGAGATCTTGTAGTCTGCCACCTCTCTCTAATGAGGAGAGGAAGTACAATTTATTATACATTGTTTAGGATCATCAAGGTTTTTTTTTTCCCCTTCTCAATTACTCAGACTTTAACTTCCTTTCAGTGATTATACTGAAATGTTTCCCAGAAATATTTTTGTCCAGTAGCTGAAAGTTTTTGTTTGTCCTTCATTCTCAAAGAGGCCCATGACGTCAGGAGGTGATGTCATGACTTGCAGTGAATGGGATTTAAGTGATGGAGGGCTGATCAAAGTCACCAGCCTCACTCTTTCCTCCAGAGCCATCTGGATCCAGTGGCAAGATATACATCAGGATGACTGGAGATGACCCTGGATGCTTAAAGCAATTGTGGTTAAGTGACTTGCCCAGGGTCACAAAACTTGTAAGTGTCTGAGGTGAGATTTGAACTCAGGTCCTCTCAACTTTAAAGCCAGTGCTATATCCACTGTGCTACCTACCTGCACTGCCCCCCCCCCAAGTACCAATGAATGAATCCAAAGAGCACCAAAAGAAGGTTTGATTATCAAGATATATATTAGTTTAATTTTAAAAAGATATCATAGAACAAATTTTGTGAGTAGCAAAACCAAACAAAACCCCCAGAAATTCCAAAGAGAACCAATCTAAATGATATGTTTGTTTGTTTATTTGTTTGTTTACTTGTTTTTTTTTGGTGGGGCAATGAAGGTTAAGTGACTTCCCCGGGGTCACACAGCTAGTCAGTGTCAAGTGTCTGAGGCTGTATTTGAACTCAGGTCCTACTGAATTCATGGCCAGTGCTTTATCCATTGTGCCACCTAGCCTAAATAACATGTCATCACATTTTGGCTATAATAAATCAAAGGAAAAATTGGAATATAACATTTGAAAGAACAAGAAATATAAGTGTCCTTGATTTTACTGATGTGGGCACTTCCCACTTCCAATGATAGAAATCATTACTTTTCTTTGCCTTACTTTACAGTTTTAGGAGTTACTCTGGACAAGAATTCCTTACCTGGTGTCCCATCCTCTTTTTCTAAATTTGCATTTTAAGATTTTTCAGTTTGGTGCTTGCTGAAATAGTTGATGCTTCTCCAATTCAGACTAAACCAACCATTCTAATCTAAACCAATAAATACTTAGGAAGTATCTCCTATGTGGAGGAACCTAGGATAGGGATTGAGTATAAAATGACCAAATGAAAAGTAGATGCTTACTTTAAGAAACTTGCTGAATGGCATGGGGAAAGGGTCATAAAATATAAAAAGATGAATATATAACATGATAACTAGAGGAGGAAAGGGAACATAAACAACTATGGGGATCAGGAAAATCTTCCCATAGGAAATGTTAGGTAAGTTCCTGAGGGAAGCTAGATATTCTAAGACACAGATGTGGGGAGGGAGAATAATCCAGGCATGGGGGAGAAATTTTGTCAAGGCATGAAGGTAAGAGATGGAATGACAGTTCCAGAGGCCAGTTAGACTGGAAGATAGACTGAAAAGGAAGAAGTAATATACAAAAAGTGTGTAAAGACAGTCTGTATCCAGGTTATAAAGGTCTTCAAATGCCAGGGAGAAGAGTATGTATTTTAACTCAGAAGCAAAAGGAGCTATTGAAAATTCCCAAACAGGTGGGAGTGACATGCTTTAAACAGAGAGTATTGTATCACAATGAAGCGTCAGAAAGTTAATAGAAATCTCTTCTTTCTATTCTTATATACATCTTCCCTTTTGAGTGAAAGTCATTTTCAGCAATCTGGATGCAAGGTAGGATGGAGTGGTATTTACAACAAAACAACATTCTATAAGGAAGCACTACAGACACATGAAGAGTAAATCCCCAATGAAATGTGAGCTGTGATTTGTATTTAGTTGTGAAGATGAACACCTGGGATAGTCATTTTTCCATGTGACAGTAATTTTTTGTGAAAAAAAAATTTTTTCTGAGTTGTATTTGAGAAGAAATCTGTATTAAAATTTGAACACTGAAGGAATGGCAGGTAAAAACATTAATTAAGGGCCAAATTTAGAGCAGCTCAGTAGTTATGCATGGGTTGGCTCAAAGGTACTTTCCTTCATCCTGTGTTTTGAAGAAGATAACTAGGAATTTATCTCCTACCACCTACTAAAATAAGATTAATTCCTATTAGTTATAAACTCTAAAGAAAAAATCAAATACTTATAGGAATAACACAACATTCTCCTAGTCATTAATGTTTTATTGTGTCTTTGTTTAATAAAATACTTTTCTCCTAACATCTAAAGGGCAATGGGAAATCACCAAAGATGAACTTTACCTTTATCACAGTCATGCTAAGGGTAGATTCTTTAGTCTAGATTAGCATTTATATTTAAATATCTCCAGTCTTAGTGGTTTGGGCAATTCTTAACTCATAGGCTGTATTGATTTAGTAAGTAGTAGTAATAATAACTCATGTTTATACATCACTTCAAAGTTTGCAAAGTAGTATTATCTCTAATTTACATTTAAGGCAAAAGAACTCTGAGATGTTAAATGACTTAACAGGGTCATAGAAATAATAGGTGTCTAAGGTAGGGTTTAAACTTAGGGGTCTTCTAACTTTATGCATTACATGTTTTCTATTATATTCATTAGAACAAGAGAATAGCTAATAATTCAGTAAAGTTGATCAGTGTAAAGAGTTGATCCAAACGATACAACAGCAGCAACAACAATAACAAAGTACTCTGACTGCATGCACAGGTGATTTGTGACATAATTTTGGGGACAGTCCATGGGTTCCAAGGTATTATTTCCCCCAAAATTAATTGGTATTTTTAAAGAGGACAAGAACTGATTTTTTCCTCTAAGGGTTTTTTTTTTTTAGATTGGGGCTGGTACAGATGTGATCTAGGATCATCTAACCAACCAATCAACCAATCAACCAATTAACCAATTAACCAACCAACCAACTTACCAACATTTATTAAATATGTACTATCTTCTACGTTTTATGTTACACACAGGCAATAAAAGGAAACAAAAGAAAGTCTCTATTCTCAAAGATAAATGAACTATTTTTTGGTTAAAAAAATCAACTGCACAAATATGAGATGTTGAAGCTATTGCTTAATAACACGTTTCATATCAAAGTACAAAGGCTCTCAGTTGACTACTAGCTCCATATGAGTTGAATGTGGCTACAAAAAGTTAAAGAAGAGATAAGAGTTTTGGTTAGTCCATACATTACAAATGGATTTCGGTTCTTTTTCATCAGTCAACAAATAATCTATCTCTTCACCATAAACTGGAAGAAAGGAATCAGTGACAGAATGTCTTTGCATGCTCCAAACTTGGGAGTCATTTATTATGCCTTTCAGGAAGCAGTTTCCCTGGCCTTCTCCACATGGGGATCTCATCAGTCTAGCTCACGTTCACTAATCCTCTATACACTAGTTATATGTAGCCCCTAGACTTCCCCAAAGATCTCATCATGACTTGTCTCTCACAGGGACCCACACTGGGTGACTGTGATGATGAGAAATGAATGGCAGGGGGGCAGCTAGGTGGCACAGTGGATAAAGCATCAGCCTTGGATTCAGGAGGACCCAAGTTCAAATCCAGCCTCAAACACTTGACACTAGCTGTGTGACCCTGGGCAAGTGACTTAACTCTCAATGCCTCACCAAAAAGAAAAAGGGAATGAATGGTAGGCATATGGTCTGATGTACAGATAGATAGAAGGCCCCAAGTTATATCTCAGTTATGCTCTGGGGAGTTTACCTATAAAACACAGGCCCATCAAATATGTTTCCAGATGATTCTTTGATCACAAGTTAGTAGCTTATATATTCTGTGAAATATAAAAACCCCATAGCTATCTCCCCCTTCTCCATAGCCCACCTCCTGCACACTCAGCTGGCATTTACAATCATACTCAGTGATGCAATGATAAAGAAATTAAACCAAGCTTTGTCTAAGAAAACCCCACAAACCATCATTACTTAGAAGGTCTTTACCGATGTGAAGAAAATAGAAAGCTCTAGGGTTTAAATAAATTCTTCATCTTGGGTCTTGGTTGGCAAGGGAGCTGTTATTGTTGTTGTTTGTCTTTCCTTTTCAAAGACGACCAATGACATCACAAGGATGATGTCTAGCCTTCCACATGACTTGGATTAACATGGGACAGAGATGCACAAAGGGGATGGGGGAAAAAGAGAGGAAGAGAGATGTCCTCAGGGCTTGACTAATTTCATTCTTTGCTCTGGTTTTCACTTCCTGGTTCCAGGTACTCTGTCTGTCTATGGTAGACATCTGTTTCCCTAGAACAATCTCTGCTCTCATTCCAACCATATATTGATGTCCCTCAAATTCACCCAATAACAGGTGCTGATGTTTCACTTCCCCAATTGCTAACTTCCTCCCCTCAAAGAAACTAAATCACTAGTGCTTAGAAACAGACAAGAAAAATGACATATTAAAAAAAACACGGAAAAACAAAACCAAAAAAACAAAGAACAGAGTTACCTTGCAATGCTAACCGTAAGCCAAGGAGACCTCAGCAAACTTCTGCTTTGACTCCAAGGTCAGCAAAAGACCAAGACTGACTGCCTTCATTTTCCTTTACTTCCTGTTTTTCTCTAGGAGATGGTTTGTAGTGAAAGTTGACTTAGCTGACAGAAGAAGGTTGTCAATCACCTGATCTCTCCCTCTCATACTCTATAATGACAGTAAAAATTGTCTCTTGGGTCTGTACTGTGAGAAAATAATGGGTTTTGGGACACCCAGAGGCCCCAGCTCGAGTGGGATTATATTAAGATTGATTGGATTGACTTTGCTGATTGACTCACTTGGAGTTAACTTGATTGGAACCATACAGACTTGAAAGCCTGGCCCTCAGGGGGTGGGTTCTCTGAACTCTGACGCTGGCACCTTCTGCTCATGTTCCATCCTCAAGTCCAGTGAAGCAATGGATTTGGGTGATGCCAACCAATTAGTTTGAAGCAGTGTGTAAGGACCACCTCTCCTCCAGACCCAGAGGCAACTTGCACTCTCAGGGTCTCACCTGAGGAAGCCTTGGAGGAAGAAGGAGGCCAGGCTGAACTCTTATCTCTCCTCTATGGTAGATAGACAACTTTCTGAGCCAAGTGTTCTCTCTTTACTAATATTCGGTATGCTTTAATAAATGTTTAATGCCCCGAAGTGGTGCTAAAGCTTCTAATTTATAAGTAACAAATATTTTAGAAACCCCAGCTAATTTTCCCCAAACTTGGGACAGAAATAAGGTGACCACATATAATTTTACTTGCCACAGTACCTACCCCCCAATATGTGAACTGTGGGATTCCTTCCAATGCGAAAAGCCTACAAATATAGAATCACATATGCAAGCTGTGCTTTTCTAGATTTATGAATTGTGGAAGATGCTTTGGTATTCCATTGCATAATCCCTATGACTCACTGACCTTATTTCAGATAATCTTCTAGTTTCCGAATAAAATGCATAAAAATATATCAGTCATATGGCAAAAAAAATGGATTGTATTCTTCCTTGAACTTATGGGCATACCCACAAACTGAGCAAGTAGAAATGATATAACTATATATTATCTTTAAAAATTCACAAGATACAGTAGTGGGTTCCCCCCTACCCCTGTGGACAGGAAGAGAAATGTTATGGGGGAAGATGGTGATAATTTTCTAATCTAACTACATGAAAGGCTGTAATGTATATATGGTAAAGTCAGTTTTTTTTTTTAAAGAAAATACCATAATGTACATGGAAAATAGGATTTGAGTACTTACTTTTGTGTATCATTCTGCTTCCTACTCTGTTATGAGAAGGAAATTGAGGAAAGAAAGCTTTGGGAAGATTTAAAATACTTTTTTAAAGAGATGTCAGCTCTTCAAGGTTATGGTAAAGTGTCACTACAACCTGTGTCTAGATGGTGACAAATGAATAGAGATTTAAAAAAATACAAAAGTGCAGCCAACCAGCTACCCAAGTGCTTATCCTGATGAACAGTGTTCAATGACAGAATGAACCCTAAGGGACAGAGGAATAAAAAATAAAAGGGATAACACATTTTGTATTGCTTCCCAGTTTTTAATGTAGCAACAGTTAAGTCAACAGTGAATGGTTCCACATGATTTATCAATCACTCTCAAATTCATGGCTCTTGTTTGTGATTTAACATTAAATATAGACACCCTCAAACTTACAACTATAGATTTCATTCATGGAAAAAGTTTGCTATTTAATAGCTGTCATTTCCACAAGGAAGTCAACCTGTATAGTATCTTGAAAAGTCATTTACTTTATTGTGACAATAACATTAACTTTTCTTCCATGAGATAGCATTCGATGATGCACCATAATCCAATGTCAACTTTGTAATGATAACCACTGAACCAGACCTAATTATTTTCTCTGTGACTTATGAAAAGCTCTTCAGAGCTCAAATATAATGTCATTAATCTCCCAGGAATCTGAATTATTTGAATTATTTTCGAACACTAAATGGCTCAGGGGCAAATTTGCTTTGTGACCAAATCAACATGCATGAAGTAGAGTTTCATTGTTTCAATTTATTTTTAACAGCCCATTTCTTTATTAGCTTACTGTATCAAATAATGCTGTTAAAATCAGCTGTATTTGAGTTTTTTAATTGGGAAAACATAATGGGTAATATATTTCCCCCCTCCTTTCCTCAAGTCATGGAACAATGCTTGTCTCATGCACCATGTTGCAATAGTTAGGCACACAGTAGTCCATCTTCTACCCAACAATAGAACAACTTTATGAAAGTGAAGAATGCAATCAGTTTGGTGGTTTCATGTCAGATTCACTAAAAAAAACCTGTATTGTTTAGTGTATTCAATCAGTACACAGAATGGGAGAGATGGAAGAAACTTCATATGTTCAAACTCAAATACAAAATCATCAATACTCTTACATATCCCACAAATGGGCATTCAGCCTCTGTGTGAAGACTTCAAAAGAGGAGGAGTTTAGCATATCTTCAAACAAACCATTCGACTTTGGAGTAGCTCTAAGTTTTAGGTAGTTTTCCCAAAATTTGCCTTTTTGCAATTGTTCTTGGTTCTGATCTCTGGGGCCAAATAGGACAAGTCTTTTCCTTTATCTACAATGGCTCTCCAAATACTTAAAGAGAGCTATTAGCTCTTTTTTGCATTCTCTCTTCTTATGGCTAAACATGCACGATGTCTTCAACTGATCCACAGATGATGGTATAGCCTCAAAACCCTTTAGCACCTTTTGGAAACTTTCCAGTTTATCAATGTTCTCCATTTCAATGTTCTCTGTGGCTTCCAGAAATGAACATAAACTACCACCATATGGTCTGACAAGGGCAAAAGATGGTGGAACAGTGGGACTCTCATCTCCATGTTCTTTCCTTTAAGAAACCCAAGATCACATTGACGTTTTTTGGTGTTCATACTGATTCACACTTAGTTTGCTGTCCACTAAACCCCATAATGGTTTCCAGTACTTGACTGTCTAACCATGTATCTGACATCTTGTACTCTAGAGCTGAATTTGTGTATAAGGTTTTCAGCAAATGTAGTCTTAGAGAGGGTAAATGAATTACCTGGTGTTATACTGTCAGTAAGTATAAAGGCAGGACCATATAGAAAGAAGATGGAAAGATCCATTTTGTTTATTTTAGTAGGTGAGACTTAGTGGCAAAGGAGGGTGAGCAATCCTAATGCAAATTTCAATGAGGCTGGAAATGAAGTGTTTGAGGTAGTGGGGTTAGAGTGAGAGTTAGATTTGCTTTGTTCTTCTATCCAGGGTAATCATAGGCATTTCAATTAAAGTACACAGTATTTACTCAGCACTTGCTGTGTGCTAGGTGCTATGGGGGATATAAAAGTAATGCAAGGCAAGGTCCCATCCCTGAAGTCATGCCTCATGCAAGGGGCAAACAATCAGAGCATGGTTATGTCCTTAAGTGTGTGACACTGATTTTAAGGGTAATCAGAATTCAGAGAAGGCAAAAGTCTTCTTGGGCTGGAAATTTTAGAGAAGGATTTCTGGAAGTTAGGTATGATCAGGGAAGTGAAGCATAGATGAGACTTAGAGGGGGCTGGGAGAGAGAGACAGAGAGACAGAGAAAGAGACAGAAAGAGACAGAGACAGAGGGGCAGAGACAGAGAGTGACAGAGACAGACAGACAGAGAGACAGAGAGAGACACAGAGACAGAGTGACAGGGACAGAGAGACAGACAGAGAGACAGAGACACATAGAAAGAGACAGAGAGACAGACAGAGAGACAGAGACACATAGAAAGAGACAGAGAGACAGAAAGATATAGAAACCTAGAGAGACACAGAAACAGAGACACACACAGAGAAAGAGACAGAGACAGAGACAGAAAAAGACAGAGAGCTATAATGAAAATGAGAGAAGAGAAAAAAAAAGGATGGTAGAAAGGAAGAGGAAGGAGGGACATGGAGATAGGGAAATACAGAAACAAAGACAGAGACAAAGAGACAGACAGAGAGACAGAGAGACAGATATGGAGAGAGATAGAGATAGGAAGAAACAGAGACTACTGATGATCTGTTTTAGTAGGGATAAGTTCTTCATTAGTAGCTCCATCTACTGATGAAATCACCAGTCTGGAAGTATGTGTGTGTGTGTGTGTGTCTATATGCACACTTGCGCATTCACACATGTTTAAGTACATTTACATATATATGATCAAAAATAAACTCACTTCTAGTCAGAAAGATAAGTAGCATAGGGAAAATGGGGCTGGGGCTGGCCCAGGCCTCTCCCTTCCCCAAGGAGCATTCCCCTGATTTCCTATTGAATCTCTGGTTTTATCCCAATACACACACACACACACACACACACACACACACATACACACACAAGTGCAGTATTTGATTGCCTTTAACTTAATGGGACCTTAGTTCCCAACATCTGAAATTCTTTTCTCAAAGTCCTTTACCACTCTTAGTCAGATGAGTGTGTTTTTTTAACATTTTGGTTTTAAGGTACCTTTATGCTTGTCCCCAGGCACCAGAACGACTAGCTATTGCTCTGCTCCTTGTACAATGCTTTTCCCATTGTTTTGTAATGGATGTCACTCTAGGGGAATTAATATATTCAGCTTTGGAACAATTCCATCCTAGAGCTGAATTGCCCTGATTGGTGAATGAGTACAAACTCACCTAAGCCACAGCCTGTCCCTTCATATCCATCTGGGCATCCTCACATGGTGTCCAATGTTCTTTTCCCCATTCCTGCCCTGTTTTGCACTTCTTGCTTATTGCATTGATTTTACTTGTGCATAGTTTCTCCCCCAATTAGAATACAAGTTCCTTTGAGGTCAGGAACTTAAAAAGCAGTATCTTTTGCATTTCCATCCCCAGAGATTAGCATAGTGCTTGGAATATATTAGACCATTAATACATACTTTTTCATTTGCTCATTTATCTTATAGCACCAGGCTTTGGAAACCCCAAACTTAGATTCTAGTCTTAAGTATGTGAGCTATGTGAATGTAGGTAAGCCATCTCGATGCCATCTCTCTAGTATAGAAATATTAGACTAGATGATATGTACAACGTCTTTTAATTTTAAAGTGAATGAGCATATTGAAGAAAATAGTGGTACTTGCAATATCTGTATATCTGGCCCCTGTGATCTCATAGTACTAAATCAACAAATAGATATACATTATTATCCCATTATCTCGTTGTTTGTTTTTTTTTTGGAGGGGCAATGAGGGTTAAGTGACTTGCCCAGGGTCACACAGCTAGTGAGTGTCAAGTATATGAGGCTGGATTATGAACTCAGGTTCTCCTGAATCCAAGGCCAGTGCTCTATCCACTGTGCCACCTAGCTGCCCCCTATCCATTATCTCTTACAGAAGGACAGTATGGTGAGTTGGACTAGGCTTGGAGTCAGAAAATCTGAGTTCCATCTCACATGCCAAATTATGGGATTGCCAGACTTTATTTTATTAGGCACCTAGTACTTCACTCATATGTGTTCTGTATTCAACATGGTACTAAAGGCTCCAAGGCATACAAAGAAATTGAAGACATGGCTTCTGACTTCAATGGACTTTACAATTAAGTTAAGGTATTATAGTTGAACTTTTTGTATAGAAACTGAGTTCATTTATGTAGGGAATGTCTTCCAGTAGTGCAGAGAGTACAGAGTAGTAACTACAGAGAGGTGGCTATATGCAGCAGTGGATAGATGGAAGCACTGGGCTTGTAACTGGGGAGATCTCTTTGTGACTTCAAATCTAGGCCTCAGACGACTACTAGTTATGTGACCCTAGGCAATTCACTGAGCCCTGTTTGCCTTAGTTTCCTCATGTGTTAAAATGATCTGGAGAAGAAAATGGCAAACCACTCCAGTATCTTTACCAAGAAGACCCCAAGTTGGGTCATGGAGAGCTAGACACAACAATAACTCTAGATAATTTTTTAGAGATTTGCTTGGGATAGGACAGAGAGGCTGATGACTTGCTAGGGTCACATAGTCAGTCTGTGCCTTAAGAGAGATTAAAACAATCAGAGAATAGGTCCAACCAATGTGTTTAACACTAATTATAAGTGTGATCATGAGGAAACCACTTGTCCTCTTAGAGCCTCAATTTCTCATCTCTAAGATGGTGATAGAATATCTGTTTAGGGGGCAGCTAGGTGGCGCAGTGAATAGAGTACTGGTCCTGGAGTCAGGAGTACCTGAGTTCAAATCTGGCCTCAGACACTTAATACTTACTAGCTGTGTGACCCTGGGCAAGTCACTTAACCCCAAATGCCTCACTAAAAAAAAAAAAAAAAAGAATATCTGTTTGTCCATCATGCTACTTTGAGGCACAAATGAGATCAGGTTTGTTAAAATGCCTTGCAAATGTTAGTTCTAATAAAATGTCAACAACAATTTAAAATTCCTTTGCATTAATTTTCTAGCATCAAGTTTTCTGCTTAGACATATTATAGGAAGTTGCAGATAGTTTTCAGGTATTCAAAGAAAAATGAAATTCAGTTCATGAATAATAACGTGGAAGGATGTGTATTTATCTAAGATATCAGATTCCCAATGTTAATCTAAACAGCTACCTTAATGCAGGTTTCATCTTGTATATGTCTTGTTATTGTGATTGGCGAGGCTTTTTTATTTGATTGGAAGATTATTGTGTTTTTGATGGAGCTTGACATTTTAAAATAGTTTCCGAGTTCTCATATGCTCATCAAAACCATACAGACCATAATGATAATCCAGTTTCTGAGATAACCACTAGCATCTACGGAGAGAAACAGTTTGTGGCTCTCATTCACATGAATTGATATCTGATACCTTCACCTTTCTACTGCGGCCAGCTTCTTGGCATAGCATCTAGAAAAAGAAAAAAAATTACAATGGCAAGGTGATACATAGTAACATTTTACATTTTGAGACAATCAAAAATGGGAATAACTTTCTTTGCTTTCCTCCCCCTAACTTCTCCTCCATTCCACTCCCAACACACCCTGGCTATTTCCTCAGGGTCCTAAAGGAAGGAAATACATATTGGTGTTAATAAAGCTTAGATACCGTAGGGAACTCCTATTTCTCACTGTTCCCCTTTCAAAAGTATTTTTAAGGACTTACTATACAAGGTTGATTTATGTGTCTGGAGCAAAAATGAAAGCAATATTTTAAAAACTGAGATTTTCTTATTAAAGTCACCATATTTTAGAAACTTTCCCATTATTTGGTTGCCCTCTCCTTTTTATATAAGATAACTTGAGGGCGATTGCTTAGTTCTTCTTTCTCCCTATCTTAGAAAAGTTTGTATTGTCAGAACATGAAAGCTATATTCCACAGTGACAGATCTGACCTTGAAATGAAAGGTATTCTATTTAATAGTTTTCTCACCTCTTCTCTTTTCACCTCCACTTTACTCCTTCCCTCCTCTTCTCTCATTTTTTCCTTCTTTTGTTTTCTCTTCCTCCTTTTCCCTTTCCTCTTTCTTAGATTCAGAATGAAACAAGCAGGTAACATTATCTGGCACCCTTATGATTCACATTAGGTGCAGTTTTATTTACCACTTCACTGCTTTCTGTCCTCCACTCATCCTCTGTTCTCCCTGAATCTCAATCATGAAACTCACTTGAACTTTTTTCTGCTTTCAAGTACACTCCACTGAACAAATCTATTATGCTAAGGTTCCCTGAGATATGAATCTTACCAAATTTCATTCCAAGGGCAAAGGTCCAAAAAGAAAGCCATCTAACAGGTTACCTTCTCAGGCCGCAACAGACAAAGCAAATACCCTTGATGTGTTTCTATTGTTCCCCAGTTCTATTCTAGCTCTCCTTAAAGAGTTAATCACCCAACTAGTTTGAGGCTAGCCCAACTTTATTATCAAGGTGAACCCTTATGTTGCTAAACTCGCCTAGTCTGATAGTCTTGCTACATGACCTCAATGACCCGCCACTAGTTTTGCTCTTCACCAAGCACTCTGGCTAATAGATGAAAAGAAGAAGCAGAAGTGACAAGGAATCCATGGCAAGGCTGCAGTCTGAAACCTAAGGATGGGGGTAAAATTGTGTAGGGAGTAGGTGGCAGGCAACTCATGGAATAACTAAGTCAATTAAGCTTGTGTCTGCTTCCGAAGTATGGGACAAAGAAACCCATAAAATGAATAGAGCTAGTAGATGCCTCACAAAGTGGTCTTAAATCATCACTGGAAGGGCTGAAATACCACTTGTTGGGAACATTGTGGAATGTTTCCCTCTATGGTGAGGAAGGTCAGATCTATCAGTCTATGATTCTATAATCAATCAATCAACAAGCATTTATGGGAGTGCTTACTGTAATGTATGCTAGGCACTGTATGAAATACTTGGAGCACAAAGACAAAACAAATTGCCCCGCCCTCAACGAGCTATGTTCTCTCCAGACAATGATTTATACATATAGAAGTCTACACAAACAGTAACATAAGGTAATTTCAGGTGTCAGAGGCACTAGTAGCTCGGAGAGAGAAAAAAGGCCCACATGGTCTGAGCTTTGAAGAAAGCTAGTGCTTCTAAAAGGCCGAAGTAGAGTTTAGGTGGGGATGGCTGGGTGAGCAGGGTCATAAGATCATATACATGTAAACATGGAAATGTAGACATATGTTACATAAAGACATGGAGAAAAGACTCAGAACTCATTGAAAGCCAGTTTGACTAGATTATAGAATGTGTGAAAGAGGGATAACGATGAAGCAGGAAAATAGTAAATGCAAAGGGAAACAAATGATTCCAGGGCAGAAGAAGCAGGCTAGGTAAGGACCATACTGCTTGTCTCCTACTTGTCTCCTAGCTTTTCTGTATCTCTTAGCACCCTGAGAGGGGGTTGCATCTTCAACATTTCCATTCAACTAGGTCAATTTAACCTAATCAATATTTTCTAGATGATTCTCAAATGGTACTTCTATAATAACATTGGCATCATTAAGAAAAAAAAACCACCACCATAAATCATTGGGTCCATTAACCATTTTTTCAACTGACTTGACATTTAGCCTTCTTTGTGTGTGTTGGGGCATAAGTGGCAGGGGCCTGGAATAAAGAGTGCAAATGGATGGTACTTGGGTTTGTAGCATAAGAGAAAAACAGAGAAGATATCTCTCCAGTTCCCTTGATTTTACCTGATGATTTACAAGGTATGTAAATTAGGAGACAACCCACAGAAGGTACATTAATGACATCTTAATGCATCACAGAATTTATGACAAGGCCTCAATAGCTTGTGCACTCAACCAGTGGAAGCAGATGCTGCAATAATTCTACTTAATACTTAGAAGCAAAGTAAAGCATATTGTTTTTGGTACAAATGTTTTATGAACATTAATACGAATAAATATGCCACCATTCAATGCTGAACATATAACCTGAAATCCTCTCCTATAAATATTATATAGAGGAGACCATTTGGTTCCAATATAAATTGATCCAAGCTCAATTCTAAGACGCTGCTCCATTTACTTTCTCTTGTATCATGTATTTATTTTGTTAAATAGGGGATGAGACTTACTGGCAGGTGGGAGACAGGATCCTCAACCATTCCAGCTTTGTAAGATCTTGAGACGCTTCTGTGAATCCCTATGCCAAGTGGGCTACCCATGTGAGTGTGTGGTTTGTGGTCTGAAATGGACTTTTTAGATTTTTGAGGCCACTAGTTACTGTTGAGCTAGGAAGAATGAAAGAGATCCATTGATTTCAATCAAGTACATGGCTCCTGTACATGGTATCGTTGCATCTGAACATTTAGAAGATGTTTATAACACAAAAAGTGGAAACTACATGTTTCCACCAGTATCTCAAATGTTGACTTTGGGTCTGCTCCCTGCCTTCCCCTCTTCCCCAGCAATGACCAATTAGAGGTGTTTAAAGGAGTTAGCATAGCTTTGAGATAAAACCTGCATTCCAATTTTACTCTAAATTTGATTTACTACATAAAACATTGTCATCCACTCAGGAAAATAGGGCACTAAAGCTTTCAGTCACACTATTTTCATTATGTAAGTATATTTTCTATTTGCAGTTGTATCATGTATCTTATAATGTTTCTTACTGACCAATAAATGACTCTCTCCCCTCTCTCTCCCCCTTCCAATCAGGAACCTTTTTACTAAGAAATAGTATACTCTAACAGTGATTTTGTTTCAGTTTAAAATTGTCCTAATGGCTAATTGCTTTTGATGTTGCAATTCTATTCTTAACCTTCCAAGTTTCATAGAAAATTGTGGAGATTCTGCAGTTAATCTAACACACACACATAAATATTCACATACATACATGTATATCTATATATGCATACACACCTTTATACATACTATATATGTATATGCATATATGTGTACTATGTGTATGCATGTGAATATGGTGGTATGCTCATGCCTATATATATGTACACACAACATGCACATTTATATCACTTTATTTTCTGTCAGTTTTTACCTTTTGGGATAAGTTTAGTGTGGCCAATTGTGCTTTATAAATTATCAAGGGATATTCACGGACAAGAAGGAACTGTAGGAGAAATTCCCTCTTGTCTAGTGGAGGTTTGGATAATATATTTCCTATCTTTAGACAAAGAAATGGTAAATAGAAGAATAGTATGACATTATACATATAAGTATATATGCATATGTGTATACATATACATACATATACCTGCATACAAACATACATACACATATATAGGCTTCTCTAAGGCAGGGTGGAAGGCAAGGAGGAAAAAAGTGCATAGCAGAGAACTAAAGAAAACTCAGAAGGAAGCACAGAAAAGTAAGGTAGTTTTGAAAACACTGTGTAATATTTATCACATAGTTTTTTTAAAGTAAATAGTCTATAATAGACAATTAATATTTTTATATTGAATCTTCTCTTTATGTCATACTGTTACATAGAAATGGTTCTTTTGGAGGGGTTCTTTTTGTATTTAAGTTCAAATGCATAAAAAGCAAAAATTTAAAAAAAGAAACTATATTTTCTATAGGGGTTCAAGGACAGTTAGGGAGAAGGATTGGGAACATAGGAATAGAACACTTCTAGGAATAACATTAAATTTCCAGGACTAGTAACATTTTTGCCTGCTATTCACATTGGTAACATGATATGATTAAATTCAGGGCAGCAAATACTTCTTCACTGCCTGCCGTATGTAAAATATAGAATTTGTATAGTATCTACCTGGTAGCTGTAAAGTTAGATTGTTTTACTTTCTTTTGCCAAATATATAATATAGGAATAAGAGTTATTATCATTTTAACTAGCATTTATATAAACTTCGGCATTTGCAAACCCTTTACAAATATCTTATTTCTTGGTAAACCCTGGGATGGTTGGTACTATTATCATTCCCTTCATGACAGATGAGAAAACTGAGGCAAATGGAAGTTAGTGACTTGCCCTGGATCACATTTCTAGCAAGTTTCTAAGGCAAGATTTGAACTTACATCTTTTTTTTCTGACTCCAGGCATATTACACCATCGATTACACACCTGGATGCCATTATGTTGATTAGGGCACTTAACAGTGAGGACACTCTCCACCAACATCAGATGAAAACACTTCTCTACCAACTGATAGACTTAGAGAGTTTCTTGGGGGTACTAAGAAGTTAAGTACCTTGTCCAGGGCCATTCAGTCAGTATATGACAGGGCAGATCTTGACCCTAGATATCCCTGAGAACTTTCCTCTATTCTACCATGCTACCTCTCTTCTGATGACATGTACAAATCTAAATCCCTTGTAACATTGAACTTTGGGATTTTATGCTTAAACATGAAATCTTAATCATAGCCATAGTGTGATGTGTCTAACAAAGCTTCCCATTTTGTCCTGGATTTTGCAGTGGGAAATAACTTTGGGTATGAAGTGAGATAACCAGGATTAGAAATCCAGGTTTGTTTCATTGCTATGTGTCTAAACTTCAGCAATTCAAATTAACCAATCTGGACCCTTGGTTTCAAATGTGATAAAAGTGATTAGTAACTTCTAACATTCATTTTCTTTCTCTAAGCCATGATCCATTAAAATTTAAACACAAGGATTTGTTAGCTGGTAAGTGTACATTCATCTTCTTTTTTATTTAACAGTCTGTATCTGAGTTTATTAGCAGGCTTCTACTAGACCGACATTTATTAATGGCCACACTTGTTATTTAGGGTTTTTTTGTTTGTTTGTTTGTTTGTTTTTTTGTCACATCCAACTCTTTGTACTCCATTTGGGGTTTCTTGGCAAAGATACTTGAGTGGTTTTATCATTTCCTTTTCCAGCTCATTTTACATAAATGGGGAAATTGAGGCAACAGGGGTAAGTGATTTGCTCAGGGTCACACAGGTAAGTATCTGAGGCTGGATTTGAACTCAGGTCTTCTTGACTCCAGGCCTGGTACTTATCACAACACCACCTTAGTGCCTTAATAGCCATACCATTTCCGACCATTTGCAACATGCATACCTCTAGTAAGCACTCAAAACAAACAAACTTACGTGCCCAAATGATTCCCCCTAAATCCTCACCACTATCACTATCATTTACGATCCTGAAATCCATTTTTATAGGATACATAGATATAGAACTGAAAATGATCTCCAATTCCTATAGTCTAATCACTTCATTTACAGATGAGAACTGGAAGCACAGCAGACATTGTGACCTGCCCTGGGGTCATATAGGTAATAAATTGTACAATTGAGATTTGAACCCTATACTCATTCCACTACCCCACTGACTCCAACCTTTCCAGAACTGCCATGTCCTTGTAGTACACATTCTGGTGACCATTACTGAATTACAGAAGCATTCATAGTAGTTTAAGCCCATCTTCATATTTACAGAGCTCTCTCTGGTATTAGATCCTGTCTTTTTCTCAGAGAAGCTCTGTGGCATCGTAGATAGAAAATTGCCTCAAATCTTAAGAGGACATGACTTAGAATTTCCTTTGATCATACACCTTGCCAAGTGACCTTGGGCAAATCACTTAACCCTTCAATATTTGAGGCAAACTCTCTAAGACTATGTTATTGAGAAGGTTCCAGCCCGCATTGGTAAAGGAGTTTTCCCTCATTCAAGGAAATCATAGGTCCCATCCCTATCACTATTTCTTGACTTCTACCACCTGGCATTTTGCCTATAGCCACATCCTCTGCATTAAGATCCAGAGTGTGTCATAGGTAATCTGGACATTAAAGACATTAAACCCTTTAAAATCTTTTTTTTTTTTTAGCCAATGGGGTCAAGTGACTTGCCCACGGTCACACAGCTAGTAAGTATCAAGTGTCTGAGGCCGATTTGAACTCAGGTACTCCTGAATCCAGGGCCGGTGCTTTAACCACTGCGCCATCTAGCTGCCCCCACACTTTAAAATCTTAATGGGTTATAAACTAAACTGGACATCTTGAATTAATCTCTCATGGAATATAAAATTTCATTTCTAAAAATAATTGTTGATTTTTTTCAAACTGCAAATCCATGAAAACTTTCACACACCACACACACACATGATTATTGCTGTTCATGACATGAAACAATAGAACATTATTACTTCTGTGTGTATATGTATGCACATACCAATATGCATATACATATGTATACACATATATAGTTATGTATATAGTAGTAAAAGCTACAGCAAAAAGTTTGCTGTTATAGTCAACTTCCCTGAGAACTTTTCTGCATGAGAGTTTAAATGAGAAAGAAGCTAGAGGCTAATCAAATTTCTGATTTTTTAGTTTATAGATGGTTTTGGTAGAAGTATAAAATATTTTCTGATCTTTCAAGTTATTTACTTTTTTTTCTTCTGATTTCATACATAAGAATCACAGAATATGATAGCTGGAAGGGCATTTCTAGTCTTTGGTACTGTCCCAGGGCCAAGGGAGAAGACATGAGTCAATTCTTGCATGAGATGAATCCTTACTATATACATATTTAACTCCCAATTGTTTGAAGACCTAGTAGGAAGAGGATCTGACCTTCTCTTGAGAAAGGCTGAAAGATATTTGTAACACAGAAAACAGTATCTCTAACATTATTGTTATAAAATATTATGGACTACCCATTGCTTTAGAAATAAAGGTCCAGATTTTAAATTGACCCCAACCAATCTATCTATACTTATTTCCCACAACCTGTACTAGAGGCAAACTGGGATAACTATGGGTCTCCTGTGAGCCTCCATGTTTTTCTATCTTTGTTCCTATGGAATCAGGATCCAGGACTCTCTCTCTCTCTCTCTCTCTCTCTCTTCTCTCTCTCTCTCTCTCTCTCTCTCTCTCTCTCTCTACTCTCTCTCTGCTTCTAGAGAGAGATTGACATTACTGTAAAGACTTATTGGTTAGATTAGACATTGCTAACCTAAAGAAACTATGTGCAAATATGACCCTGTAGGAAAGAATGCTACACGTAGAAAGCACCTGTTTAATGAATGATACCCTGTTTCTATCACTTCTTCATTGTTTCCCTTTAACCACACTTTGAGTAATCTAATCTAACTTAATTTATAGATAACACAAAAGTTGTTGAGAAGAGATAATGCATTACCCCACCAAGGTGATCTTCAACATGAACCAAAATGATCTCAGATTGTTAGAAATTTGAAGAAATCTAACAAAAATTAAAGGAAAGAGGGATGAATGCAAAGTACTGACCTAGGGTACAAGAATTACCTTCATAAATATAGGATAAAGGGGCAATGGCTAGATAATAGTTTTGTTTTGTATTTTTTCAAGAAGGTAATTAGAGGACTAGATGATTGATATAAATCAAGAGTGGCTTTACTCAAGAATGCCATTAGCATTAAGTTTCCATTAAAACTTAAGCTGCCTTAGGAGAAACATAAGGTTGAAAGGAGGGAGGTGACCATTCTACTGTAGTCATCCTGTTCAGAGCAAACTGGATTATTACATTCAGTTTTGGTTACCAGTTTTGCATATACTTTAGAATACCTTTTGTTTATGGATGTCAAATTTTATCATCTTAATTTGTGAATGCCTTACCCTTTTATTCCCACTTGAAGATTCCTTGTCACAAAGAGTAGAAAAGAAGAGGAGAAAAAGGAGCTTATTAGAGCTAACCTACGTATAGCAGTGTCTGGATATAGAATATCCAATATCCATAGTCCTCCATTTTTGCAACAAAGGGAGGGAGATGAATTTTGTCAACACATTTTGGGGGTCAATATGGTCATTATAACTATAGTGCTCAGTTTCATTCTGATTTTTTTTCATGTGATGAGTAAAATTTAATAAAACTAAGCAAAAATTATTAACAGTGATACATATAACTGGTAACAAAGCAAGGTTAGGCTTGCTACTCAGTAAGGCCAGTGACCCCCATGAGAAGGGGAGACCTTTTTTATTGCCACACAGGAAAGGAGAGCATCTAGGTAATTAGGGAACATTACAATTGGCTCCAGCTGGGGTAAGTGGTTTGGCATTCAGGTGTGGCTATGGTCACACCTCTAGCTGGAAATTAAGGAATGTTAATGTTTTATGGGACTTATTTTCCTCATCTAAACTTGACTTGGAGACCAGGACCACTGGGTTTGATTCCACTGAGGGGAGAGCAAAACTTCTCTAATATTGCACATGGAAAGACAAGGACAGAAGAAATGGCTTTTGGTGTGGGGGTGGGAGGTTGGTACCAGCGGAAACTGGCTGCAGTTTACAAACAGATACAACCAGATTGTACAAGGTTAAGCTGTTTAAGGCTACAGACAGCAAGCAGATGTCCCAGGGGCTAGGTGCATGAGGATAACCTTCCCTTTCAACCAAGCCTTTAAGCCAACTGGGACTCAAAAGACTACAATCTGAGTGAGGTAAGTTCACTAGATGCTAACAATTGTTTAAAAAAAAAATCAATACCGCATAAAATTAATTAATTGTAAAATCAATACAATAGAAATCAGAGGTAATACTATTTTTCTCATTCCATAGTCAATAACTTTGTTATTGTTTGTAGTTGTTGTGGTTTTGTTTTCTTGCTTCTACTCACTTCACTCAGCTTCAGTTCCTATGTCTGATGCCTTCCATTTCTTGATATTTTTATTTCCTATGCTACAGTAATCCTCCACTCTTTCAGTGTGACCAATTTGTTTAGGCCACTAGAATCATGTCCTCTTAAAAGGATTTGAACAAACCAGAGGGCACTTAGAGGAAAGTTATTAGCATAGTGAAGGGATTAGAGATTATGCCAAATTGAGATTTGTTGAAGGTACTGGGACTTTTTAAGTCTGGAGGTGAAAAAGGAATTATGATAAGGCGATGGTCTTCAGGAATTTGAAGGTCTTTCATATGGGGGAGGGCTAGACTTGTCCAACTTGGCCCCAGATGGGAAAAGTAGGAGCAACTGCTGGAAAATGCAGGGTTGCATCTTTTTTCATTCTGAATGAAGGGGAAATTTCCTAATATTAAGAGGCATCTCCAAATTAAATGAATTGATTTGGGAGGGTGTTGTTCTTTCAGTACAGATATCTAGTTGGGGGGGGAGTCTTGTTGGGAATGTTGTAGATGGCACACCTGTTCAATTATGGGTTGGACTAGATGATGGAGGGCTCTTCTAATTTTGAGATTCCATTATTTTCCAACCATAAATCCATGATGTTGACCCCTAGTTTTTCCGACTGTCAAAGATAAAATTTCTTTTGGGACCACTATTGAAAAAAATAATTCAAAACACATGATGTGTTTTGCCACATAGTTCATGTGTTTTGCCAGTAGTTCAGTCATTAACATATGAAAGGCCTCTGCACAATATTTATCTATGGGTACTTCTGAAAGCACAATGTTAGCAAACAACCTGATTTAAAAACAAAACAAGCAAACATAAAAAAACCCAAAAAACTTTTAATGAGACTTTAATGCCTCAAGCCTTAATTCCCTAGACCAATTAAGGCTGAAAGACAATTTCCAATATATTAAGAAGAAATGAGCAGTTAGGTGGTTCAGTGTATTCAGGTTCACTGGCCCTGGATTTAGGAGGACTTGAGTTCAAATTTGACCTCAAACACTTGACACTTAATAGCTGTATGACCTTGGACAGGTTACTTAACCTCAACTGCCCTGCAAAAAAAAAATTATAATAAATAAGAAGAAAGAGGAGGAGGAGAGGAGGCAGCAGAAGCAGCGAGGGCTGCTGCAGAGGTAGCAACAAAAACAACAACCCTCTCCCCCTAATTTAGCCTAGTAGGGTAAGTCCCAAGGAAAGTCCAATATAGCAAGGTTCTAGAAAATATTGCGTTTACCACAGTAGGTGACCATTTCATATTATATAATTAAATTGGAGCAAGAATTACAAAACACCCAAATAAAATAAAATAATTTCCATTTATTATTTTCACTATTGTAATATATGAACCACCAAATGAATCTTACAGTATTTGGGAAGTTTTATTCCTCCTCAGGCTGGATGTCAATTATGATCTAGTTCTACTGGAAATGAAATGGATGACTTATAATAACATCAGGTCTGAATTCCTAGTTTGGGTGTCTGCAACTTTTCATATTCAAATCAATTTCCTTAAGGAAAGTAAGTAAATCAATTGTGACACTGAAATTTTAAACAAAACAAAACAAAAAAAACACTTTTTTCATTACAGGACCTGTATGTTTATCAACAAATGTATGTTGTACATAGTCCACATACTTGCCAAAGGCATGTTGTTTCTCATACCAACTGATAGATTGTCAATAAGATAGAGAATGGTAAAAAATAGAAAAGTAAGTGCCCAGCATTTGGATAGCTCCTGACATATTTTCTGCAGTAACCTATTAATTAATCAGTACCTTAAAAAGGGAGCTATTTGGTTGGCTGAACCTTGAGCATAAATGTGCAGGCAGTCACTTCCACAGAGAAAGCAGCACCTCAGCCTCATTGCCCTCAAGGCCTGGTGGCTAAATGTCTTGTCACATTGCAAGGTGCTGCCTATAAATACAGCCCTAGAATTGTCAGAATTTCCCAAGCACTAAGATAAGTCTTGTGCTTCCCAGCCCAGACAACTGGGAGACTTTACAGCACATATTGCTACCAGACTCTTGCTTTTGAATTAACTTCAATTCTACAAATAATTTATTTATCACCTACTGTGCTAAAGAGCAATATTCCCAGAGCCCTGCCACATTGGACTTTCCTGGGTCTTACCCTAGTTAGGCTAAATTAGTGTTTTTGTTGGTTTGGGCTTTTTTGTTGTTGTTGCTTTTTTTCTTCTTAAAATATTGAAATTGTCCTGGAGACTTAATTGGTCTCGGGATTTAAGGGTGGCCTCCTGGGTACCAATAGGAATAAAAGAAGTTGGCCTAGAAGGAGTCAGTGCCCCTCAGGTCTGGCAATGTCTCAATGAGGTGGGAGTCTCCCCACTAGCTGTCCAACCCTACTGACCAAGATGTGTTTTTTAAATAGAGACAAAGTGGGCTGCAGCTGCACAAATCCATTCCTGTATTGTTGCTTAATATCCTTACACTGCTTTGGCCGAGTAAACATTCTGTTAAGTGTTAGGAAATATTTGTGTGTCTGATTTTGTCTGACATCTGCTAAGAAATTGAGGCAGGACCCTGATCTGGTGCAAAGCAGGAAGGCCTTTATTTACTATCTCCAAGAAGGGGCGCACACTCTAAAGCAGTTGTATGCACCCTATGTTTGTTTCACCACCAGTTTTATAGGTCCCTAATGCAAAAAAAAAAAATCCCTGCCCCCTAGTTCACATTCTTCAACCATACTTCTAAAAAATGTATACTGCCCCCCCTCCACCAAATGTAGTACCACTGCTGTGCCCACCCCATGGGCCAACATGCCCTGAGATTTTATGCTTCTTTGTTACCTAAACTTTAACTCAGGAAAGGAAATTTGGGAAGGGAGATAAACCCCTGGGGTTTGAATAATGTATGGATTCTATTCTAATCTGAGGAGAATAATCCTTTCCTACTTAACTGTTAACTCAGCAGAAAAAAAGGAAAGAATGATGGGAGTAAGGAAAAGAGGGTCCCTTTGAATTTTTTGTGGAGAAACACAGCTGATTCCAACCAGAACTATGAGATCCATCTGGTCAGGCCTGGTGTACAACATCTACTTTTGTGCTAGGGACAACCCCCCCCCCCCAAAAGCAATAGGCTGATAATGATGATGGCAATGACAACAACAACAACAATGACAACATTAACCACAAAACCCCCTAGAAATCCTTGCCCATCAGGAACTAGCATTCTACAGCATGACTAGAAAATGAAATCCAACATAATTTGAGAAGGGAGATGATGCCAATATCTATGAAGATTGAAAAGGGGTCCTAAAGGAAGTTCACCTGAGATAGTTTAAAAATAAGTTAAGAATTCTAAAGAGGTACAGGTGAGAAGGAATGTAGAGGAAGCTGGTGCAAAGCAGGAAATGAAATGCAATTTCAGAGAACAGCCATTTGGTTCAATAGAATGTATATGAAGGAGAGTATTAATTCTAGGATGTAAAGGATTTTAAATGCCAAAATTAAAAGTGTGTGTTTCCCTCCTAGAAGTAATAGTTTAATCTAGATTCCTATACTAAATCCCCTATCTGAATCAAATGTAAATGAAGTTTCTGTACTGTTCAACTTGTTGATTCTTTCTGCCCCCTAGACCTAGCTAATCCTTACATTTCAGAATCACAGAATCTCAGAGTTGAAAGAAATACAGAGGTCATATGTTCTAACCATACCTGAGTTGCAATCTCCCTCGAAAAATATCAATAACAAGTCATCACCTCTTCTCTGACAAATGACATCCAAAGATAAGAAAACCATACTATCCTTTCAATGAAGTCTATTCAATTTTTGTGGGCAGTTGTAATTGTTTAGGGGTGTGTCTCTCATGTGAATTCCAATCAATGAAAATCAGAAAGTATAAGCCTATCATAAGGAATATACTGCCTATGTGTTAGGAGTGCAAAAATCAAAAACAAAATGAAACCAAAAGCCAACAAAAGTCCTTGCCCTCACAGAGCTTACATTTTTCTAAAGCCCAAATCAACCTCCATGTAACTGGTGCATATTGTTCCTAGTTCTGCCCTTTAAGGTCAAGTTAAAAAAAAAAGAAAAGGTAAAACATTCTAATGTGAAAACTGTATATCTATCTGAGGGTACTTAATGCATCTCCTTCATCCTTTATTTCTGCATGTAGTTAGGTGATACATTGCCAGACTTGGAGTCCAGAAGAGCTGAGTAAAAATTTGGCCATGGACTATATGACACTGACTATATGACCCTGAGCAAGTCAACCTCAATCTCCTTATTGTAAAGTGGCAATACTAATATCAGCCTAAGTTCCAGAAAATTGAAATAATAATAGCACCTACTTCCCAGAGTTGAGGTCAAAATAAGATTTTCTAAAGTACTTTGTGAACCTAGAAAATGCTACAAATTGCTATCATCATTATCATTATAATGGCTAAATAAAATACAATGAATGTTAGTGAATATCCTGAGGCTAAAATACTAGCACTTCAAATGCTGGTTTTGTACTAGATAGTGATTAGTGTTTATAATCTAATCATTCTCAAAATCTTTATTCCTTGGAACAACCTTTTTCTATCTAAGAATAAGGCAACCTTTGACATAATTTATTTATGTTATATGTTGAGTACTTCCTTTAATTCCCCTTTGAAAATGGGTTTTTATGGTGGGGAAAGATACTTTAAACTTTGAATCTATAATCTGTTTCTCATGAATATTAAACTCTATAAGTAGAAAATTTCCCTGGAGTAGCCAGGATCGGGAGCCTGATCTGCAAGAATAGTGAGGGCCAGTCTTCAGAGGAGACTTCAAGCTTCTGAGATAAACCTGGCCAAACAAGATGGCAGGGAAAAGGAATGTCATGTCCATGGAACACTAGAGCAGTATTCTCAGTTAGGCAATACCTGGTAAGCCATTGAGCTAGATATAAAATAAAGGGAATGAGTTAGATGGCTTCCAAAGTTCTCTATTCTAGCTCTAAATCCGTGCTCCTAAATCAAAGACTTTAGTTTAAGACATCACTTTTGATTATTGACCATATCTCATATAATCAATGCCTACTCTCCCAGACATCAGAGTCAGAACATTATTATAGCAAATTAAAGCATTAGAGATCCCCACCCAGTCACATCCTCTCCTTCTAAAATCCAACCTATGTTGTCTCTCTAGGCCCAATGTAGGTCCTATACCTGAATCTGTGCTTTTTCCCAATTTGACTCAGATGATGTATCTGAGACCCAATATCCCTCTATGAAAGGACAATTCAAAGCCCAACAGTATTTACATTTTTTATAGAATTTTTATACTGAATTACTGAAAAATTCCTGACACTAACCAGAACTATTAGGCTAGCATTATCAAATAAAATAACACTTTTGTCTATCTGTTTCTGCATTGGATTGAATCAGATTTCACTTGTCTCTAGGTCAAAGGATTGTTTAAAACCTTTGCCTAGCATTGGAATAAGCTTTCATCTCGGTTACAGGAAAAGGAGGAAGATGATTTGGTTAGCATGCAACTGCTATAATGTGGTAGAAACTCAATTAAAATTTAATTAAGCAGGTTTAATGACCAAAATGGTAATACGGTTTCTAGTTTATTATTAAGATCAAGCTTTAGCATGTGTTTTGTCTGATGAATTCATGCTCTCTGCAAACACCCCATTTAGTTTGATCTAGTCTGTCACTATGGGAAACTGAATAATTCCAGGAAGAGAATTAACATCTATCTGCTTGCCTATCATGTTATTTATGGATAGTTGGGTTATAATAAAATAGAATGGTTAGGCCAAATAACTTATAATTCTGGATAATCAGAAAGAAAGAAGCTAAAAATGAAAGCAAAAGGAAGGGATAAAACTTGCAGTCAGTAATATGTTTTCTTCATTAACTCTTATTGAACTCCGTAAATGGAACTAAATATGCTGCGCTGTTTAGACGACTGAATACTATTCCATACAGGATTTACCTGCTAATAAATAAAAATCTTCCGTTTTTGCAATTGAAATAGCAGATAATTCTCTTTCTCTTTACACTCTAATAGACACACACGATATTTATTAATGTTTGTGAAGTCATTTTGCAGACATGAAGTAAAAAAACACGGGGGCCATTTTTGCTGGAACTATTTTGTTAGCAGCCATGGAATTGGGAAAGGGGTTGACTGCTCAGGGCAGCAGAGGGGATAATGGCATTAGTATGAGAAATTTGACAGCTGTAAATGCCTGCAGTCAATTCTACCCACGATGGATGAACTTTGTAAGCAGGGGGCATAACAGGTGTCCTGGGCAGCAGAGGATTGTGTGTGATGCCAATCTGTCCTCTGCCATTCAGTTGCCACTGAATAATGTTTTTTTTTTTAATTGAGCATAATCAAGACAGAACAGATACCTGTCTGATATTTGGAAATGGTCTAGGTTTTACGGGAAGTTCAAATTTTCCCCAATCTTTATATGATGAGTTTCTTCATGTCTCTGTTGGGGATTTGGCTGTCATGATGAAGAAGGTCTTATATGAGAGAGGTCACTCAATGTTTCCTAGAGAGGGGAAGAGACAGGGGCTGCCACTGGCACTCCATATCTCTTTCGAGAGTGGTAGCCATATCATCATGGGAAATCTATTTAGGATTTGAAAGTTTCTATAAACTCCATTTGTCATCAGTGGCATTAGAGAACCTGAATCACCCAACATTTATGGAATTGGGCTGGGCTGGTCAATAGCAATATTATATATGTGACTTCTAAGACACACTTGCAAAATGGTATGATAAAAAACAACTGTACAATGTATAATATTTAAATAATAACTCCTCTTTCTCCCCCCTCAAATGAGTATTTGTAAAAATGCTTTACACATAGATAAATGCTTATTCCCTTCCCCTCTTTTTTTAACTTTTAAGTCCATTCCAACCTAACCCCACATACCTTTACCACCATATTATTTATTACTTCTATATTTCTATAATATAGCCAAGCTGACCTTGCTCTTCCTTAATCTCCTGTTTTCTTCCCATTGCCAGGCTGTCCCATGTGTATTAAATTCTCTTCCACCTTATCTCTTTTTCAGAGAATCCATTAAACTCTGCTCAAGTGATATCTTCCACATTAAGCTTTTCCTACTGCCCTCCCTTCAATAAGATAGTATCTCTTTTCCGTATAATTTTTTATGTACCCATTGCTTCTTAGCAATAGAATGCAAGTTGTTTGATTTAAGGTACTGTCATTTGATCCTGAATTTAGTACAATGCCTGTTATGTAGTAGGCATTATCATAAATATTTACTGGTTGATAATATAAAACAATATCCCCCTCCCCCTTTTTTTCCCAGAGGCAAATAACATTAAAAACCTCTCATTATAATAGTCATTTTTCTCATTAATTGTTAACTATCAAAGTTGATTTCTACCTTTAGTAATACCTATTTTTCCAAGGGCATATATGTGTTGAGTGGGTTCAGTGAGGGGTTGTGGGTAAGAGAGAAGAGTGATAGTCAAATGACCATCCTTTTATTAATAACATGATAATTACCTCAAAAGTGTCTCTTGAACTTTTTCTCTAGATCTATCTTCTATCTATCATCTATGTATCATCTGTCTGTCTGTCTATCTCTCTCTCTATCAAATTCTGGGGACTGGGTCTCCCTATTTTGTTTAGACTGAAATTTAGCTACTGTTTTTGGGTCCAGTCCCTAGTTCTAAAGTAACTTAATCTTGACCCTCTCTGTTTCAAGCATGGGCTAGTTGGCCATTTTTAGGCAGACCTGGGGCCCTCTTCTTCTGGGTCTTACCATATTGGTGATGGACTTAATATGAGTACATACTCATTTTTAGTCCTACTGCAACTCAAAATGCTCTACCAGAAATACACATCAAACTACTCTGGGGTTACCACACTGAGAGAGGTCAAAATTGTGAGTGATTGTAGACTCCAATTGTATTTTTACATTGATTATCACTACAGGGTTTAGTAGAATTTATACACATTGTAACAGTTTCTGTACTGTATTTTGTATTTGTAGCTATCTGGTTTTGAGTGTGTCCTTGGTGGCAATAGGGATAGGGTTAAGGATTAGACTATAATTTTTCATTGGTATATGGAATTCTTGAATGAAGAATTGTTTGCCAATGTAAGTTGGTGCCTTCACTTGCAATTTGTAGATTTAGAGAATTGCCTAGAGCACTAAAAAATTAAGTGACCTGCCTAGCATCATGAGTGAGTATATCTTAGAAATCAATCTTGAATTCAGCTCTTTCCTGCTTAGAGGCCAGCTGTCTATCGGCTATGCTATGCTGCCTCTCATTACTCTGGATGATTTTTTTTTGCATTTTGTAAGTATTTTGAATGAAATATCCCTTTCTATAATTCTTACTAGGTTTTGTTATTGCTAAATGAATAGTTGGTTTTGGGAAGTTTATTATGTATCATGCTTCTTTACTGAAGCTATTTCACATTATATCATTTTAATTTAAATCAGTCAGTTTATAGAAAAAATTATCTCGATTTGCATTGCCTATCAATAGGTTAGAAAAGCAACACATTTCAATTAACATAATTTAATCAACCTATCAGTACATATACAGCTAAATGATCATGTTTAACTACAGCTGTTACTTCATCTACTTATAATGCAAAACACGAAAAATTTTTGTTTCTCAATTATTTGATGGCACAGATACACAAACATATGGTCAGTTTGCTTTCCCAGCATATTATCTGCAAGTAAAACCATTTAGGCAGCTTTGCATATGATTCACTAAGCATCATTTTTAAACACATGTCAATGGTTGCAAGTAGTGTCGTTTTTTTCCCCCTTATAGAATGAAGAAACCTACATATAACAAATACATAATTGGCCTTCCTAAGAGATAAGCAAATAAATTCATGCCAGAGATATGGATTTTGAAAAGCCTGATTTTTATTTATTAAAAGCATCTGTTTTGGGGCAGCTAGGTGGTGCAGAGCACCGCCCTGGAGTCAGGAGTACCTGAGTTCAAATCCGGCCTCAGACACTTAACACTTACTAGCTGTGTGACCCTGGGCAAGCCACTTAACTCCAATTGCCTCACACATACAACAAAAAGCATCTGTTTTTTTCTTTTTAAAATTTTATTTTTACCTTTATCAAAATAAAAGAAGCTTTTCCATAAACATAGTACAAAAAAAGATAGTTGCATATGAAACCGCAAATCTACTATGTACAAACTTGCCGTTCCTTCTAAATATGCAACAAAATTATCATGTAAATTTCTTTTTATTCTTCCCCTTACTCTTTCTCCCACCCTAGAGATGGCTACCACTGGACACAAATATGTGTGTGTGTGTGTGTGAGTGTGTGTATGTGAGTAAAATAATACTATACACATTTCTATATATCTTTTTCTGGATGTAGATAGCATCTTTTTCATATGTCCTTCATAGGTGATTTGGAAATTTATAATAGCCAAAAATAATTTATTCATGTAAAGTAGTTCTTTTTTTTTTAAGCGGGGCAATGAGGGTTAAATTACTCAACCAAGGTCACACTCAGAGTAAGTATCAAGTGACTGAAGCAGTGCTTTATCCACTGTGCCATGTAGCTGCTCCCATGTAAAGTAGTTCTTGAAACAATATTGCTATTACTGTACACAATATTCTCTTGGTTCTATTCATTCACTATAAAAAACATTTTATCATGCCAACATATTCTGCCTTATGATTTTAAGATATGTTATGACATATAGTGTTATCAGGAACTAAAGCTTCCATACAAAGCAAACATTGTGGTCTTTTTTCTCTCCATCCTAAAAAGAACTATTGATCCCAATGTCAAATAAAATGGATCAAATTTTCTAGACTTGACATTTTGTTTATATTTCTACATATTTTCCTCACAAGGAAACTCCTACTAACTTTGAATTATTTTCACTGATTTTAAATATTTTTGTCTCTTCAAATCAGTTAAGATAGGATATTCATTAAAATAGAAACAAAAATTAAGATAAGCTTAAATTTCCATTTAATTGTTGGAAAATCTAAATTATTATATATGACTCAAGTTATTTCAGTATTTTTTGTTGCCTATGGGGAGAAACTAATTCATTGTCTATTTCTCAATATAAGAGATAGTACAGTACTTTTAAAACTATTTCACAAAGATTGCTTGCCTTTGAATTTAAATTCAGTTGTGTTCAAATACCGCAAGCAGAGAGATGACACAAACTAATTTGATTCATTATCTTATGCCAACTAAAAGTGACAGTGGCAAACTTATGCCACAGTTGACATTCAACTTAAATTTTTAACCTAGTTTGTGCATACTATATAAAATAATTGAGTATGCCTTTGGTAACTGTCAGTGTGAGAGAATTCACTATATTCATCTCACTGATTCACTTTGATTTGAAATTTGTTTTCATTGAAAAAAATAGCTGTGTTGTTTGCAAAGGTATTTGCTAAGATATTTACAATCAGTTTGGTCATTGCTATGTGCCAGCTAATAGATCTCACTCTCCCTTCTACCTCTTCCCCTCCATGCATACTACTATTCATAAATGGGAAAGCTTTATCTAGAATAGGGGTTTCATTAGAAGTTTGCTGAAGATGAATTGCTCGTTGTTCCTCTTTAAAGGATAGAATCTTATAAGAGAGAAGCCCTCTCTCTACTGACCTCAAAAAGATGGTGGACAGACTGACCCACTTTTCTCATGTCTTTTCAGCTATATCACCAGTTCTAAGTCTTCTCCACTAGAACTCTGAACTCTGCTTCTGAGTCCTTCAGATGTGTGACAAAAAAAAACTTTTTTTTTTTTTCTTTATCTTCCTGGAACTCACCACAATCAGGTCTGTCTAATTCTGCTGCATGTATCCCTTTCCACAACTTTGCACTTCACTTTTATGTGTTGTTTTCTCCCATTAGAATGTATCTCCTCAAGGGGTTTGCTAAGATCTCTATCTCAAGCACATAGCACAGTGGCTAGAACACAGTAAGTGCTTAATAAATGCTTTATCTATCTACTTGGTGAGATGCTTCCATATTCCTTGGGCATGGTACTAAACCTGTATCTCTTATACACAGTGTAGGTTATACAGGGAATTTAATATGGAAAACTTTGCTTCTTTGTGTGGGACATACCCCATACACCCAAATGCAGATTCATTCAATCATTCATCATGCTGCATTCAAAATGAACTTTGTGGGTCAAATGATACATAGAAACTGTATGAGCACACTCTCCCCAGGGACCGAGGTGGTATATGGGAAATGTGCCCCCAGATGTTTTGGGGGTATAATGTACAAACTATTTTTTAACTGTGCTTCCCTTTAAAAACATATTGGGTTCAGGATAGAACATAATAATGATTTGATACAAAAATGGCATGGAACTGTTGTGAAGAAGTCTATGTACGATTATTTGAGAACCTCTGGGTGGGGATCTGCTTATGATATGTAATTACATTAAAAATACAATTCCCTGAGACCACAGTTTTTGAATGCCTGAGAGTGTCAGATAGTTTGGCAGTAGAAATCACTGATAACTATGTGCTATTCTTAACCTCTTTTAAGAAGATTTTATGTTGATTGGAAGAAAATATTATAGAGATTGATAATCAAAGGTCAAGAGCCTATAGTACACATGACCCAAGGTGAATGAGCTTAAATTCTCCAGGGGGAGAATTTAATGCACCCATTGTTCTCTCCTTACTCTGGAATGGTACAACCAATCTGGAAAAAAAGAGAATCTTTCAGCAGTAAGAGCATGCTAACACAAACAAAAACAATCCTCTCAAGGTCCTCAGTGAGATATCTTCCCAGCTATGGACCACTGAGGCCAAGTGAAACATTTTCCCAGTATGCCTCAGACTTCAGTGCAAATTTTCCTGGAGATACACAATGGGGAAAGTTACTACTCCTGGAAGGATAAAAAGACTTAGAAGCACCTAATTAAATATGTCCTATGTGTTATGTTTCATTATAAGTGCTGGATATCCAGAGAAATACAAAGCCAGTCAAGACCTCGAGGGGTTCACAGTCTAGCAGGGCAGACAATATGAAAACAATTATGCACATACAAGACTGCAAGTAATCTCAGTGGGAAGGCACTAGCACTAAGGGAAAGACTTCTTGTATAAGGCAGAATTTAAGATGAGGCTTAGAAGAGTTAAGAGAAATGATTAGAAGTAACCAAATATTGGGAGATCAAGATTTTTTTTCCCTTCCTTATTTAGAGATTAGATCAAAGCTTAGTTCTCTGCAGGGCAGGACTGGTGATGAGATGAAATCTTGGAATTGTTACCCCACCCATATAGAGAACCTTACAGAGAATTCGATCTAAGGTGAATTCTGGCCCACTGTGTTCCATTCAGGCAGGCTAGATTGGCTGGCTGGCGGTGGTCTGGCTTGGGATAATCTGTGTCCATTAATGACATGATCAGTCATATCGCCCAGCTCTCATTATAATGGGTCCAGCTATTCATTCTCTTGTTACTTGTTAACCAGAGTTCATTGTCAACTTCAATAACACCTACTTTTCCAAGGGCATATGAGTTGAGTGGGTTCAATAAGGTGTCTGGCATTTAAGAGTGCCACTGATCCCTTTTGTTAATTATTTGCTAGCATGATTAATACAATTATTTAATTACCCAGAAAGTATGTCTCTTGGACTTTTTTATGTCACAGAATCCAGGGAAATCATGAAGGGAAAGGAGGAGAGAGAACATCTAAGCTGGATGTATAGTCAATGACAATGCCCAGAGTAAAGTGATCTATGAAGAAAATCAAGGAAGGCAGTGTCACTGAAACTGGAAAGGAAGGAAAGGGTCAGGGGTGCAACCAGAGGGAGAAAGAGAGACACCCCAGGGGCAAGGGGTGCTGAGGTGAGAATTTCAGAATCAATTTCATTTTGCAGAATGATGAGTTTCTGGGAAAGTTGGAGTTTCAGAAAACAGCCCGGTGGGAAATAATTGAACCTACAACAGCTAAAATGCTTGTATAGATTTGTTACCCCCCCAAAAGTAACATAGATGGAGAAAAGGGTGCAGGAGAGATCCTTTGAGGATACTCAGAGTTAATAGATGTGATCTGGATGAAGATCCAGCAAAGGATACAGAAAATGAATGGTCTGTAGGTAAGAGGAAGGACAGGAGGGAGTAGGAACATGAAAACTTAGAATGGATCATTGAGCAATAGAGAGTAAATAATGAGGTAAAAGGCTACAGAGAAATCAACAAGAATGAGGACTGAGGAAAAGCCACTGGGTTGGACAATCAAGAGACTACTCTGCAACATTGGATAGGGCAGTTTCAGTTGGATGATGAGATCAGAAGCCAGACTGCTGAGAGTTGAGAATGAGAAGAAAGAGAAAGGGGGTAGTCATTGTAGATGACTTTCTCAAGGAAGTTAACAGTGAAAGTTAGGAGAGAAAAATGTAAGTTTGGATCAAGTGAGGCCAGGAACAGAGATCACTCCAGTTCTTCAAAACAGACAACCTTACTACATAATGAATTGTTTATGAGTCTATCCCATCTGGAGTCAAAGGACCCCCCCCAAAGAAATGATAGTGAACTGTGTTCTAATTCTATAAAAAATATGTGAGTAAATTATTTTGTAATTTATAAAAGTTTTAGTTTCCCATGCACTGAGTTAAAAGGAATTCCCACATTTGAGCTACATCTATGAAGTGAAATCAAGAGTATTCTGTACCAGATAAGTATATTACTTACCTTGAGTGCTTGTTTAGGAATTAGGGACTGACACTTTTATCCACACCTGTGGAAACTTATGCATGCTGTATTTAGAAATTTTCCAGAGGTTACTCTGGGTGGATGCATAATGAGCCAATGAGACAATGATCTCTTGGGTTATCCTGTAAAGATCAGATCAGTTCATGGTAATTCACAACATGGGGGATCTTGGAGCTCTGTTTACAGAGGAAAAAGCTTTCCTTTGCACCCAAATAAACTTCAATCATTTCATAATTTTATTTACTGATGGCACTATTTTTGACACATTCTTCTTGATTGAGTACAATTTGCTTCAGTGTTCTTAACCTTTGCTCCACAAACTCACAATAGGTTTTTTATGGATAGATTTCAGGGAGTCTGTGAATTTAGATGGGAAAAATACAACTTCACTTTCAAGAAACTTCAACTAAAATTTAATTTCCTATAATTACTTTAAAAAAAATTCTTAGGAGTTCAGAAGCTTCATCTGATGATGGCCAACAGGTTTTATTACACACAAAAAGGTTAAGAACTTTTGCTCTAAAACAAAGCATTTTAAACTGTGGGTCATGACCCCATATGGGATTCTGTAACTGAAAATAAGGATTGCAAAAATTTTGGCAACACTAAAAGGCTATGTATACCTATTTTATATACCTTTATACCTGGGATCACGTAAAAATTTCTCAGGCAAAAAGGGGTTGCAAGTGGAAAGAAGCCATGTTCTAGAACATGATCTTATTCAATATTGAAATATAGCTTTTGTATCTGCCTGTGTCCTACAAACAGATTATAGAAATAATCTTTAATCTCTTCTACAAAACTGATAAACAGAACAGAGAAATTATAATATCTTATGCTATCTCCTACAATTTGTTCCCATACCTATTCTCCTACAAATATAATAACCAGATCAGAGAATTTAATATCTCCTACAAGGCAAACCAGAGACAGACGGAAAAAAATATCACTTTAATATTTTGTCCCAAGAATAAATATATAACACATGATCATGTGGAGAATCCCCTCCTGAGAAGAGAGCTAGGGGGACTCCACATTTCTGAGGGTATATATGGTTTTTTGTCCAGTGATTACAGGGTGTTGTCAGTTTCAATACTATGATACAGAAGCAAAGGCAGTTTAACAATTTCCGTTATAACAAGTGTGGAGGAAATACTGAAGCATCATGATAAGATTACAGGATTTAAGAAAGGGTTTGGCAAGGATGAGGATGTTCAGATGTCACCATAAGAGAGGGACTTACTATCCTGAGTGAAAAGAAGACACTAGGTAGGGTCTTTTATCTGTTAGCTATTTCGGTTCAGTTTGGAGTTCAGTTGAAGGATATTTTGCTCATATTAATCCTATTAATCCAGGGTTTCATAAAATACTTTTGGATAATAAGTTACCCCCATCAAATCCAGGTGATCCATATATTCATATTAACAATCTCAACAACAAACATGTCCTCACTATATGTAAGACATTGAAGATATAAAGAATCAAAAAGGACCACTCTGCCCTTGAGGAATTTAGAAATCTATTCTTTTTAAAAAATGATAATAAGATAGATATTATAGATGGTTGAATGTGATCAACTTGAAAGGACAGATACAAAAGGGCTCTAAAAATGTAGGGAAGTAAAATCCCTCTTCAGCTAAGGACAGATTTCACATAGGAGCAACACCACATTTCGGAATTTAAGGAACAGAAGGATTTTAATATAGACAGAGGCAGGAAGTTAAAAGTCAGGGCTGACCTAGAAAAGAGATTTTTTAAAAAACCAATTTGGCTAAAAAAACCACCTTGGGTACTAGCTTTTGGATGGAGTTCTTTATTTGTTATGTTTAATATATCTAATTCTCTGAGGTTTCATGTTTCCACTAGTATGCCTTTTTCTTCAAATGATACAGATCATAATCCTGTCTATGACTTGGTAGATGGACTTTAAGATTGATTCTATAAGGTGGATTTCAGAGAATCCTGGAAGGACTTACATGAACTGATGCTGGGTGAGATGAGCAGAATCAGAAGAACATTGTACACAGTATCAACAACATTGTGTTTTGATCAATTGAGATATATTTGGACTCTTCTCAGAAATACAATGGTCCAACATAGTTCCAAAGGATTTGTGGTGGAAAATGCTCTCCCAAATCCAGCAAAAAAGAACTGTGGAATCTAGATGCAGATTGAAACATTCTATTTCGACTTTTTTTTTGAGGTTTTCCCCTTGTGTTCTGATTTTCCTTTCACATCATGACTAATGCAGAAATATGTTTAATGTGATTGTACATATAAAACCTATAGCAGATTGCTTGCTGTCTTGGGGAGGGGGAGGGAGGGAGAAAAATTTGAAATTAGAAATCTTATAAAAACAATATTGAAAACTATCTCTACATGTAACTAGAAAATAGTAAGATACTTTTATGATTTTAAAAAAAAGATAGGAAAACTAGGTAGCATAATGGAGAAAGCACTGGCCCTGGGAGTCAGGAATACCTGACATAAAAATATGGCTTAAGACACTTACTAGACCCTATTGCCTTCCAAAAAAAAAATTAAAAAGGAAAAGAAAGAAAAAAAAAGAATTGATGTTATGCCAAAAAACCAAACAAAAACAAATAAATAAATGGATGAAAGAAAGAAGAAAGAAAGAAAGAAAGAAGAAAGAAAGAAAGAAGAAAGAAAGAAAGAAAGAAGAAAGAAGAAGAAAGAAGAAAGAACAAACAAGTTAATGACTTTGCAGTAAATTTAGGGGTGAATTTCTCAGAACTTAGGTAGGATAGGTTTGAACATGCATAGTCTGTCAATAGTCCACACCCATACTCAAAGTCTTTTGACTTGTAGGATCTGCCACAGTCTGTACTCTAATACTGCAGCTTTCAAGAATTCAGGGTAACTGGACACTGAGGTATTGAGCGTGTGTGTGTGTGTGTGTGTGTGTGTATAGGTTTGTTTGTGTTGGTAAAATAAAATGGATGTTTCATTTTTTATAGTAAACAATATGGTTCTACTCAGACAGTATTTTTTTTATCAGTTTGGAAAGATTTCTACTCACTTTTTTTGATTTGAAGAAGTATTGAGTGGATTTCCCCTGAATTCTCCAGACTTTAACATCTTAGTTGTAGTGAGTTTATGTCTAGTTAATGCTTTTTGCAAGCCCTAGTTAGCTTGGGATAAATTTCTGCCAAGGTTCTATGTGTAAGTAAGCAAGATGAGAAGCCCTGCGTAGAAAGATACTTCCTCTTTGCTTTGAAGTGCCAGCATCCATCAATGAACATCTACATATTCACTGGCAGTTATTCAAAATCAAATCCAATGCTCAGAGAAGTCAACAAAGCTAAATTCTTCCAAACTGTGCAAATGTGAATTATAGATAAACAGACTTAGTGGCAGGGGAGCTGTGGGAAACTCTTTGCAGCCAAAGCTGGTAGTAGCTTGCCTTTGGCTACAGATAGTATAGCTTTTTCTGCTAGGCACTGTGACGATACCATATCTGCAACTGTTAAGCAAGCTGATTTTCCAGTAGTTTGCAAAGCTTTTTTTAATGGTTCTGTTCCTATTAACTCTAAGAGAAGCTGCATCAATAAAGCAAAATATAAACAATTTAGGTATATAAAATCTTAAAGAGGTATATTTGATTACTAGGTGATAGTTTATTTTGACATGAGATACATGATGGGACCCATCATACTTTTCTACAATCTATAACTGATTAGCTATAATAATTGGCGTGTCCATTTGTACTGCTTAGATTCCTCTTGGCTACAAATCTCACCTCAGACACTTACTAGATGTGTGACCCTGGGAAAGTCACTTAACCTACCCAATTGCCTTAAACATCTGGGGCTATCTACTGTTGTCCTGATGTATATCTTGCCACTGGACTCAGATGACTCTGGAGGGGAAGGTGGGTTGGTGACCTTTCACAGTCCTTCCTCACTTAAATCCACTTCACTGCAAGTCATGACATCACCCATGGTCTTCTTTGAGAAGGAAGGACAAACATACGTAGTTCTGGATCTGTGTCTATCCTTGGGATTTTGAGCTACGGTATCTCATTGGGGGGGGGGGTTGTTTAACTCTTTTGTTTTTCCTGAGGCAATTGGGGTTAAGTGACTTGCCCAGGGTCACACAGCTAGTAAGTGTTAAGTGTCTGAGATCTGATTTGAACTCAAGTCCTCCTGATTCCAGGGCCGGTGCTCTATCCACTGTGCCACCTAGCTGCCCCTGTATGTTTAACTCTTAAGTATAGGGGTAAAGCATGATCTGAAAAGAATCAAAATGATAATGAGTGGTGGTGGTGATGATGATGATGATGATGATTGATAATGATTATAATCAATGGTATTTGTAAAACACACTAAAGTTTGCAAAGTATTTTCTATATATTATCACATTTAATCCTCTCAGCAAACCTGGGAGATGATTTTATTATCTCCATTTTGTTTTTGTTTTTGTTTTGGTGAGGCAATTTGGGTTAAGTGACTTGCCCAAGGTCACACAGCTATTAAGTGTTAAGTGCCTGAGGCCGGATTTGAACTCAGGTACTCCTGACTCCAGGGCTGGTGCTTTATCCACTGTGCCACCTAGTGCATTGTCTCCATTTGGCATATAAGAAAACTAAAGAGAGTAAGTGTTATAACCAGGGTCACATAGTTGGGAAGTGTCTAAAGCAGGATTTGCACTCCATTTTTCTGTCTCCATGCCCTACTGTGCCACACAATGCAATGGAGAGAAAAGTTGTGGGTGTGAATGAGCTGCAGCATCGTAAGGGATATGGGTATATGGGAGTAGGCATTCACCCTCACAATTTTGATAAGACAGCCTAAGTGTTTCACCAGAAATGCATTACATGCTATAAGAACTGGAGGACAACCTTTAGCATGTTAGATGGAGCATCTCTAGAGGATTTACAGAAATACATGGGCAATAATCATTGTCCATGAAAAAGTGTGAAAAAGTTAAAGGAGAGGAGGGAGGTCCCTCACCAGTGAGCTCAAGCATCCATCTCAGAAAGTAGAAAGGTCTAAGAAAACAATGCACATGCCAAGCCTTGAGGAAGTGACGAACACCTTTGGGGGTAAGATCCCTTAATATCTGCTGCTGTGCAGTACATAATGTGAGTATTATTTAAGTTAACATGAACAACAGGACTTTTATTTTCTGTATTCTGGAGTGAAACATTTGAATTGAATCTCCACGAAGAATTTTTTGATAGTAGGCATGCCTAATGGTACTAAGACGAAGCTGTTGAGGAAATCTTACATAGAACATTGAATGATTTGGGGGAGGATGTGAAGTACATTTTACATGTTGCAGGAAGGCAGACAGAGCCCTGAAGGTAGTTCGTAAATAACTCGCAACTTTCTAGTGTCCCTGGAGAGATCAGATCACCAAAGAAGAGAGAGAAATAAAACTTGAGACTCTCTTGCATAAGGGAGGGATGTTTGAAGATGCCACACAATACACGTATGAGAAAAAAAATAAACATAACCTAGAAAAAGGCGATATATAAAAAGTTTGAGAGAAGTGGTTTCTGGGTAATTGAGTCATTTTATTAATAATGCTAGCATTTTTATTAATAAAAGAGGTCATTGGCACTCTTGAATGCCAAAGACCCCTCATGGCAATGGGCTCCCAATTTATATGTCCTTGGAAGAGTGACTCCATCAAGAGATCCAAGGCTTAAACAATCCACAAAGCTTCCTGGGGGCCTAAATACAAAAGCCTTTGAAGCAGCTACATCCTAAAGGCTTCTGAGCAACAGATCAGTATGGCCAACGAGGCAGAAAAGTGTCCAACTAAATTAATGATTATCATTGCTGAATATCCTTTCCCTGCTTTGGCTAAGTAAACCTCCTTTTGTTAATTAAAAGATGGTCTACCAGTTTCTAAATTTATTCCATTTCCAGATCTGAAGCCTGAGACTCACTGAATCATGCCTACAACAAGATTCTAAGGGTAAAGGAAAGAAATGAGAAGGCAGCTTTCATCTAACCAAAAAACATTTTAAACATCTGATCCTAGGGAATCTTTTGGTGCAGTACATAGAATGCCAGACCTGGAGTCAGGAAGATCCATCTTCCTGAGTTCAAATCTTGTGAGACACTTCTAGCTGTGTGACCCTGAGCAAGTCATTTAACTTTATTTCAGTTTTCTTATCTCTAAAATGAGCTGGAGAAGGAAATCATAAACCATTTCAGTATATTTGCTGAGAAAACCCCAAATGGGGTCACAGAGAATCAGACCTAATTGAAATGACTAAACAACAACAACTCTTCGAAGAATGTTGGAGAAATAAACTACCTGGAAATGTTAGTGTATGTGAATCCTTTCATTGCCTTGGGGAAGAGGAGAAACATGGGGAACATCTATGCAAGTGTTACAGAGAGTGAAAGAGGCTAGTCATTTAACAATAACCAAGTTCTGCAAAGCCTATGCCAAGTGTATGTTACAAAGCATCTCACAAAGAAATCTGTACTGATGCTAAGAAGATAGAAGTATTTCTTACCTAACTACACCCACAAAATTTTGGAGAGTTAAAGACTTTTGGGGAATTTAGAAGCTCCTAACAGAGATTTATAAAGAAATATGACATCATTGTCAAGAATGCAGGGGCAGCTAGGTGGCTCAGTGGATAAAGCACCGGCCCTGGAGTCAGGAGTACCTGAGTTCAAATCCGGCCTCAGACACTTAACACTTACTAGCTGTGTGACCCTGGGCAAGTCGCTTAACCCCAATTGCCTCACTAAAAAAAAAAAATGAATGGGAAAATGACCAGGCTTACTTATATCACAGTAAGAGAAATAAGGGTGGCACAATCAGGGAAGTCAAGGCAACAAACATTTTTTAAACACCTACTATAAGCCTATGCTTATCAATGTCTTAAATACTGGGATACACACACAAAAGGATACACAAACACAACCCTTGATTTCAAGAAGCTCATGGTTTTTAATGGGAGATAATAACATGAAAACCAATTATGTAACAACCATATATACAAAGGATTAATTAGAGGTAATCTCAGAATTAGAGGAGGCATTCAGGGGTACTGAAAAAAGACTTCTTGTAGAAGGTGGGATTTTCACTGAGATTTGAAGGAGCCAAGAAGTGGAAATGAGGAGGGAGAGAATTCCAGGCATAGGGGACAGCCTATGAAAATGGATGGAGTTGGAAGAAGGAAGTGTCCATTATTAGAGTACAGATAGTATAATGTATGAATACCTAAATATATGTGTGTATATATACACACATCATATATGTTTATCATATACATGCACACTATCACAACAAAACATAAAATTTTAAACATAATATAACATATAATAATATTTGTTATTATGTATTGTATATTACTTATGAATTTATTAGACTAGTGTTTTTCTCCCTGATACATGCTTTTTTGCTAGTATCCAATATTGTATATGTAACAATCTACGTATATGGTATGCTGCGAAATTAGATATCTGTATTTGGTCACTGCATGCAATAGATTGCATAATGCCCTATGTTTTTATTATACAGTATCAGTGTATGACAATATTGTGTACATTGATTTCATACTTTTAATTAGATACTATGAGATAGAGATAGAAAATGCTATGAAAAAGAGCTAGACTCTTGATATGTAATTTATTGATATTAGGAATACTCAGGTAAAGAAACTCCCTCTATCAATGAAGCTCAACACCTTCTTTGTAAATTATAACCTCATAGAGTTTCCTGGAGCAGGGCTTCTTAACCTTTTTTTTTTTTACTCTTGACCCCTTTTTGCCTGAGGAATTTTTATACAACCCCAGATATGTAGATATGTAGAGCCGGTGCTCTATCCACTGAACCCCTATCTAGCCCTATCTATTTAGCTGCCCCCCTACAACAATTTTAATGTAGGGCTCTCAGTTTTAATTATTTTGTTGTTGTTCATCCCATTTCCTTTATTTTTGTCAATGTGCATATTGTTTTTCTGGTTGTGCTTAATTTGGTTTGCATCAGCTCATGTGAATCTTTCCATGCTTTTGTGGATTTCCCACATTCATTGTTTTTTACATTATAGGAATATTCCATTACATCCATGGGCTACAACTTGCTTAGCTATTCCTCAGTCAAATGGGCATCAACGTTGTTTCCTTATGAATATTCTTTCACCTTTCTCATTGTTCTACCTGTTAGTTTCATTACTTTATTTGGTACATTTCTTGCTGTTTTGAGGGGGTGGTTGTGAGAATAAAGGCCTGATGCTACCTCTTGCATTGATTGTGCTGGAAATCTGAAGTTAACCTCTCTTCCCGCAATTGTGTGCTTCTCCTCAGCTGGGCTGCTTTGCAAATAATTGTGTGTATGTATACATATACATATAAACATATACATTAATACACACATAGATAAATGTATACATGCATACACATTATATTTATAAACAAAAATGTATTTATGTATCTATGTGTATGGATATATGCACACACATCTATGTATGCACATATACATACCATAATATCCCACTAAACATACAATGTTCTAATTATTTTGCTTGGCAACTTCCCTCCCCATATATACATATATACTTAACATAAACACATACATTCTATAGAAAATCTCATTGGGTAATGGGGTTTCTTTCTAGCTAATGCTAATTAATTACTAAATAATTTATTCTGATGTTTTACATTATTTTCTTCATAAATCTAACATAGAATCTGAGACTATATTATAATGTTATTGTCTTCCTTTATGTCTAAAACGATGTGGAACAATTTGTTTAATATTGACAAATTGAATTCTTTTCACTCCTGCCTGAGTAGTAAACTGTATCTCACTGGAAAGGAAATGGGAGGAGAGATTACTGCTGTTAAAGCTAAAATTCTAGCTAGGCTGTGTAAAATATCTAATGAGTGGTCGCCAATAAATTATAAGCTTTAGCAAGAGTTAGACTTTTAAGCATTTATTAAGGAGAATAAGAATTTGGTAAAGAGAGAGAGAAAGGCCTACATTCATCTATCTATTAAAGGGAGAGAGCATTTCTAGCTCCGCTCTCCACCAGAGTCCACAGGAAAGAGCGAGAGTCAGAGCACCAGGCTCCCTCTTCTTCCTCCCACCAGCAAACATCACTTCCTGATGCCAAAGAAAAGACTCATGGTCTTGCCCTCAGAGACATTCACCTCATGGAGGAGCTTTTCTACAATAAGTCTCCAGCAGGTGGCGTCATTCCAATCATTACACTGCTACTCAAATTATATACTGTTTTATGCAAATTGAAGGCCTTAAGCTGGGGACCCCACAGAATGGATGAGTTGGCTACAATTGCATTGTTAACTTCAAGAAACCTTCTGAGAAAAATCATGCATTAAAACAGTTGGATTTAAGTTTCTGTGAGTGTCTATAATACTATTTTCTTTCCTTCGCATAAATGGGATGAATTTGATTAGAAATACCTCATTGGCTCTGTTTCATTGGAAGAGATCTGGGAAATAGACGGGACTCAGAGTTAGGACTATGCTTTTTATCTTGTTAATTTTCCTTACCCATTCTCATTAAACACCTGAAAACACAGGTGCCTTGCAATGTACTTGGCACAAAAGGCGCTTTATGAGGAGCAAGCTTTCTGTGTTTAAACTATATTCCAAAACTGTGCATAGACTGTCTGCTTGAGGGATATGGGAGTCTTTATCTTTGTGGAAACTCAGTCTGGATTTGTTGCATACCTTTCTCATATTGTTCCCAGTTGACATACACTTATCATACTATGGTACTGCTATATATTTCGGGGTGGGAGGAGGGAGGGAGGGAATAAGAATCTCTTTGCAAATAATCTTGTCATTTAAAACTCACAGAGGGGACATCACAAGATGCACCTCCGGCTTTTACAGAGGTCTCAAGAGAACAACAGTCTTTCAATTAGATTTCAGCATATAGCATTTGAGAGCAACATAGAGGAGAGGATGCGCTGCCCTCAGTCTCATCTAATAAACCCTGCTACTTAGCAGATAGTAACTACTTCCTCTGACTTTCATTGACATTTGCTAAGAGAACAGGGTTAAAAGTTTCCTGAAGCCAAGCCCACTATATATTTATTTCAAGGCAATTCTAACCAATTTATTTCTTAGATTTGTTTATCCTAACCAATTCTAACCATGATAATTCAGGGTAGTTCTAAGCAATACAATCTAATGCATTCAGATTAAATTAAAAGTGATATATATTGGGGGCAGCTAGGTGGCGCAGTGGATAGAGCACCGGCCCTGGATTCAGGAGTACCTGAGTTCAAATCTGACCTCAGACACTTTACACACTTACTAGCTGTGGGACCCTGGGCAAGTCACTTAACCCCAATTGCCTCACCAAAAAAAAAAAAAGTGATATATCAAAGACATTGCTAAATGTGTGGCATTGGTATTGGGAATGGAGTAAGGGAAACAGACCCAGCCATCAGAAATTTTATATTTTAATGGGAGGAGGGATAGTATGTAATATGTGAGTATATGTACACATACATACACGTGTGTGTGTGTGTGTGTGTGTGTGTGTGTGTGTGTGTGTGTGTGTACACGCACAATTAACACAAGTTAGCTTGGGGAAGGTCAGACACTAGCAACTAAGAAAGAAGATTAAGAAATACCTTCTCTAGGTAGTTAAATAAATTCCATGTATTTTGAAAACATTACCACTGAGTTCACATCTATAATTACATTTTAGACTCTGTGAACACAAAGGTAGCAAAGTCACTAAGTCCAGCATCTTTAAAATCATTCCCCTAGAAGCCTCGTTCTTATTATACATGGAACCCTGTGATGAACTGTGAGCAGCACAGTTCATGACACAAAGGTCCTCATGGTTTACTCTCAGAGTAGAACTGATGAAGTGCTTGTCCCTGCCCCTAGAAGGTCCTTCTTTTATGTCCTCCTCTGAATGTAATATGATTCATTTTCATTAAAGGAAAGGGGGAAAAAGCATCAAGTCCATTGTTCCACTGACACTGTATAAATTTCATGCAGTGTACAAAGTGCAGAATATATTGAGAGAACACAGTTAGTACAGATAGACTTTCCTATAAACCAAATGATTAAGAGCCCAGAAGGGTCGCATCAATTTTGCCTTGAGAAAAATCAAAGATATGGATGTGGAAGTAAAGAGGCAACATAAAATCGTAGTCGGATGGACTCCTCTGCTTGCCTCACAGGACCGCTGTGAGCAAAGCATTTTGTAAACCTTAGCACTTTAATACATACAAGCTGTTATTAGCGAACAATGGGAGAAGGACTTTGAGGGTTGAGAGGAAGGTGGTCCCCTCAACAGAAAGTCAGAGCTAGAAGGGACATTGTCTGATCTATCCCCCCTCATTTTACTAATAAAGCCATTGGAGTTCAAAGTGGTCCTAGGACAGGGAGGAATGTCTAGAATCCAGGAATCGTGCCTGCTAAGAGAGGGCCTCTTCCACTGTAACACATTTATTTCCTTAAAGAGCTTATCTGCCTAATGAGATAGCTTTTCTAAAACTAAAAACTGCTTTCTTTGAGTAGTAACTCTGATATTTTCCCTTGTCATGTTATTCCTATATCAGTCAATGATTGAGGACCACATTTGTCCCTCCTAAGACAGGGGTCCTGAAAACATTTCTTGTCATGAACCCCTTTGGCAGACTGGTCGAGCCTGTGTTCTCAAAATAACATTTTAAATTGTATAAAAAGCATAGAATTTTATTGAAATAGTTATGAAAATACCAAAAGGACCAGTTATTTCACAGGTTAACAACCTCTGTGTGAGGTTAGTATCTGGTTAGCAAGAGTCACTATAAAGGTTGGGTGAGAGCATTTTAAAAAGTAGCATGAATATCTTTGAATGCTAAATATAAATGAAAAGTAAAAGTTAAACTTTGTTCTGGGCTAGAGCTATAAATCTCCTGGAGTCTCTGAAGATACTCTTTTGTATAATGAGAGTGGGATCAATCTAGTCCCCCAATAGTCTATAGTGCTTCAAATTTATATTTTTATTTTCCCTTCTTTTAAAAAATATTTTCAATTCATAGAATAAAAAAAAATTTCCATAACATAGTTCAAGAAACTGCACATGAAACTGCAAATCTACCATATACAACTTGCTATTCCCTCTAAATATACAACAGTTATCATGTACATTTCTTTTTTCCCCTTTTTTCCTCTCTCCCCACCTTAGAGATGCCTACCATTAGACATAAACAGGTATATATGTATATATATATATGTGTGTGTGTGTGAAAATATTATATAATATTAATATGTTAATAGTACTATGATTAATATAATTAGTCTATAATTTATAATAATATAATGCAATGTAATGCTATGCTATGCTATAATAGTTTATAATGTCTATCCATTTTATTGTTAAGTTATCTGCTGAAAGTGTACGTAAGCTCTAAAACTAAAAGCTTTAATTTGGATGTTTTAAAATGGATTCGGGATCAAGAACTTTCCATGTAACATAATAAAGGATTATTTACTCAGATGATAGAAAAAATACTGAATTTATGAACATTGAATCTGAGTTCAAATCCCAATTCTTCCAGTGAATATATTGTGTAATAACGGTCAAGTCATTAGTTTTACAAATATCTCATTTTGTTTTCATAAATGCCCTGGGACAAAGGGGCAATTCCTTCCTTTTGTTGTTGTTCAGTCATATCTGACTCTTTGTAATGTCATGGACCGTAGCATGTCAGGCAGTTCTATCCTTCGCTATCTCCTGAAGTCTGTCCAACTTTGTTGTTTCCATGGTACTATCTATTCAACTTATTCTCTGCCATCCCCTTTTCCTGTTGCCTTCAATCTTTCCCAACATGGTCTTTCCAGGCCAGAATATTCAAGCTTCAGCTTTAATATTTGATCTTCCTTTAAATCACCTGGATTGATGTCTTTAAATATCAACTCATTTGTTATCCTTGATATCTGAAGGATTCTCAGAAGACATCTCCAACACCACAATTAAAAAGAGTTGATTCTGGGGCACTCAGTTTTCTGTATAGTCCATCTCTGAAGATACTCTTTTGTATAATGAGAGTGGGATCAATTTTTTCCCACTCTCTTTGCCAGGAAGTACTGAGACTAGAATCCAAGATCTTAGTGGGTTCTTTTTTTTATGGTGTTTCTGACATCAGAGTGGTATCATTCACATTTCTGAAACTGTTGATATTTCTCCCAGCAGTCTTAATTCCAGCTTTTGATTCATTCAGCTTGGTATTTCACATGTTGAACTCTGCATATAAATTAAAGAAATAAGATGACAATATAATATTTTAGTAATTTTCAGTTGTTTACAACTCTGTAACCCCATTTGGAATTTTCTTGGCAAAAATACTATAGTAGTTTGCCATTTCCTTCTCTACTTCACTTATACATGAGGAACTGAGGCAAACTGAGGCAAACAAGTGACTCACCCAGGGTCACGCAGTTAGTAAGTGTCTGAAGTCAGATTTGAACTCATAAGTTTTCCTGACTCCAGGCCTAGCACACTATCTAATGTACCACTTAACTGCCTGTGAGATTGCAATACACCGTACAATATATAAATGTTTATAAACATATATATGTATATATATGTGTATATATATATATATTTATAAATATATAAATGTTTCTCAGTAGTAGTATACTTCTACATGAAGCCACCATAATGTCACAACACTTTGAAATGTGCCTGATAAAAATATAAAGTTTCTGTTTTCCCCTCTGAAACTAATGTACAAAGGCAAGGTAATGTGTGTCAAGGTAATGTTTATGGATCCATTCTCAGAATCATTTTCTTAAATTCATAAAACAAAATAAAGGATGTTGAGATTAACTCTAGGAATTGAAGTTCTTTCAAGATAAGTAAATACTTAAAAAACAAAACAAACAACAAACAACTTAACCCTCCCCACCCCAACCCCAGAACTTATGATTTTTTGCTTTGGATACAACATCTTTGTGATGGATTTTTGTGTAGTCTGACCAAATGAGCCACTCACCATGTAGTAATATTTGGGCTTCCTTCTTTTGCCTTACATAGGTTGTATGCCACTTTACCACTTTAGTTACTAGTATATTATTTCCCTTTCTTAAGGGAAAAGATCATTAATATCTCCTTTAGAAAAATAAAAACTTGGTACATTCCTAGATTTTATCCTAAGAAATAATATCCTTAAAATGTCTCTGTTTTTATTATTATTATTATTATTTCCTATTCTCATACTTTTAGCCTCACTATTTTGTGCTCAGGCCCATCTTTCTGCACTTTTGAAAGACTTGGTTAGGTCTCTTTTGGTCCTGCATCCTCCTCTTTAGTCTTCCTACTGCTCTTTCTGAGCTATGAGGAGACTGGTGTTAGCTGCCACCCTCTTCAGTCTCTGGCTTCTGTCTCAGTTCTGGTGGTCCACTAGGACTGCTTGCTTTGTCTAGTTGTGTTTTCTTTCTTTTGTATGATGTTTGATAGGGAGTTGGTTTTGTCCTATACTTTGGCTTTGAGAGGTCCTGCTAGTGTGATGATCACAATGGTCTCGTGTTTCTTGTACAATTTCAGTGCTGAGCTTATGTCTTGAGATGCCTTTATCTTCTGCTGGGGTTCCTGGCAGTCTGCAGAGTATACAATTGGGCCCTTTAAGATCAGCATCTTAAGTCAAGGGGTGATTCTGTACCCAAAGTCTACTTTGATGGAGCAGGTCTAGGATCTGGTTTTAGGTCCTTGATTATTTTATTTATTTATTTATTTATTTATTTATTTTAATGAGGCAATTGGGGTTAAGTGACTTGCCCAGGGTCACACAGTTAGTTAAGTATTAAGTGTCTGAGGCCGGATTTGAACTCAGGTACTCCTGACTCCAGGGCCGGTGCTCTATCCACTGCGCCATCTAGCTGCCCCAAGGTCCTTGATTATTCATGCTGACTTTTACATTCAGCCTGGCTTGTAATTCCCTCTCTACATTACTGAACATTTTGAAGTCTGTTTTCTGATATCCTACTAACTTCCTCATTGCATCTCATGTACTCAACTCTTTGCATCTTTTTGTTCAATTCTGAAATGAAAGGAGGGATTCACTAATTGGTTTTCTTCAACAGTGATCTTTTAGGAGTCCTTTTCAGATATTTGATAGGATATGTGTGGGAGAGCTACAATATTCCAGTGGGTTAGTGTTCCTATTAATAGGAATATTGCCCCCATCAATCAAATCTGCAATCAACTCATAACTACTCATCTAGATTATTTTTATCCTCCAAAAACTTCAGAGCATTAAGTCCATCCTATATTCCAAGACAACTAACTCTAAATTAGCCTTTGTCCTTAAAAAATGTGTTTGAATTTCTTGGAAATCTGACTGTGATCCTCGATTTCTCTTATTATCACAAGGCAGCTAATATAACACTAAGGCTCTTTGAGGGTTCTCTTGATTCCTTTCACAATGATTACTCCATCTTTTTGTTGTCGTTGTTGTTGTTGTTGTTCTGCATATACTTCATTGTCATACATACCACATGGAAATTTAAGTGTTATTTGTTAGAGTTGATTCATGTCTACCTTGCATCATGCCATTGACTTCTGGAAATTCTTAAATTTAACTCTTCAGAGAATGTACTATTCCATGATCCATAGACATACAACAACACTAGAAGAATATTGGTGTTCAGAACTCTGACTTTTTTGTTTTAAGGGGGAAGTTTGAGATCATTAAAGAAATTTCTTATTTCCTAAAGGCTATTTAGTGTATGCTAGTACTAATTTTTTTTGGAAAGGGATGATATTCAAGTCCAAATTAAATCATGCATCAAATATTTACATCATACAAATTATATACTTTAAAAATTAGTACCCATTGCACATTGATGTTGTAGTTTCTTTCTTTATACCACAAAAAGACAGAAATATGTTTTAAGTTTTATTTTCCTTCTCTTTCTTGGAATAGGAGGGGGGAAAAACCCTGTCAATTTTGTTTTATTCGAGTTGGGCCATGAATTAAAAGGGGAGAAATGAGCCTGAAGGTCCTATTGTGTTTGTTTTTAAAACTTTTGAATTTTAAACGCAGAGATCCTTTCTTTAGGAGAATAAAGAAGATCTTGGGAGGAAAAATTAAAAAAAAAACAACTCATAGATTCTCTAAATTTAGGATATTTTTAACTCATTTGAACCATGTTATAAATATTTTTACCAACCAAAAAAGTTTTTTATTCTATTCTGTTCGGTGAATTCTTATGAACAGTAAAACAACAATGTATAAATATAATTTAAGACCCAATATTCCTTTCCTCCCCCCGCCCAAACCCTATTTAAAGAGCACTAAATTGGGGATTAAAAAAGCTGAAGTCTCATCCTAGCTCTAGCACTAATTAGCTTTATGACCTTGAGTGAGCTATTTCATTCAATTCGACAAATATTTATTAAATTCTTACTATGTGCAAAGCATTACACTAGGTGCTGGGGACACAAAGATAAAATTAATCATCTATTGCCCTTCTCACTTGAAAAATGAGTGGGTTGGACTACGTTTAATTTAACTCAACAAACATTTATTAAATACATATGGGACTGGATTCATAACCCTGGTGGAGAAGGGACCATTAGTCCATTCCCTTATTATTTATGCTATGAGGTGGTTGAATCATGTCTGAGATCACTTTTAGTTTTATAGTTCTATGAAACTGATAGGAATTATTCAAAAAAGAGAAATATTTCTACTATGTAGATTCCTTTGCAATACTTCTACCCATCCTTCCCCCACCTTCTTATTTCTACTTCCTTAATTTGTGCAAGGTTTCTTAACTTTTTTCTGTCCTAGACTCATTTGGTAATCTAGTGAACCCTGTGGATGCTTCAGAGTAATGTTTTTAATGCACACCACATGCTAGATTACAAAGGAAACCAATTAAAAGGAAATATATCATCAACATATTAAACAGCAAAGTTCAAGATCTCAGATTAAGTGCCCTTAGTTTATTTTTTATCACTTTATACATAGGTCCTCTCATGTGTGTATGTGTATATCTGCATATTTGCATATGTATGTATATATGTATATATCTTTTCATATTACACGTTAAAATGATTTTAATGTTAAAAAAGTTGAATTCCAAATGATATCCTTCTCTTTTCTCTTTGAGATGGTAAGCAGTCAGATATAGGTTATACATGTGCAATCATGACACATAGGTTCTTGTGTGTGTTTCCTAAATATTCTTGCCTCCAGACTCCCTTTCCTCTAATCTATCCTATGAAATCAGATTAATATTATTAACAATAATAGGTGTCTGCTACACAATTTTATCTTGTGCTATAATTGTTCAAGAACATTGTGTGATTTCTGACTGCCTATTTCTAAAAGTACAAATTTCCTGGCCTGAAATTCAAGATCTGGAACAAGCTGCCACAAATCCAGCTTTCAATCCCAGGTCTCTTCTAAGATTGCAAATCCAACACTGTTCTCTTCCCCTAGATGATGATGAAGTAGTAGTAGTAGTAGTAGTGATGGTGATGGTGTTTTTAAGTAATTTTTCAGTGATATCCAACTCTTCATGACCCCTCTCGGGTTTTTGGTTTTTTTTTTTTTGACAAAGATACTAGAGTGGTTTGTCTTATTCTTCTCCAGCTCATTTTAAAGATGAAGAAACTGAGGCAAACAGGGTTAAGTGACTTTCCCAAGGTCACACAGCTAGTAAGTATCTGAGGCTGGATTTGAACTCAGAAAGAGGCATCTTTCTGACTCCAGGCCCTATAGATGATATTGCTCCTTAACAACAGATACTTTTTTTCATACTTTTTTCACAGTAAGAGTACCTAGAATATACTTTGCTTATTATGCATGATGTTCAATGTTAGTTGTTTAAATTAGTCACTGAAAATTAGAGAAATGTTTAAACTAAATAGAAGTCACGGTCTAAATATATCCTTGAGAAGTGAACAAACATTTGACTTTGGGGAAAATTTCTTGTCCCTCTCAGGTTGTTAATAATATTTTGTAAATTACTTCTATTAAGGCACTTAATGAATTTTTAAAATAATGTTGCTCTTCAAAGTGAACAATTTGCTTCTCATGGGAAGGACCAGAGCCAAAGGCATAGGAAAGTAAATGAATGTTCCTTGATGCTTAGCATTAAAAAGAAGGAGGAGAAGGAGAAGGAGAAGGAGAAGGAGAAGGAGAAGGAGAAGGAGAAGGAGAAGGAGAAGGAGAAGGAGGAGGAGGAGGAGGAGGAGGAGGAGGAGGAGGAGGAGGAGGAGGAGGAGGAGGAAGAGGAAGAGGAGGGAAGAGGGGGGGAGGAAGAAGGGTGTAGGGAGCAGGAGAAGAATGCCAAGATTAGATTAAGTTAACCAGATGTTCCAGTTTTATCCAGGTAGGGTGAATAAAACTTGTACAATTTGTGTGCCATGGGAGATTACAGCCATGTTTCATTTATTCAATAACTATTTTTTGAGGAATTCTATGCTAGGCACTGTTACAAAAATTATAAAAAAATTCTACACCATCAAATTAGGATAGTAACATGAATTTGGTCAAGTTCTCTTGATTTGCTGGTGGACAAAATCGAGAGAAACGAATGGCAGAATAGTATACTTAGGTAAAAAATCAGTGGAATAAAAGATCTCAAATAATTTTGATTAGTCAAATGATATCAGTCTAAAGGGAGGTTTCTATTAGAGTGCAGGATAGTTCTATAACGCGCTCTTTAATGCAAAACATTTTTATGAATGACGTGGATAAAGGTCTATATGAAATACTTATCAAATTTGTGCATGTATAGCAGTCCCTATAGGCTCACTTTTCTAATTTGCACTCATCATTATCATGTGGGTCCCCAAAGGATAGCTGACTACCTCTCCCCTCAGGGTTCTGATGCTTTCTAGTATTGTTGTTCCTGAGCCCTCACTGGTGTCCTTCCTATTTTCAAACAGAATCAGTTGGCCTCCATTTACTTTTTTAATAAAAGGGATATAATAATAATAATAATAATAGTTATGGAAATATTTTTGAAAACTCAATGCACAATTCTCTCCACCCCTTTACACATTGGTCTCATACTTGAAGTACATAGTGAGTATACATGTAAAAGTGGTACCTTCTGTCTCTGACCTGGGAAGTATTCTCCCCTCCCCCAATTGTGGAATGTACCTAAAGTTCCCCTTGAGTGAAACTTTCTGCTGGGACCTATCAGAGCATTAATGCTCTTCTAGGTCCATAGTTGACTCCTCTCTCTTCAAGTGTTACACTCCCTGAAGCTGATATGATCTTTGGGAGATTGACTTTCCATATTTATCAATAGGCCATATCTTTATTATTGGCTACTCAAATTTGATTTTATTGTGTTAAAGGCTAAAATTCTAGCAATTCTGTCTAAAATATCTAATGAGTGGTCACCAATAAATTATAAGCTTTAGCAAGAGTTAGGCTTTTTAGAATTTATTAAGGAGAATAAGAATTTGGTAAAGAGAGAAGAAAAGGCCTAGATTCCTATATATTAAAGGGAGGGCGCATTTCTAGCTCCCTTCTCCACCCGCATCCTCAGGCAAAGAGCCTACTCAGAGCGCGAGGCTCTTCCTTCTTCCCACCACCAGCAAACGTCACTTCCTGATGCCAAAGAAAAGACCCATGGCCTTGCCTTCAAAGACCTTCCTTTCATGGCGGAGCTTTTCTACAGTAAGTCTCCAGCAGGTGGCGTCATTCCAATCGTTACAATTGGAAGGAAAGCTTTCTGGGGAAAAAAGTTCTCTTATAATTAGGAATTTAAGGGTGGCACAAGTTCTATGAAAATCATTATAGAATGTATTTCTTTTGTAGATTAAAGGTTGTTCCATTTACTAAAAGATAACTCTCCAAAGTAACTAGAGGTATTTAAATGGTGAAATGTCTTTCCCTTGTTGCTCTATCCATATGCTCCTTAAGCCTTAATCTTTCCCTTATGGTAGAGAAGATAAACTATAATAATAAAAGCTTGATGTTTCAAACACTTGCTGTTCATTTTATTCCTTTTGTGAAACTTCTTTAAGTCTTGAAACATTAGGTGACATCATGCCACCTTTCTTAATCTTAGCTACTTAATGTATAAAATGATTGGATTAGATGACAACTCTAAAATGTTTCCTAGCTGTAACATTATATTTGGCAAATTGTTTCCCAAATATTAACACAGAGAACCAGTCATAAAGCAATATAATTAATCAATTATGGTATAATGGTCATCTGGTAACTATGTAGAGCCCATTAGTTTTCTAAAATAGTGTCTATGAATGGAGGATTCTAGGGAGTTACTTCTAGGAGATGCACGATGGTATGTGATGGAATTGCCTTGGAGAGACTGGAGAATTTTTTAGACATTCTCTGATTCCTATTGGCCCATCACATGGTTGGGAGGAGTCCTTTTCCATTGGTTGCATAAGCAGAATTATAAGTGCCTTCAAAAGGGCATCAGGTAAGTTGTCTTTTGTCTGCATTTACCTCTGATGGCATTAAAATGACTCCTTTGCTTACAGCTTCTTGTGAGATAAACCAAGAAATGGGATTAGGTCTTTGACCTTTTCATTTATTCTTTTCCATTTTAGGAGCTGTTAGTGGAACATCTAACCTAGTAGTTTCAAAGGCTAGGAAAGGAAGTCACAGGTATCTGGGCTTCAGAATTCAGGTACAATTTTTCATCTAGCACAACACCGATGTCCTGAGGTGCCATATGCAAGGAGTGTTCTTTAGGAATGGCCTTTGGAACTAGAGTCCAGTAGAAGGACTCTTCTAGCAATGATGTCACCTATGGTCTCAAACTTGGTAGGAACAACACTATGTAATAATTAAGGTAAATTATGAGCCAACTCATCCCTGCTTCCCCCTGGCCTCCCCACCAAAACCAAAACAAACACAAACAAGGTGATACAGAGAAGATTATATTTCCAAGGTACTGCGGAAAACATGTTTGTTCTGGCTATATCCATGGTAAATTTCAAGAAAGCTATACTGATCTTAAGGGGTCAAATGGAATTGGGATATATGGTCACATCCCCTAAAATAGAGGGGAAGCACAAGTTAGTGGGATTTGGATATACAGATATAGATATAGATATATGTATATAGATAAAGATGATATAGATCTCCATATATCTACACATGCACACATATATCACATATCTAATAGATATATCACATATCTAACACACATGCATAAATAACATATATGCATGTCTCACACACATATATAACACCATATATGTGTGTGTTTTTATCTAGATATATGTTAGATATGTGCCATATGCTCTATAGAAATGGAAAGCATCAGTTATATAGGAATATAACATTTGAATTATGGCTTTCTATTTTTGAACTGGAGTCTTAAGAATTTATATTTATCTCTTCTTGTCCAGGAATTACTAGCTAAGATATTCTTTTTCTACACTACTAACAGCATCTAAAGAAGCAAATATCCATCCCCAAGTCTTCATGCATTCATTTCGACAGGCCAGATATTTGGTTGCTTTTCGCTTTGCCCCTGCTTTAATAAACTATGTAATGCATGCTTTTTAGTAAGGGCTAAAAGTTAATTGAGATGTTGAGTGTAGAGATAGAGAGAATGGCCTTGGTATTATCTTGTTGACAGCAGAAATAGGCAGGAGGACAAATGAAGTTTACCTACAGGCAAAACTGCAGTTCTTATACCATGGGTTTCACAGGAAGTGCTGTCTGGATATGTTACCTACTGCAAGTCACTTATAATTTATGTCAAAATCAAAAACATTGACAAAAATTGTCAAGGAAGAAGTAGATAAGGTAGCTATGATAATAACATCTTATACTTATTGATTTTAAAACATTATTTTATATCATTTGACCTTCACAGTAACCCTATGAGGTTGATTTTGTTATCTCCATTTTACAGGTAAGGAAAACAAGGAATATAGAAGGTAGATGACTCAGAGGCTCATAAGATAAGAACTGAAAGGGACCTTAGAAGTCAATGAGTCCAATGCTTTCATTTTACAGTTGAAGGTGAGGAACGGAGAAGATTAAGATTTACCCAGGGTTACAAAACTAGTAAGTATCTGAAAAAAGGATTTGAAACCAACCCTTCCTGACTCCACATTCTTTAAGAATAATAGTTGGGGGTAGCTAGGTGCCACAGTGGATAAAGCACTGGCCTTGGATTCAGGAGGACCTGAGTTCAAATCTGACTTCAGACACTTGACACTAGCTGGGTGACCCTGGGCAAGTCACTTAACTCCCATGGCCCTGCCAAAAAAAAAAAAAGTCTATAATAGTAGTAAAGCAGGATTCAAAAACCACAATTTTGCTGGTGCCAAGTTTGGCACTCTCATCTTTTTGGGACTTAGTCCTTCTTTTCTCAACAATAGCAACAATAGGTGGAATACTATGGTATAATTCAATAAACACTAGATTTAGAATAAAATTTAATTTTAGATACCTTCTCTATAAGCTGGAGGACCATTGGCAAATCACATAAACACTTTGGGCTGCCCCACAATAAAGGTGTTGGACTGGCTTTAATATTTTATGCTATGAACAAACCATAATCATTGCAGTAATTTATGGGTACTGGAAAACACATAGAGCAGATGTGTTCTGGGCAGCAGTGATATACTTTCTGGGGCAGAAAGTATGCCTGGTAGTTTTTAAGTTGGAGGTTGTAAATGAAGGTGAAAGAGAAAGGAACTAATGTTGTACAAGCTCTAGGAGTCTCTTTGGTAAAGGGGGAATTAGATTTATGACTGTGAGGCTGTGCTGTGTGGGCATATGCAAGGATAGACAGTGCAGCAAGATTTCAGATCCTGGGCAAGTGAAGAGGTGAATGGGGTCTGGGTGGTGAAATTTAGGTACATTGAGCCAAACTATGGAGATGCTACAATTGCCAGTAAGCAAAGGTGTAATTCTAGTGCTCCAGTTTTGGGGAGGATCAGCAATACTCTAAATTCATTGATAGGAAGCTTCGTTTAGTATGAGTTAAGCAGAAGTTGAATGCCTCACCAGCTACCCATGTAGAATGTTGAGGTCAAACTACATTTTCAAGGTGAATGCACGCCTATCCTTGAGAAGGATGATTTGAGGTCAGAGGGGGTTCACATGGGATGTGCAATATGTGTACTAGTTATGCAGGTATTATTTGCTTTTATTAGTTTCTTATGATTAAAGAGGAGCAGTCTTTAAGTATGACTAGGAATATACATCTAGGGAAGCAAAGGGTAATAATTCAAAGGAGAATAATTTCCCTAAATAAGATGGGGGCTGATCCATCATTGGATTGGATAATATACACCAAATCTGAAGCAAATGGAAGGAAGCCCACAAAGGGAGAGACAAGGGATGAGTGACCTCAGTTCTTTAAGAACCAGAGAAATTTTGAATTATATCCAGAATACCTTTGAGTATTGAGTGATAGGTCAACTTGATACTAAATTGACAAACCATGCTCTAGACTTGACTACTGGAAAATATCATTCAAAGAGGATCACAGTGTCCTCGCTTTGACTCTTTCCCACAGTGTTAGGTACATAATCAAAGAAGCAAAGGAAATAAAAATCTTGAATAAAATATATACATATATGATTTCACATCAAGGAAAGATTCTTTTTCAACATGTAGGAACTAATCTAATGGCTAAAATGTGATACCAAAGCGTAAAATATGCCATCTTTCCTCCCTTCCTACTTTTCCTCTCTCCTTTCATTCTCCTTTGCTTTTTTTCCTATTTTCTGTTCTTTTTCCTCTCCTTTCTCCATTCCTCCCCTCTGTCCTTCATTTATTGAGCCCTTACATAGAATTTAATTGTCCTAAGTGCTGGGGAATATGGAAAAAAATTTAAAAAGAAATACCCAAACAGAGAAGAGATTATACTTGTTTGGGTAATTATGCAGACAAACAAATAAGAATAATAAAATGATAAAGTATTGCAAAGTAAGTACAGACAATTTCCTATGAAGGCAAATAGAGAAAGTCACTAAAAAATAGAGAATTCTCAGTTCTTAAGTTCTATTCTTTGATAGGTTCCACACTTGCTGATTTCCTGAATCTCAATATAATAGTTATCAGTGAACTATTTCACATATATTTTGATATTTCATTAAAGGATTTGAAGATCAGTTAGGCAATATTACAATTTTTCTTTCCATCATTTTGTCACTTTCATTTTTCCTTGTATTTTGGCTAATAGTACTAGAAAATGTATGAGGCCATTTCCTGATAGCATTTTTTTTTTTGGTAGATTGATATGCCCACTCTAGTTAGGTGGCTTGAGTTAAAGAAGATGAACAGACTCATAATTGGTTAAACAGAGGATGCATAAAAAATCCAAGAATATCTTAAACTAAATGGTTCTCACATTAAAAGTCACACACATATACACAGAGAAATCTACAGTGCTTTATAAACCAGGTGTGCAGATAATTTGGTGAGCAATAATACGAGAACTACAGGAAGGAGGAGAAATTAAATGCACCGTAGAAATTTGGATTAACTCTGAGCATATGATGGATGAATGAGGAAGGACAGCCAAGAGTTGGTTTAGGGGAGCCAGCTGAGAAATGTCTGAAGCATAAATTATATTCTTGGCCACATCATGGTTATATTACCTACAGTTGTCTAAAGGTTACACCAACAAAATGACAACATTTTACATAAGCATCAATAAGAGGAAAATGGTAAATTTGCATTTGAAAGAAAACCCAACTTATGCACCACTGGGCAGAAGAGAGGAATGTATTCTCATGTAGCTCTTGAATGACAAAATCTCAACATTGAAATGATGATTCATATAATTCAGAGCAAAAATAGTAATTGAGGAAAAGAGAAAATGTTGGAATGATGGAAATAGTAGTTCTCGGAAGTCAGAAGATCACAGATTAAATTTCACCTTTAATGCTTACTTTTTTAGTGACCTTGAGCGATTTATTTATCATCATTTACAAACTTGAATTTCTCTATCTTTAAAAGGAGACAAGGAGGAGCAGCTAGATGCTGCAGTGGATAGAGCACTGGCCCTGGAGTCAGGAGTACCTGAGTTCAAATCCAGCCTCAGACACTTAACACTTACTAGCTGTGTGACCCTGGGCAAGTCACTTAACCCCAATTGCCTCAACAACAACAAAAAAAATGACAAGGAGACCAAAGACCAGTGCTTCTTCACCAGATACAGTGCTGTCTTCTACCCATGCAACATTCATTTTCTTGCCATCACTACCTAGAAAGGAGTGTCTTTGTGTTTATTCTTCATCTCCACCTGTTGGAGACTGAGCATTCTGATTCATCTGGCCATTCACTATTTACCTTAATGGAGATTTTGCCAATCTTTCAAAATTACAATTTAAGGTATAGTCCAGCACTGGAGAGTACATTACGGGCAGAGTTAAGCAAATAGAAAGATGGGTAGAGCATTTTTCTGAGTTGTACACCGTCAGAAATTCGATCACAGAATCAGCTTTAAACATCATGGAGTCTTTCCCTGTACTACAGGAGTTGGACAATGTACCCACACTTGAGGAACTTGAGAATGCAATTAGCTCCCTAAGATGTGGAAAAGCTCCTGGTGTAGATGGTATTGCAGCTCTAAAAACATTCTTAAAACCCCTGCATGAATTGTTGTGCCTATGTTGGAAAGAAGGTGAAGTGCCACAGGATATGCGTGATGCCCATATAGTTACTCTTTATAAGAACAGTGCAGACAGGAGTGACTGTAACAACTACAGAGGAATTTCACTTCTCAGCATTGTTGGGAAGATGTTTGCCAAGGTCATCTTGTTTAGACTGTGTAAACTTGCCGGCTGTGTTTACCCCGAATTGCAATGTGACTTTTGAGCAGGGAGGTCAACTATTGATATGATTTTCTCGCTTCACCAACTGCAAGAAAAGTGCAGAGAACAAAGAAAACCCCTCTTCATTCCCTTCATAGACCTGACCAAAGCATTTGATATGGTTAACAGAGAAAGTCTTTTCAAAATTCTCTCGAGAATTGGTTGCTCTCCTAAACTCCATAGCCTGATTCGCTCCTTTCATTGCAACATGCAGGGTGTCATACAGTTCAAAGGCAACACCTCTGAAACATTCAGCATAAACAGCAGAGTCAAACAAGGATTCGTGCTTGTTCCCACGCTGTTTGGAATTTTCTTCTCCATGCTGTTACATCGTGCTTTTGGTTTGTCAACTGATGGCATCTATCTGCATTCCCGGTCAGACGGAGGCCTGTTCAATGTTTCACATCTGAGATCCAAAACCAGAGTGAGAGGTAGCACCCTTAGAGACCTGCTTTTCACCAATGATGCTGAACTTGCCTGTCACTCAGAGCGTGAATTGAAGACCTTGATGGATCGCTTCTCCTGAGCTTGCACGGACTTTGGCCTAACCATTAATCTTTTGTTTGTTTGTTTATTTTTCTTATGGCAGGGCAATGAGGGTTAAGTGACTTTCCTAGAGTCATACAGCTAGTAAGTGTTAAGTGTCTAGGTCCAGATTTGAACTCAGGTCCTCCTGAATCCAGGGCTGGTGCTCTATCCACTGTGCAGCCTAGCTGCCCCCTAACCATTAATCTTAAAAAGACAAAAGTCATGTGTCAGAGTGCTACGTCACCTCCATTGATACACATCGGTAGCTACCAGTTGGATGTCATAAGCCAATTCTCGTATCTTGGCTCTATTGCCAGTGACAATTTGTCACTTGATTCTGAGATCAATCAGAGGATTGGAAAAACTACTTCAAACATGTCTAAGCTTGTCAAGCGTGTCTGGGCAAACAGTAAACTGACAAGATGAACCAAATTTGCCGTCTATAGGGGATGCGTCTTGAGTACCTTACTGTATGGCAGTGAAACATGGACTACATACACTAGATAAGAGAAGAAGCTTAACAGCTTCCACATGTGCTGCCTTCAGTGCATCCTTGGCATATTTTGGTCAGATAGGATCACCAACACAGAAGTGCTCCAATGTGTGCAACTTCTCAGCATCTACATGTTACTGAAACAAAGATGGTTGTGCTGGTGTCATGTGCACTGCATGCAAGATGGGCGCATTCCTAAAGACCTACTCTATAGCGAGTTAGCCTCAGGCCAAAGACCTGCTGGAGGCCCTCAGCTTCACTACAGAGATGTCTGCAAGTGAGACTTGAGGGCTCTGGGAATAGACACTGGCAGCTGGGAGGAGATGGTCAAGGACCACGCCTGATGGAGTTCAGTACTCAGAAGCAGCTTGCACGCAGCTGAGATGGGCCTCCAAGCTCTGAAGGAAGAAAAACGAATGAGACCCAGGAACCGATGGGCAACAGAGAGTGCAGTTTTCCGATGTCCTCGTTGAGGCAGGAGCTGTGGCTCCTGTATCGGACTGCACAGCCACACTGTGGCCTGTGGCTCTTCAAGGCACTGATCCATGGTTGTCCAAGACTGGTGGAAGCCTACTAAAGTATAGTTATATTACTTAAGGACTGGCTATCTAGGAACACACTGAACCCAACTCTTACTTTTCATTCTTCCATTCCCAGGCAAAGGATTGGAAGGGTCTTTTTAATTTTGTTTTTCTTATTAGTAATAATGATGGTGCTTTTTCTTTTTACATCACATTCATCCCCAAACATTTTTCTTCTCCTGCCTATGTACTAATTCTTCTATTGTAATGATTTTTTTAATAAAAAAGGAAAACCAGTCACTTTTGAAAAAAAGAATAGGTGTTGCTTTTTATATATTCTTAGGAAATAGATTAATATCACCTCTCTGAGTTACATTTCAACTTCTACACAAAGGCTGGATCCCCAGGGGACTAGCTACCCCACCTTCAAGATATTTTGGGGCTCCTAAAGTTTGTACACTCCTAAAGCTATATCTAACAATCCATTACATGTGCATTTACCTCTAGTAGTCAGTTGAAGGACAAAATTAGCTCAAAGCAAAAACATTTACTGAGATGTTATCATAAGAACATCAGCGATAAAACATTTCTCCTATAAACTTTGAGCACATTCTCCAATAAATGCAGAACATCATTGGAAAGATGGGTCAGATATATGCAGCGAACTAGTAGAGATACACATACTGAGGAAAGACGCATGGCTAAGGAGACTCCCACCTCCATTAACTGTGGGACTCCAGCATTCTTTCTTTTCTTATTGTATCTTTATGTTGCTCCCTTCTCTTCTAGGATTATTACTACATTTAGATTCCTGGGCTGGTTTCCTGGTTATCTTTGTGCCTCTTTCCTGTGCTCCAGGCTATCCCCTCAACCCCAATTGTGTTCCTAGTCACCACTTTCCTATACATATTTTCATCCCCTATTAGGATAAAAATTCTTCAGAAGCATGGACTATCTTGGTTTTCTCGTATGTATATCTGTAGTGCTTATCATGGTGCCTGGCACATAATAAGAACTTAATACATTTCATTGTTTTATTTTTCCTCTGCATGATATGACTTCTTGCTTGCCCTTCATTATTGAAGACATAGGATGATGTCATGACTTCCAGTGAATTGGATTTAAGTGATGGAGGGTCACCAACCTCACTCTTTCCTCCAGAGCCATATCTGGGTCCAGTGGCAAGACATATATCAGGATTACAGGAGATAGCCCCAAATTTTTAAGGCAATTGGGGTTAAATGGCTTGCCCAGCATCATACAGCTAAGTGTCTGAGGTGAGATTTGAACTTGGCTTCTCCTGACTTCCTGACCCTGATATGACTAAGAAGTAAAAGAAAGAAATAAGCATTTATTAGCTTCATTTTACAAATAATATCTTGTTTCATCCTCCCCAAAATTATGGGAAGTAGGCATTATTTTGTCCTCGTTACACAACTGAGAACACAACTTGGTGGTACAGTAGATCGAGTGCTGGTCTTAAAGTCAGGAAGACTCAGTTTTAATGGCAAGGCACTCTGGTATCTTTGCCAAGAAAATCCCAAATGAGATCATGACTGAAATTATACAACAAAAACTATACTACAGAACTTTCTATAGATTTGCCTGGGTATACTGAGATGATAATGACTTGCCCAGGGTAACATAGCCACTTTGTGTAAATAGCCAGACATAAAACCATCTATGTCTGGCACAGAAGAAATGCTTACATATTGATTGATTAAATGGTCTCTGAAATTCTGCCAGTTCTATACCTGTGATCTTCAGAAGAATATTAGGGTCTGAATGATTTAGATAATCAGTCTATGGTGATTATGCTCACTGAATTAGTCACATCTTTGCTGTCTTTGCTTGGGTAGACACAAGTCACTCTTTGTAGGCCTGAGTTATAGGATCTCTGTATAACAGGCATTTCTAAAACAGTTGCACGTGAAGATGATAGTTCTCACTACTTCCTATTGATGTTCATTTAATTTCAGTTTAGGGTACTGCTATTTGATTCAGACATATATATTGGGCATGAAGAAAACCGTTACATGTACAAAAAGAGCATTTATTCATTAGGATCTCTGAATAAAATGTTGTATTATGCAAAGACTACTGTTTTGATAAACTAGATTGCCTTTGCAGCTTTCCAATTCCAGATATGGCTCCAGGTGTTCTTAAGAGATCCAATACAGCCCAAGATGAAAGGAGCCTCCATCAGCTAGTTTGATTAAATTCCCTAAATATGCCAACAAAGTATCCAAATAATTAACTTAATATGATTTTAAAAATCAAAGAACATGAAATACCTGGGTGGATCATATATTCATATTTCAGTTGACAGCTTTGACTTCAGATACGTATATTCAAATTCTGACCTTTCTAGGTATACTGGAGGGATTGTTAGGGTAGAACCAATTTAGTAATTATTTTTCTGATTTTCCACAGTCCTGTGTTTTCTTGAAGAAGAAATCCCAAAATGCTATTGTGTTGTTGTTGTTGTTGTTGTTGTTGTTGTTTGTCCTTCATTCTTAAAGAGGACCATGACATAAGGTGATGTCATGACTTGTACTGAATTGGATTTAAGTGAGGGAGGGCTGTGCAAGGTCACCAACCTCCCTCTCTCCTCCAGAGCCATCTCGGTCTAGGGGTAAGATATATAACAGGACAATTAGAGATGATCCTGGATGTTTGAGGCAATTGGGGTTAAGTGACTTGCCCAAGGTCACATGGCTAGTAAGTGTCTGAGGTGAGATTTGAACTCAGGTACCCCAAACTTCAGGGCCAGTGCTCTATCCACTGTGCCACCTAGATACCCCAAAATGCTTTTGTTTATAGGAATCAAGAGCACATACAACAAACATACAACATAAGGAAAAGACTAGTTTTACATTTTAAAAAGTAAAAAGAACAATAATAGCTACCTTATATAATTATAACATATATTTATAATATATTTTATGTTTATTATATGATTATTTATACTTTATTATTTTACATTATACAAACTATAATAAATTAAACACACAACAAATGAACATCTACATAAATGCACACACATAGACACACAGTCATGTGTGTGTATATATATATATATGTCCACATATATGTGCATGTGTATATGTGCACGTATATATGTATACAAACTTTAAATATATTATAAACTTTCAAACTCTATATATTTTCAATAAGTATACAGACACACACACACAATGTTTACAAAGCACTTTACAAATATCATTTCATTTTATCTTCACAATAATCCTAAGAGATAGATGCTATTATTACCTCTGTTATACAGATGAGGAAACAGCTAAAAGATTAAGTGACTTATTCAAGATCACATAGCTAGTATGTTTCTAAGGCTGGATCTGAACTCATGTCTTCCTGATTCCAAGTCTAACAATTTTTCTATTGCACTAAGTAGCCCAAAGCTGGCAAATGTCTGAACACCCCTGATTTGGGTTTAAAATTAGGAAAAGAAATTTGGAATTGGAAATCTCTCTCTTCTAAGCTTGTTTATCAAATCAGACAATGCAAATACTTTTTTTTTTTAATTTTGGTGTGGGGCAATGAAGGTTAAGTGACTTGCCCAGGGTCACACAGCTAGTAAGTGTAAAGTGTCTGAGGCCGGATTTGAACTCGGGTCCTCCTGACTCCAGGACCGGTGCTCTATTCCCTGTGCCACCTAGCTGCCCCCAATACATATACTTTTGATGGTAACCAAGTACTGTCGGTACTTCTAGTTTTCCCTAGTACATGTCTGTTTGAAAAATTGGTTTTAAAAGACACATATATAATCTGACAGCTTGGAAGACATGGAAACTGAAAAATCACAACACTTGTGAAGGTAAATGAGTCCATTAGGTAAAGTTGCTGCCATTATTAGGAATAGATGGATGGAATGATGGATGGATGGAAGGAAGGATGGAAGGGTGGATGGATAGATGGACAAATGAATAGATTGATAGACTGATGGATTTATGTGGTACAATGTTCCCAATCACCTGTCAAAGAAATGTGAGCAATGTCTCGCTCCAGTATGTTCAGATGAAGTTACCTTGGTGCCCCTGAGCCGGAGGTTAGAACTTTGAAAAGAGGTTAGGTAGAAATGACTTTTTGGTACCTTGCTCAAACATCTTACAGGGTAATATAACATATCTTCTCTGCCCTTTTGTTATCCTATAATCCCAAGATACTTCCTAGAGAAAATAAATAACAAAGGATATTTGATTTTGCAGCCTCTGCTATAAAGAAACCATGTAGTTTGCAGGGAGGGAACTTTCTGGCCAATGGCTGCCTAAGCAGTGGGATCACATCAGTAGAGCCCAACAAAAAGAATGACTTTGAATATACACTTGGACTTGGATGGGAAAATCAAAAGTCCAAGGCTGTGGAATCATTGAAATCATAGACACCAGGGAGAGACCTGTGTCATTGAATGGAAATAGGAGCATTAGTGTTATAAGATTAGCTTATCATTCTGTCATCCCTTGCTGATTATGCTGAGGCTGATGGCTTTTTCTGATAAAATACTGCCCAAAACAGGATCTTTTGGTTTTTGATGCTAAATAATTTTAATAAGAAATCATTCATTTCCTTGGAATAATTGATATGTTTTATATATATATATATATATATTTGTGTGTATATACATATATATTTCATTTAAAAATATTTGTGAAGAAATAGAAATTGACTGTTGAAAGCTCCACTTCTGCTGTCATAGAGCTCTGGCAAAAAGCCCCCTACTGTATACACATCTTTATTATTTAAAATGTCTCTGCTACCAAGATTAGGAAATTTGATTTTTTTCCATCCGAGAATGTGTCAATGAAATAATGATTTTTAGAAATGAAAGATAGAAAGTCTGAAGGTTATCCCATCCCAGACAATGAACTAATGTCAAGAAATCCCTCAGGTGATTTGTGCTAATCGGTGATATCAGGAGACCCAGGTAGCTAGTTAGCCAACTGGTTGGCATGAAATAAACATATTGGTGTGTGGATATTGAGGTCAATTTAAACTGATTCGGCCCCTGTGCCCTTCCTTTTGTTCCCTCTTCTCCCCTGCCTTTCTTTGTTTCTTCCTTGATTTCAAAGCACAAATGTGTGTTTTTCCCAAATCAGGTTGTTTGACTTTTCTTGTGCAAAGGTTCCCATTGCATTATGTTTAGAATAGTCTCAAGTTCTACCAAAATAAATTCATCTAGAGAGAGAAGAGGGAAGGGGGAAGGGGGAGAAAGTATGACCTCAACTACTCTTTTTAAAAGTCGAAAATTAGGGGCCATTATAATAGAAGAACACATGAATTAAAAGGCTTTTAGAAAATTGAAATATAAGAGCAGGACCATCAAATGGTGATCTCTCATATGTAAAGAATTAGCACTTTTAGCTAATAACTGGCAGTATTATAAGAGTCACACCTTTGGGTTATAAGAGGAAAATGAAATCTGGTACTCTGAGCATTTGATTTAGATGAACCTAAAAGTTACTAAGATACAAAATAGAAGCAGAAAAGACCATAAGAACTGGAAAGGAGCTGAAAGGAGTAAAATGAAAGCAATAATTGCTCTGTGGCCTTGTTTTTAAAACCAATTACTAGTCACATTTTGACTTCTAAGTATTTCTGTAGAAGGCAGTTTAGTATATTACAGTTTCAAAAATTTCAAAACAGGTTTTTGGATAATAGACCCTATTACTAAAAGAATTAGAGACATTTTCATTTATTCAATGTCTCCAATTAATAATTAAAATTAGCTATCACATAGAATCTGTGATTTCAGATAAGGGAATTCACCAGGCATAGAACTGGGGATAGAAATGGAAAGCCAGATGATCCCTCCCCGCCAAAGGAACTCATCTTCTAACAAGGTAAACACCACCTAGGGATAGCATTTTGACCCAGAAAGTTACGTGAATTATGAGCATAATCTTAGATCATTTGATTGACATATCCTTTCTTGGAATGGCAAATCTGTTTTCAACATTTGTTTTCATAAGATTTTTAGGTCCAAATTTTTCTCCCTCCCTCCCTTTTCTCCCCCCTTCGCAAGATCGCAAGCCATCTGATATAGGTTATATATGTATAATCATATTAAACACATTTCTGCATTAGTCGTGTTGTGAAAGAAGAATCATAACAAAAGGGAAAAACCTCCAAAAAAAGTAGAAACAGTATGGTTCAATCTATATTGAGAATCCACAGTTCTTTTTTCTGGTTGTGGAGAACATTTTTCCATCATAAGTCCTTTGGAGTTGTCTCGGATCACTGTATTGCTGAGAAGAGTTAAGTCTATCACAGTAGAGTGGTAAGTCTGATGCCCAAAGGACTATAGAAGTGTGCATACCCTTTGATCCAGTAATACCACTGCTAGGTTTATATCCTCAAGATATCTCCCAAAAGAGAAAAAGACCTATTTGTACAAAAGTATTTATAGCAGCTCTTTTTGTGGTGGCTCAGAATTGGAAATCAAAGAAATGCCCATCAATTGGGGAATGGCTAAACAAATTGTGGCATATGATGGTGATGGAATATTATTGTGCTATAAGAAATGACAAGCAGGATGATTTCAGAAAGACCTGGAAAGATTTGTATGAACTGATACATAGTGAAATGAGCAGAAGCAAGAGAACTTTGTGCACAGAGACGGCAATACTGTTTTGATGAAAAACTTTAAGAGACTGAACTATTCTCAACGATACAATGATCCAAGATATTCTCAAAGAACTATTGATGAAACATACTATCCACCTCCAAAGAAAGAACTGATATTGATGGAACACAGACTGAAGCATGCTATTTTTCACTTTCTTTACATAATTGGACGTGTAACCTATATATGATTGCTTACTGCCTCAGGGAAGGGGGAGGGGAGGGAGGGAACAAGAGATAAAAATTGGAACCTAAAACTATAAATAAAATGTTTATTACTTAGAAGAAATAATGGTGGGTCTGATTTGATTTCTATGTCTAGAAATAGAGGTGAAAGGGAGAGAGAGAGAGGAGAGTTTTGAGTCATGGCATGAGGCTGACAGGAGAGCAGCACAAAAGTGGGGCTAAGTCAGGCTAAAAATGGTGAATGTTCCCCAATCAGCAGACAAAGAGTCCCAAGGGTGGGGAGCTGGAGTTCTGGATCCAAGGTGGAGGCTAAAGTAGGAACCTGACATGAAGAGGACCACAAGTGAGCTGATGAACCCTAGAGAGTAGCTTGAGGCACAGAGAGGTTAAGTGACTATGCAAGGTCCTTCAGATAGTCAATGTTAAAGTCATTACCACAGAAATGTTTTTCATAAGTGTTAGTTTTCTTTAAAACTGAATTCACATTCTTCTAGTCATGGATCATGGAGCATATATAGATGGTGAATTACTTAGTGTTAAACATTACTGACCACTTCCAAATGAATTTGGTGCAGACTTAAATTGGGATAAGGTCTGAGATTTCTTGTACTTTTTGAATGATTATGGGGTGATTGAAAGGGGGAAATGTGTAATTAACATGTAATTCAGCAAATATTTTCTTGAGAACCTATTATGTAGAAAACATATTGCAAGGCACTATGGGAAATGGGAAGACTAAGTTGAATGGGGCCGCAATACTAAATTGGGGTGTATGTGTGTGTGTGTGAGTGATATGAAGACCTTTTGTCTTACATTTAAATTAATGTATTCTCAAATAAGCAATACTCCCATGGATCTCCAGTCTCATTCATTTAGGAATTCCCTCCAGACATGCAAATGACATTCCATTTATTCCTACTCAACACATTTTAAGTTCTCCCACATTTTTTTTTGTTTGTTTTTAATTTTTTGGTGAGGCAATTGGGGTTAAGTGACTTGCCCACACAGCTAGTAAGTGTCAAGTGTCTGAGGCCAGATTTGAACTCAGGTCCTCCTGAATCCAGGGCCAGTGCTCTATCCATTGTGCCACTTTGCTGCCCCCTCCCACATTTTTATCAAAGTGATATTACAATAAAAATCTGCGATGGAGAGAATCTGAGACACAAATTTCTGAGCATAATCGATTTATTGGCAAGGCTAGCAACTGCCAACAGTAGAAATCAGTGGCCCCTAGTGACCAGAGATACAGTTGAGTAGACAAAGTAATCTTTTATGCAGTTAATAAAGATTTAGGTTGGACTTACATTTAGCATAATCATGATGACTTACTTGCAAAAGGGACTTTCCAAAGTCCTTGGTAAGGGAAGAGTCAAAAACAACTAACTGACTAAACAACAGCATAAAGGGAACACACAGAGTAGATCAACATCTTCTGGAAAATTTTGTTAGGCATCCCCCTATACCAGAGGTGTCCAGTGCTAGACTTATGACTAGGTGGAACATCTTATGACCCTGTCGACTCATTCTCCCCCTTCCCTGTGGAGATAAGATAGATTGAGTCCAGCTATAGCCCAGAGAAATGAGGAAGTCACACTCGTAAAGAAGTCAAACTATCTTATAGATGCTAATGTTAAGAAGTAAAACTGTCTTTTTAAGTCAAAATAATTCCTAAAGGACTGATTTCAGGGATTAGATACAGTGTTCAACCAATAATTAATAAATAATATAGAATAAAGTGCTGCATCAATTTTCAGCATGACTGAGATAATGTTCTCAGGGCTTTCCTCAGAGTCTCTTGAATTTGTGAAGATCATTTGCTCTTGCCATGTGACTCACCTATCATGTATGTGTGTTTATGTGTATGTATATGTGTGTGTCTCTATCTATGCATCTATCATCTATCTATCTATTTATCTATCTATTTCCTTGACTCCACTTGATCACAATTCATTTCTTGTTTGTTGTGTGTTTTAGCCTGCTTACACCAAGCACAAGCCCCTCCGTTGTGATTTTGCTGGATCTCAATTTCAATTCTTTAGGAGAAGAACAAGGAGGAGAGGGAGGAAGAGGAGAAGGAGGAGTAGGAGAATGAGAAGAGGAGTCAGAGTCTTTGTTCAGGAAGAAATTTAAAGTCTTTAAAAGAACTGCAATTTCCAAAGCCAATTCATCTCCCTTTCATCCTTTTCTTTAATTTGGAACCAGATTCACTGTTCATTTGAAGTTTTTATTCTCTCTCTCTCTCTCCCTCTTTCCCTGTTTGTCTCTGTCTCTTTCTCACTCTCTGTCTGTCTCTGTCTCTGTCTGTCTGTCTCTCAGAGAATGTGGAGTAGTAGATAGAGAATTAATCTCAGATTCAGGAAGACTTGGCTTCAAGAACCATGACACAAATTGATCATTTAACCCTTGGCAAGTTACTTACTTTTTCATTGTCTCTGGCAATTCTCTAACGATATGAGTTGCTTCTGGATAAAAGTTAGTTTTTATCTACTTAATTTTTCCTGAATGGAAAATAAAGTCAATTTTTTGAGTGGTTAAGAATTTTATATATGGCAGTTGCTGAAATTGAAAGACTTGATATAATCAACACAGTGGCATTGCTGGAATATGAAGAGAAACTTCATACATTATAGTAAACCTCTGAACTACAAGTGTGTTAGTGGTCAACAACTTTGATAAGTATATATCATCCTGAATTACATCTCACCTGATATTAATTATTTAATGGTACAAGGTTAACTTTCAAGGGAATCTGTATAGCTTTAACAAATGAATGAGAGACACTTTGTTAGGAAATTGTTGGTTTAATAGTGAATGAAGAATGAGCTGTGATATTATAGTTTTTATATCTTTTATTTAACTATAATACAGTAAAGTTGGGATCTATTGCACAATACTACTTGCTAAAGCCTGTTTCCTTCCAATAGTTTTATTGAAAATGTGCTTTGAGAAATGACAAGTAGGATGATTTAAGAAAAGCCTAGAAAGACTTATATGAACTGATGTATAATGAAGTGAGCAGATCCAAGAGAACATTGTGCACAGAGACAGCAATATTGTTTGATTAAGAACTGTGAACGACAGCTATTCTCAACAATATAATGATCTAAAACAATCCCAAAGGACTATTGATGAAACATAATATCCGGTTCCAAAGAAAGAACTGATATTGATGGAATATAGACTAAAGCGTGCTATTTTTCATTTTCATTTTTTTCTTTTATTCAATTTTTCTTTTATAAAATGACTAATAAGGAAGTGTTTTAAGTAATTGCACATGTATAAACCATATCTGATTATTTGACACCTCAGGGAGGGGGGAAAGGAGGAGTGGAAGGAGAGATAAAAATTGGAACTCAAAACTATAAATAAAAATGTTTATTACTTTCAAAATGTGCTTTGTGTATGTGTGGAGATGATTATAAAAATATACAAAGATGAGGAAGAAGAGCAACAGATCAATAATTATTGATGCTCTTTAGAATACTTTCTTTTTATAATAAGGTCTAAATATTTTCTCTTATACATTTAGCATTCTTCCCTCTTTGTTACACCTTGAGAATTTGTCACCTACAATTTTTATTCTACCACTATGAACCTTCTTTGTGTGGATTTGACCTAGTTCAATTGTTTATCTTCTCTTGTGGCGGCTGTCACATATTAATTTTTGATTACGATAATAGTAGTAGTGGCTATCCTTATCCTTGATAAGGAAAAATGTTAATTACAAAAATACTATATACCATTTTCATTATTTCATCTATTTGTTGTCCTCATTCCAGACTCATCTTTAAATGCCCTTGGAATGACTTTGCTTATTAGGTCTCTTGCCAAGCTGGATTCACCCTTAACAATTGTCTATTTTATGAGATAATACTGATCAAAAATTTTCATCATCTTTCAGTTTAAGATTATATAAATGAATTTGTTCCAAATCAATGTTGCTCTTGGCTGCCATATCCTTCTGTTTGGCAGAAAGTCAAATGTGCTGACTAAGATGGTTTTGAGTTGTTTTATTATTATTTTTTGGTCTCCTCATTATGGAAGTTGATATATATTGGTTAAATATATGCATAAAATTAGTGTAGTAGTTACTGATGCCCTTTCATATACTCATATCCCATTTGGGGCATTAGAAACTCATATGAATAGCTTGGATTGGAGTTGTTTCAAAGACATGCCAAGTAATTTTCTGAACTTTATTGGGTTTTTTTGTGTTAATTTTTTATCTTTTATCCAGCAAAAACATGTCAACTACTGATCTGAGAGTGCCTCCCAAAACGTGAATGGATACTTTTCTATCTGTAAATATGTAATCTCTCTCATTTTCATCATATATAGTATCTTTTGATTCTGTTCTTAAAGAGCATATTCATGATGCATAAACTTGAGGCTTCCATGTAATCTAAAAATCTTTGGCTTTTCCTTATTTCCTCCCATTTTTGCCTATTCTCCTGCTTACATTGAAGTCATTGTTTATTAAAATTGAGTTTGTTTTAATTTAGTGGATCTTATCAGTTCATCAAAGAATTTTAATAACTTCTTTGTATGCAAAAGCTGAAATTATTTTAACTTTTTTTGGGGGGTAGGGAGACATATAATGAGTCCTACTGCAATATGAGTTCATCAAATAAGAATGCTGCATAAAGTATCTGAGAAGATGAGACTCTTTTCTTATTTCTATTTTTAATGCTTTTAGTATTGTGTGAGGTAAATTGTTTACCTTAAGCTATAAAATTTCACTTAAGTTTCTAGCATAAATTTATTAGAAAGCGAGGCTGTTTTTGAGACATAGGAAGATATTTAAACATAGACATATGAAAACATAATTGTAATTAACACAATATTTCTTGCTTACTTGGGAATAGGTAAAATTAACTGTGCTTGTTGCCAATTCTTTCCTTCCAGTTTCCTTCTCTCTGGTTCTTCTTGCTCTTATCTCTAGCCTGCTTGAACTGAGATCTTAGGAGATTAAAAGAGCCAGTTTGAAATACATCCATTCATGTATATTGTGCTCCTAGCTCCTTTTTTTTTGTCTATTACAAACATGGAGTTTTAGAGTTAGAAGAAATATCTAAATATCATCCAGGTCAGATCTTTTACTTTATAGATGGAATTTCCTCAAACTTCCTTATCCGTCTTCAAGTCTCTCACTTCTATTCCCCCTTCTCTCAGCTAAGGATCTCTAATCTGGGCCGTAATTTCTGTTTTGAGATATCGTAGGGATCAGAGAAAATATCTAGTGTGCCATCTTATTGCTTGTGTGACTCAATCACAATTTAAAAGCTAGAATGTGAATTTTAACTTTTTATTAGATCTTTTATTTTAAAGGAAGAAAATATATTTAAATATTTTAAAAATAAATTTGCTTTGGTTAGATAATTAAAATTTTAGTGAATAAAAAGCTAAATATGTGTTTTATCACAATAAAATACAATTGTACTCCTCATTACCAAATTGAAACGTTGTTTGTAAAAATATGCTACATTTAAAAAAAGAAATGTTTCAAAAAGTTGTGACTATATATGTATACATATGTTTATATATGTGTGTATATATGTGTTTGTATGTATATGTATATATATATATACATATATATATATACATACATATACACACACACACACACACACACACACATATATATATATAAAGAGAGAGAGAGATGTTGCTTAGTCATTTTTCAGTCACATCCAACTCTTTGTGACCTCATTTGGGGTTTTCTTGGAAGAGATCCTGGAGTGGTTTGCCATTGACTTCAGCACATTTTACAGATGAAGAAACTGAGGCAAACAGGGTTAAGTGACTTGCCCAGGGTTACCCAGCTAGTAAGTGTCTGAAGCCAACTTTGAACCCAGGAAGAGGAGTCTTTGTTATTCCAGGCCCCAAAGTCTACATGCTGTGCCATTTAGCTGCCCACATTGAGGTATGACCATACTATTGGTGTGTCTAAGTACAGAAGGGAACATAGGATTAGAAATACTCAGAGTTGTTTGGTTGAGAATGCAAATTTCCAGTTCATTATTTAGAATTATGTGTGTGCACTGAAAATGAAAATACAAACACATACGGACATACACACATATATAAATAGCTTAACATGTAATAAGCTGTACTTTGATTGAATATGGAATTTGGATATTGTTCAAAACTGACAGAATATTTCCCATAATCATTTTCTTTGAAAATTTAGATTTTTCCATTGTATATCTAAACACAATTGGCATATAATGATATTACCAAGAAATACAAAAACATAGTAAAAATAATTTGGCTGTGAGTCCCAACTTGGGCTCCAGAACCCATTTCAGACTGCCAGGTCTGAAATTAGTATTGGCTCCCTAGATCTCCTCATTCAGCCCTTCCTGAGGCAGCTGGTGGTTTAGAGTCTGGTGGACTTGAGTTCGAGAATCCTGCCTCAGACACATACTCTCTGATCCTGGACAAATCACTTAACTTCAGTTTGTCTCAGTTTCCTCAATTACAATTAGAGGATAATGACACCTATCTAGGCAGGGTTGTTGAGGGGATCAAATGAGATAATATTTATTAAAAGTAGAGTTCCTGGCACATAGTAGGAATCATATAAATTCATGTTTATTTCCTTTATAGCAGAATTTTGGTGAATTTTTGGTATGATTAGCTAATTCTTCTACATAAGACACCATGATTTGTCCATTATGCACATTTATTCACATTTTTTTTGGTGAGGCAATTGGGGTTAAGTGACTTGCCTAGGGTCACACAGCTAGTAAGTGTAAAGTGTCTGAGGCCGGATTTGAACTCAGTTCCTCCTGAATCCAGGGCCAGTGCTCTATCTACTGTGCCACCTAGCTGCCCCATAATTCACATTTTTTAAAGGGTAGAGGTGCTACTTAGGTTTCATTAGTTTGGAAATTCTTTTGATAAAAACCTCACATAATTAAAGAAATCATGGAGAATTTATTGGGGGCACTGAGAGGTTAAATTATGTAGTTAGCATGTATCATCTGTTAAACATATATGATAAACATATGATTTGTATATGTTAACACAACTAAAGTATGTGAGAGCCAGGACCTTAATCAAGTCTCCTTCTTGACTCCCAGTGGTCATCCTCATAAATCACATACACAAAATCATTTCATTAGAGCTGAAACTTTGGGATCATTTAGTGTTACCTCATCATTTTACAAGTGACATTAGAAAGAGATCAAAGAGATATGCTATTGGCCCCATATTTCATAGCCAAACAGGACTAGGACTGAAATGCTCTTCTTACTACATTATACTCATCTCAAAATGCCAGGGCTACTTCTGACATTCAGCAATTGGAATGTAATTTCATACAATATTTGAAAGTACAAAATAACCGAAGTAGTATCTCAATGGAGAGGATACTGGGCTTGGAGTAAGGAAGACCTGGGTTTTAATCCTCCATCAGACACCTATTACCTGTGTAGCTCTGGGCAAGTCACTTAACTATCTTGTGACTCAGTTTTCCTATTTGTAAAATGAGTGATTTTATCCCCAATGTCTCTTCTAACTTTAGATCCCTCTACTCATGAAAAACTCAGAGTTGAAAAGCAGTGTGAGTTCATCTAACTCAACCCTTTGCCTCAAACATATAGATATTTTTATATCTGAACAGATGTTTATCATTTCTCTGTCTAAAAACCTCTTTACAACCCTCATTGGCATTTTGCTACTGAATCAAATTGTTATCATAATCTACATGTACTTTTTCAGGCTAAAGTTTACTTACTCTTTCTTCTATCTTTCTCTTCTCTGTGGAACTTGGACACTGATGAACATTCTCTTTTAAAACAGGTCTTAGAAATAATAATTCCACTGGGAACACTCAGTCTTTTCTCTTCCAGTCTAAGTTCCTTTAATCTTATATAGAGTCAATTTCCTTCCATATTAGTAATTTGCATTGCTCTAATGTGCATCCTTTCTAATATGTCTCCATCTCCCTTCAGATGTAGAAATTAGATGTTGAAATGAGACAATATGGTCCTTTATTACTCTAACTGCATTTTTGTATCCCTCTTTGTGAAAAAAGTAGCTATTACCACTACTGATACCTAGCTTAGAAATAAATGTAGCATTCCATGGAACAGAAATCCATTTTAAGAAAAATTTCATGGAAATGCATTTTTGGAGCCTTGCCTTAATTTAATGGCACATTTCCCACCTCAAGTTTAAATACGATTTGTACCTCACTAAGTGTTTCATTAATATAAAGGTAGTAATGATTATGGCTGAAGAAGTGTTTAAAAATATTAGTCAACTCTCTTGGACTGCTTCATTATGCCTATAGCATTCATAACACTGACCTACATTTTTGAAAATGACTTTTCTGTTATTTAATTTCCTTTATCTTGTCCATTTCTTTGTTTTCTTTTAAGTTGCCAATTGTGACTTTGTGTCTCATCCTCAGCAGGAACTGTCTACATTTCAAGTTGCTGGTTTTTTCAAATAAATTATTTTGAATTTGTGAGAATGTAATTATAATCGACATTTAGCCTACTTAATTTTCTACCCAAAATAACTCTCCACATCGTCTATTAATTTTTCTTTTCCATCATATATGTTGATGCTTTTCCTTATTATCTCTAGTTTCCATTTCCCCATTGTTCTAATAAGTTGACCCAAGAAGGCCCAAACTACCTTCTTTTCCTGATTTGGATGTCTTCGCCTCATAATATCCCTCACAGTCCTGTGTGTATGCATCTGGGTTCAGTTCCTTGATTAATTTCCCTAGTTTCTCTCTATAAATAGAACAGCATTCCTCTTATCCCCCTTTTTCTTTCACTCTCATTTCCTTTTTCAATTCATCCCTTATAATTTTGACTTCTGTGCAAAATATTGTGCTAATACATGTTGAACTGGAAAAAAAATATGTTTTTTCCTTACAGATTGGGTCATTTGTTTTCAAAACAGATTTTGCTCTTCCAGCCAGAACAGAGCATTGGCCCATAATTCAAGATGCATGCTTTGTCTCATGTTTACAAGGCATTCATATTCTATTCAAGGTCATCACAGAGAGTTTGTATTGCAGTGTAGACACCTGAAAAATTGGGGAAATTTGCTGTGTCCTTTAACTTTCTAAGAAAGATGATTTTTTGCATTCTCACTTTAAGATGAAATGTGAGCTTGTAGCAAAACATTGAAATTACACCATTGTAAAACAATGTCACAACGGGCGAATGAAACGCTTTCCTTTCCCCTCCATTTCCTCCTTGTAAATGCCCTGGCTTGTTTTTGACATGAACATCATTTCAGAACGGCTTCAGCTTGTTAGAGGGAAGGTGCTATATAAGTATAGGAATCATCAGTCCCCAGTCTTTTGCCCTTTCATTAGCCTATAGCCACTGAAGCCCTTTTTTACTCTCTGTCTTTGGCCAAGAGAGCACAAGGATAATTATAGTGTTCAAAAGATGAATTAAAGAAAGAATTCAGGACCAACTGGGCCATTGAAGTCTACTGATAGTGGCAGGCTGTGGGAAAATGGTCAAACAGGGGTCTTCAATGGTCTTATTTGCCTCCTAGTGACAGTGCTTTCTAGATTAAAAGCTGTTTTCTTTTATTGAAATCGAAGAGTGCCAAACATTGAACCCGCTTTGTAAGACATTCATCAAGAGAGAAAATGTTTCACCACAATGACATGACCTGACATTTTCAAGCAGATAACAAATGACATCTTGTCAATGGCACCAATTTATTATTCCCTCTCTTGTATCATGGTGCCACAGCAGGATACACATTCCTTTTAATCATGAGACTGTGTTAAACAAATTTTTTTTTTCGACTGGCAGACACTGTAAAATGCCCCTAGTTGTTTCCCAGTTCCCTGACCCCTCTGCCATCCCCACTGTAACATATAAAGACAAAGACCGTGTTAAATTTTTCATCATTTTATTCAATTTCTGATCCAATTATGGGAGGCATTCCATCACTTGTGTGGGTGTATGCACTATAATGTCAGCTGCTGGCCATTAATCAGGTTCTTTTTATCCAGCAGACACTGGTGCTAAATCACATTACTGCAAAAAAATGGGACCAAAGTAGATGCAAATGAACAAGGAAGGGGTTCCCTCTTGTAACATTGTAATGGGAAATGATTAGTGTAGGTGGCCTTCTGGTCAAGGTCAAGATCTCTCATGCAGTTGTGTGTAATTCATGTTCTCCTCTGATCACCTCCTCAAAAAGGATTCTCTTATTCCATTCACTTTAATGTTCCTCTGTCAGTCATCACAGAATCACCTTCTGCAAATCCTGCCTGTAGCAATGGTTTTCTCTTTAAACTATTGTCACTAATGGACCAATAAGCTTAGGGGAAAAATCAAAAGGCTAGCTTGACATTTTACCTTGGTGTTTCTCTTTTTTTTTTTTTTTTAAACCATTGGAACCCAGAATCAGTGCACAGAATTCTGATTATTTCTGAAATGGATTATGCATACTGGGGGAGTGGGGATCAGGAGTGACTTCTATTGTAGAGTTTTTTAAAAATGCAATTCAAAAAAAAATCACTGTTTTAATATTGTTTATTTAAGATTGAGGTGCTCTTTGGTATGTTATCATGGATATTTCAGGATTATAGGCTAATAGATATAGAGTTAAAGGTGACTTTAGATGTCAACTAATCCATGTATCTCATTTAATAGATGAGGAAACGGAGACTCAGAAATCTGGAGACTTGCAGTGACTCACCCAACATCATACAGGTAATAAGAGGCAGAGCTGTTATTTGAACCCACTTCTCCAGGACAACTAATCTTCATTCCACTATACTGTGCTGCCTGCCAAATCACTTATGATTTCATGCTCTGTTTATGAAAAAATATGCTAAAATAAAATTTTTGTCACATGTGGGTGGAAAAAAGTTGACAGGGGGGCAGCTAGTTGGCGCAGTAGATAGAGCACCGGGGCCTGGAGTCAGGAGGACCTGAGTTCAAATCTGGCCTCAGACACTTGACACGTACTAGCTGTGTGACCCTGGGCAAGTCACTTAACCCCAATTGCCTCAACAACAACAACAACAACAAAAACCAACAACAAAAGTTGACAGGGAAGAAGAGGCACATGTTGCCTTCAATTGGGGATGAAAACTATTTTGCTATGATTTTGAAATGCTAGGAGAGGTGGCTTGTTCCACTTGGGCAGGAAATAATAAAGTCGGGAGTGCTTATGGGTAAATGTCATCCTCTGCTGCAGGAAAGAAAAAAAATTCTTTACACATGAACTGAACCATAAAATACCAGTTGCCAAAAAGCAATCCTATATACCCACTGTCAGGATAAATTCCTCCACTAAACCAGCTAAATATCTAGGCAACCAAGCCATGAGAAACTTTTTTCAAGGATGAAGGGATATTCCTGGACCTATCTCGTCCAAGAAATACACACACACAATACACACACACACACAAATATACACACATGTATACAAATATGTATATTGCACACACATATATGTGTGTGTGTATAAAAATGATCCTCAGGTGATCCATCAAGTATGTCCAGCTGACTCTAGGATTGTAAGAAGCTTCACTAAATTGGTCAGAAATGGGATTATTTCATTTAGGGTTTGTGGATGGGTCTGTTATCATTCTCTTTTGAAGTTCCCAAATCAGGAGTCTTTATCTGGTGAATTATTTTTTTACATGTTACAACAATTAGCAAAATAACTTAGTATGTGGAGTAAAGAATAGTCACATTTGAAATCAGCACTGCATTTTTAACAAAAGAAAGGCCAAGTTTGAACAATGTTGCCTTTTCTTTTCCCTGCCAATAAAGAGAGGAACCAATCAATCAATCAGCAAGAATTTATTATGTGCCTATTATGTGTCAGGCATTGTGCTTTCTCCTGCTTGTGGATTTTCATATGTAAAATCCTTCTGACTGCTAGTAAATGATCTTGGAAATTGATTTTAAAAATCAAATAACCTGTGGCTTCCATAACCTCTAATGTCTTTTTGTAATAAGAGCAGTCCTGGCACCCCTCCAATAATACTACACCTTTTCAATAAGCCTAGTTTTGAAAGTCCAGATCTTTTGACAGTAGTAGGTTCTAGCTAAGGATCCTGGGATTTGTAGTTTTGCCCATGCATGAGGAGACTGGGCAACAATCAGAATGATGAACTAATAGCCAGATAAGTGAGAAAATCTTTTTGAGAGAGATCCAGAAGATGAAGAGATAAATGAAATGGAACAAACAGAGAGGAGTAGTAGGGAGGGGTGGTCACTGCATTCCTACATAAGTTTTGTGATTATATGGAAAATGCAGAATGAGCTTACCATATTGCCTAGACAGGTGGGAATAAAGAATTCAAACTTTGCCTTTTGAATTTCTGTTGCTTTAAGAAATAAATCTTCTCACAGTTCTCTGCTCTACCACCTAAATGAAATGCAGGCTCTGAGGACAGCGTTGCTTTCCTGAGGCCCAAATCCCTGGATGGTTGGAGACTCTTTAACCTCAGCCAAATGTAGCAGCATCTCATTGCTGAGATGAAGACAAACAAACAAACAGAAAATATAAAAAGATCCTGGGGTTTCATGGACATGAAAATATTTTTTACCAAAATAAATAAAAATAAAGAACCTAAGTGTAAAAAGGCCAAAAAAAAAAAAGGAAATAAAACTTCTCTGAAAGATTTTTCTCTCTTCTGCTCTTCTCCTGTGCTAACTGGTGTTGTGTACATATGTTCTTTTCATCCCTTTAAACTGCTTCTTTATCCTGACCCACTTTATACAAAACCTATGATGGAACATGGATATCGCATTGTCTACATGGGTATCGTCAAAGTTTTAGTATAGTGTTAACTTTTAATAGTTTAAAACTACACCAAGATGTATTCTAATAGTTTTTGTATACAGGGAATTTTTGGAAGTCAACAGCTAAAACACACACATGCTTGTACACACATATATACACACTACATATACACATACACAATTACATTTAAGACTGTAGAGGTGTCAGATATCACTTTTGTAATGACAGCCTAGATTATAATATTGTTTGGAAGGGCATATGTATATATGTATATATACACCTATATATCTATATCTATATTTATATCTAGTTGTAATTTCTCCCTCTGTATGACTATCTCAACTAGGGTTGTATCCAATTATATACTCTTTTTTCCAAATTTTTTTTTTTTTGGTGAGGCAATTGGGGTTAAGTGACTTGCCCAGGGTCACACAGCTAGTAAGTATCAAGTGTCTGGGGCCGGATTTGAACTCAGGTACTACTGAAACCAGGGCCGGTGCTCTATCCATTGTGCCACCTAGCTGCCCCGGTTATGTACTCTTATTAGAGCTTTCAAGTTCCAATCAGGATGCTTCCCTTTAACAATTAGGAAGTAGGCTCGATTGGGTCTTAGCAAAGGCATTTTCTAAGATAACAATAATGGTAGTACCCCCATAGACCTGGGGTTCATTCCAGACAAATACACACATTCATAGGAAGGGTGGGATCAACATTTGAATATAATAGTAATGGGGAATATGCTTAGCATTCATATATAGCAAAGGTAAATTACATCTCCTTGGGCTGGAGGACCTACAAGCCCTTCTCTTCCTAAAGTTCTCATACAGCTTCCCTTGGGTATAGGATCACTGCTGGGTTGATTACCCACCTGGGTTCACAGGATCCGCAGTCCTCTTTTGTTCTCTGTTTCTAGGGGTCATACCCCTTAAATATGCTTGCATCCCTAATTGAGGGTGATACTGTGATCATATATGTCTGAACTCTGCTTTTGTGCTCCCCACTGACATCAGTATCCTCCATTGGTCCGGTAGCTGTGATGACAAAAAGGGAAGAAGTATGAATAGACGAGCAAACAGGATGGTCATATTTCTGGGGGCGGGGGGGCTTTAAATCTAAAAGCCATAGAGAGACAAACACCAAATGTTCAAATTAAAGAGTTGGATGCAGTTTGGGGAGATTTTAGTGTGTATATACAAGGGGGTAACAAAATAGGGAGGGAATTTTCTCTCATTCTCCACTCTTTTCTAATGGGTTAGTTAGAGAAGAGTATTCACCTGATAGATATTTACAGTTATTTTACCACTTCATTAACACTTTATGATTACATCCTAGGCTTTCTGTAACTACATCCACTTATATGTGAATGTGTGTGTGTGTGTGTGTAGGGAACTATATCCTCCACCTATCATGTTTTCTTTTTTTATTACTAATAAGTAATTTAATAAACTTCACGAAAGGCAGAGTTTAAATTAGCTTTAGGGGATGCCATTTGTCTTAGGCTAAATTAATTCATTGTTGTGCCAAGTTCAGTTGATGAGAACACCACAGGAAAGATCTTTACCCTTTGGAATGATAAAGGAATGGGGAGGAGAGAGTGCCAATTTAGTTGAAAGATCAAAAGAGAAAAGTATGACCAAAGCCAAGTCCCATGGGAGGAAATAGGCAAAGTCTGGGAGGGATAAATTTCTCATCTTTCAAGAAAAGAAGGAGAGTTCTATAGACAAACTTTGCTCTCCACAGTGATAACTACAGGTTACTTATTGATCAAGGAAGTTCCCAAGGGTTTTGTTTGTAATATAGAATTATAGTTCTTTGATTGTGTAAATTACCTAATTAGGCAATTTGTTTAGATAGAGCAAAAATACATTGGCTATCCTTTAATTCATCACAAAACATTCATTTATGAGGTTTCAAGGGGAAAAGAATTGTAGGGTTATTTTTATTTTTTAAAAAGTTGTTTTTGGACAGGCTGATTTTTGTAGTCGAGCTAAGATGACCAAAATGGAACTGTCAGCAAAATAACAATATAAAAATGAGTGAAAACAGGGACACAGGACTTACAGCTATGTTTCTACATAAGTATATGATGTTATTGCCTTATGCTAACTTTTATCAAAGGGCATTCAGGTGGAACAGTAGAAAAGAGTGCTGTGCCAGGAGTAAGAAAGATCTAGGTTCAAATGTGGCTTACTAAGTTTATGACTTTGGACAAGTCACTTAACCCTGTTTGCCTCAGTTTCCCCATCTGTAAAATGAACTGGAGGAGGAAATGGCAAACCACTCCAGTATCTTGACTAAGAGAATTCCCAGTGGCACCATGAAGAATCTGATAAAACTGAAAATGACTAAACAACAACAAAAACTTGTAGCAAAGATAAAAGTGAAACAAACTGAAGATATTTCTCCCAAGTAGTTTACAATAGCATTGGCTTTCAAATCAAGTCAATGTACATTTGTTGCCCACTACTGTAATAAGTGCTGTGAGGACAATATACAAGCAAAAAGAAACCTGATCCTTCCCCTCAAGAAGCCTACATTTTATCAAGAAAATGCAAAGCATAAAAGAGAACTAAAAAACTTGGAGGGGAGGTACATGCATGGTAATATGGTAAAGAGAGAAATCTGGAAAATGAAGAGTACAAACCAAATAGAAATGCAGAAGTAAACATGATTGACTTGGGGACTTTACTTAAAATGAATGTTCTGGCAGAAATTGAAAAATGGGGGGGGGGAGCTAAGTGGTACAGTGGATAAAGTACCGGCCCTGGATTCAGAAGGACCTGAGTTCAAATCCGGCCTTAGAAACTTGACACTTACTATCTGTGCAAGACCTGGGCAAATCACTTAACCCTCCTTTCCATCACCCTCCCCCCCCAAAAGAAATTGACCAATGGGAGCATTATCTATAAATGTCTTGCAAATCCTTGAGAAGCTGGGGGATGGAGAGAGAATGGTGAAATTTAAGAGGGTGGAGACATTATGGGTAAAGTGAATGGTATATGGATGTCAGCACATGCTTAACTGTTGCAAAGAAGGTAGCATTTGATTTATCTTCCTACCATTTAAATGGGTTGGAACGCACCCTTTGGGCTAATGCTGTGGCCCTAGAAGGGGCCATCATACCCTTTGGAGACCTCTGCTCTAGACTGCAAGTTCCTTGGAAGCTAAATCTGTATCTTCCCCACTGCCTAGCTGATTGCCTGTATACTCTAGAAGCATAGTATCTTGTTGTTGTTATTGTATATAAGCTTTTGATTATTAATCCATTTTGCATCTGCTTTAAACAAGATGCCCCCTCCCAGGATGAGTCTATCACTTCTCAACTCATCACCATGCTGCTAAATCAAGCCGTAATTCATACCACCCCCGACTACCTTTTGTCCTCTCAGATTGAAGGGCAGCAGGGCAAATTGGCAAACTTTTACCAATGCCTTCCTTCACAGAGGGCAGAAACTGGGTATCAGCTCACTGTATCCAGTTTGCATCAGCTTCCCTGCCTCGTTTCAGCTTTATAGAACAAGACACCCCAAACCCAAATAAGACATTCCCTTAACCCTCCTTTGATGTTGTCTTCTCCCATTAGATTGTAAGCTCCTTGAGGGTGGGAATTATCATTCCTCTTATTAATCATATCCCCTGCACTTAACACAATGTTTGGAACATAGTAGGCATTTAATAAATATTGATTGGATTGAATTAGAAGATGTGCTTTAAACTGAGGATACAAAAAGATACAGCACAAGTTTCCTGCCCTCAATGTTCTTGTACTTTTGATAGATTTTCTTATTATTTATTTAAGTTGGGAAGTGATGGTGGCTGGGTGGTGCAGGACAATGGGGTGGAATGGAGACAGGAGACAGGAACAATTTCATAGAAGAAGAAAGACTTAAGTTGAACATAGAAGAATTTGGTGAGTAAACAGTTTAGTCTGAAGAGATATTGTGAGTAAAGGTATAGAAGGAGAAATATCCTGGTGTACTTGGTAAATGGTGATTAAGCCAAAGTGTCATAAAGGAATACTGTTATGAAAAGTAAAAAATAAAGCAGAACAAAATGGTTCATGCCAGATTTGGAGGACCTCAAGTGCTCAACTAAGAAGTCTAGGCTATATTTAATAGGAAAAGTAAAGTATTTTTCTGGGAGGCAAAATCTGACTTGGACCGTTCATTTTATTTCCCTCTCTTAATTGGCTCCAAAGTGAGATTTGTACAACTCAGGGAATGCACAAGATGATCCATTGGCATAGGGGGAAATATTAGAACCTTTATTTAAAGTTTTATCTAAAGAATGAGAAATAAATTAAGCTTTATTGTTATTTAACATATGAATTGTCACTACAGCCCTCACTAGGTTTGTATGTTAGGTCAGAGGTTTCTACCATGTAACCTGCTGGTTGTGTGTGGCTCTCAACATCCTCAAGTGTGTTCTGAACCAGATTAAAATGTAATTGGGGAAAATTTAACAAAATAAAGATACAATAATATATAGGTAATAAGGAAATATTAGTAATAATTATTGTTGGAATGTAGCCCTCAGAGGTCCTTTCTGTACAAATTAATGGCTCAACTTATTGGAGCTTAACAGTCATACTGTGCTACATACATATCACAGGCAGAATGGGTTGACAGCATCTACCCTATTTGTTGGCTCACTTCCACTGCGTTTTGATGAATTAGAGTTTACATGTGTCTGTTAAAGTGGAATTACAGATTATATTATAAAATTTTAACTCAATTATATCCCTCAAAAAAGACAAGAGACTTAAAAAGGATCTGACAAAGAAATCACAAATTGAGGATGATGCTAATAATTTGAGCATAAGTGATTAACACAAGAATGGTAGAGCTGCCATTTCTACAACTACTATGTTTTCCAGTCACATTTTGAGGTAAAAACAATAATGACTGAATCAGATCTGACAAAGGGCTGGTCGAAAATTTTCAAAATTATCCAAAAAATAGTTTGAAATGTGGATTTATGGTCATTATCAGCAAATAGCAAACTTGTCCACCCTTGAATAACTAGTTAATGGATAATATGAGGCCATGATGATTATGAGCAAGATGTTTAAAAATTAAGCATATGGAATAGGAAGACAAACAGACGTTTTTCAATGATTATGAATGAAAAGAAAATCATAAAGAACATACTATGCAGAAATTATTGTTTTAAGTGCTGGGGGAATAGGAGAATGGAGAGAAATACATATTTAGAGATGGGGCAGGGAGGAAGGGGAAGAGTCAGAGGCAAACAGACAGAAAGGGAGAGAGACAGAGATATAGAGAGATAGAAACAGAGAGACAGAGAAACAGAGTGGAGAGGGAGAGATAGAGACCTGCAGACAGACACACACACAGAGACAAAGACAGACAGTGAGACAGACACACAGACAGACACACACAGAGCCAGAGAGAGAGCCAGAGAAGGACAGAGACAGAGAGAGAGACACAGAGAAAGGAACAGAGAGAGAGAGAGAGAGAGAGAGAGAGAGAGAGAGAGAGAGAGAGAGAGAGACAGAGAGACAGAGAGACAGAGAGACAGAGAGACAGAGAGAGAGAGAGAGAAGGAATCATTTCTCTTTAGATGTTTCCAGAGTTTAGCTGGAGGGGGGATGGAAAGACCTAGGCATACTTGATGTTCAAAGCCATGCTATAGTAAATCTACTAAATACTTAATAATTTTCACTAAACTTAATGATAAGTTTTTAGAAACCCCTTTGGAGATTTCTCAGGGAAGAGATGCAGAAAGTCACAAATGTTTGCAAAAACTCTTGTTCCTCCCGCAGTGATAAAAATATGGTATCAGACTAATACATTCTCTTCTCAGAAGATTCAAAGAAAATGTTACTGAAAATTTGAAGGAACATGTAAGAGTAGATTAAGCAGTACTGGAAGTTTCTGAAAGAGATGAATGTATTTCTAAAATTTCTCAGCTTTTGCTGCTTGCTAGAGTTTGTTTCCATAATGAAATATGAAAATAATTCTTTTTATGAGACAATAAAGGGGGAAAAAGTACCACAGAAGATAGATATATTCTCAATAATAATGACTTTAAAAACAACAATATTTTATGGAAGAAATGTTTCAGTGTATTCACCGATGGAGCGGCATCTCTGATTGGAATAAGACAAGGATTCCAGTACAAGTTAACAGTGGAAATATTCCATGATACATTAATTCACTGTATCATTTATTGGTAAACCATTTCTACAAAGGATTATGTGCCTCAGTGTGTCCTCAATGTGGCTAATTTTATAGCAAGATTCTTTTTTTTTTTTTTTTTTTTTTTTTGTGGGTCAATGGGGGTTAAGTGACTTGCCCAGGGTCACACAGCTAGTAAGTGTCAAGTGTCTGAAGCCGGATTTGAACTCAGGTACTCCTGAATCCAGGGCCAGTGCTTTATCCACTGTGCCACCTAGCCGCCCCCAAGCAAGATTCTTAAAAAGCAGAATCTTTCCTAAGCAATGAAATGAGAAGGATCATGAAAATCTTTTGTACCACATAGAGGTTCACTGTTTATCTCATGGCAAAGTATTTAAAAGAGTTGAACTTCAAGATGAATTACACGTTTTTCCTTTTACAAAAAGCTGTGTTCCAAATTTACTGACCTTTTCTTTGATGACAAGTGGCTGCTGGTCGTATGCTGCCTAGCATATATTTTTGAAAAAAGAAACACACTCGGTCCCGTAAAGGTAAAGGTGACATTTTAAAAGTGAGTGAGAAAGCTATTGCTTTTTGAAAGAAATTCAAGACTTTGGAGAAAGCATCTTGAAAATGGATGCTTGGAGATATTTTCATTGTTATGTGATTGTTTCTGAAAATAATTTAAATGTATTACCTTAAAAAAACTTTCAACTGCATACACCTTTCTAACAAGCATAAAACTCTTCCAAATGAAAAGTTCCACTGATTTTGGACCTACAGTAGGTGTACAATACTGATAGATCATTTCTCCCCATATTCCTAGATAAAATTATTGTATATAAGGGGCAGATAACATGAAGAATGAGGATTTGAGGTCCAAAAGGAAGTAACAAGAAGTGTTTTCACTTTGTTACCCATTTATAAACGATGAAGAAGTTACTCACTCAAATGTGATGGAATTATAAGGTGCCTAGTTGGCTAGGATGGCTAGGGGCAAAGGGGGAAGAGGTTAAAAGGTAAAACAAGCTTTCTAATAATTTAGTCAAAGGCAGGAGACATCTGGGCAGCATGTGAGATTCAGCTATGGAAGAAAAACTCAGCTCTTGAGAAAGAATTCCTCATTGCCTATGGAAAGGAGGTATCTCTCCTTCCCTTTTAGAAAGCTGCTAAATTGCACAAAATAAGTATAGACCAGAATTCTAACCTCAGAGACTTTGTAGCTGTGTGATTCTGGACAAATCACTTACTTTCTGTTTGCCTCAGATTTTTCAATTGCATGTTGTTGTTGTTCACTTGTCTCAGTTGTATCTGATTTTTTGTGATGCCATTTGGGCTTTTCTTGGTAAATAAAGGCAGATTGCCATTTCCTTCTCCAGCTCATTTTATATCTGGGGAAATGGAGGCAAACAGAGTGAAGTGACTTGCCCAGGGTCACACAGCTAGTCAGTGTATGAGGTTTGATTTGACCTCAGGAAGAGGAGACTTCCTGACTTCAGGACAAGTACTCTATCCACTGTGACACCTAGGTGGCCTTTCAGTTGTATAATTATTCAATGATAGTGCCTACCTCCCAGAATTTTTTGTGAGGATAAAATGAAATATTATCTATAACGTGCAATTAATAAATGCTTATTTCCTTCTTTTCCCTGTTAGCCATAATATCAAACAGAACAAATCAATCAATTTATTAAGTTCTTATGTATCAGGCACTATAATAAGCACTTTCAAATAGATATGTATATATGTGTGTGTACATGCATATATATGTGTTTAATATATATATATATACACATATGTGTATATACATACATAAATACATATATACATACATATACATCTATATATTTATATATCTATCCATCCATCTGTGAGAAAATTATTAATAATATTAATAATAGGGGTTTTAGGCTTTCCAGTGGGCCCCCTGCTGAGATGGACTGGCTGACTTTTTTAGGGTCTCCCCAGCCTCAGGAAATTAATTCACAAAGCCTTGTTTCTGCCAGAGGTTCTGAACTCTGACCTCAGCACGTTGTATTCATGGACTGCCTTCAAGTCATGTCAATCAATGGACTTGAATTCTACCAGCCAATTAGCTTGGAGCAGTGTGTAGGGACCGCCTGTCTGCTGGCCAGCAGGAAACTTCCGCTTTCAGAGGCACAGGAACTTCATCTTGGTGGCCTAAGACTCATAGGTGAAGGTGTTTCTTTCTGCTCTTTCTCCCGTAGATCCTAGTTAGGCTTTCCTATCTTTCAGAGACACATGTCCTCTCTTTACTAATATCTAATATACTTCAATAAATGCTTAATGCCCCAAACTGGTGCTAAAGTTTCTAATTTATAAGTAAACTAGCTAATTTTACCTACACTTGGGACAGAGATAGACTACCACACATTTAGTTTTAATCATCACCCATCCAACCATTCATCCGTCCATCCATCCATCCATCCATCCATCCATCCATCCATCCATCCATCCATCCATCCATCATCTATCTATCTTTCTATCTTTCTATCTATCTATCTATCTATCTGTCTGTCTGTCTGTCTGTCTGTCTGTCTATCTATCTATCTATCTATCTATCTATCTATAAACTGCTCCTGAACAGTTTGTATTCTAATAGGGGCAGTAAATATCTATAGGAAAGTGGTGATTAGTGACCCAAGGCATAAACTTTTATATTGGGTTGGAGGTATACCCTTGAGCATGGAAAGAAAGAATAAAAGTTACTAGGAAACAGAGAAACAGTCCAGGAAGCTCAATGTAGTGATATGCCTTGAAGGAAAGGGAGCAACATGAAGATACCATAAGAAAAGAAAGAACTCTGGGAAGCCATGTTCATGGAGGCAGCAGTTACCTTGGCCACAAGTGGTCTTTAAGTGTGTGCATCTTTAGTAGTTCACTGTATATGTAAGCACTCTTTCCATCCTATATTTGTGAGAGAATGTGCTCCAGGTTTATGGGAGAAATGTTTTATAACTGATGTTCTGATAATATCTCAATAAATGTTTATCTTTTGAGATAATTGTATTTTCTATCCGACTATTAGAGGTAAATGCACAAGCATGGAGTTGTGAGCTATATTTTCAAGTGTATGGACCCACAAAGTACCTTGAAGATGGAGTAGCTATTCCTCTGAGGAATCCAACTTGTATGTACAAGTTGAAGGGTAACTCAGAGATGGTATTTGAATCTATTTGATAAAATATATTAAAAAATAGGGGCAGCTAGATGGCGCAGTGGTTAAAGCACCGGCCCTGAATTCAGGAGTACCTGAGTTCAAATCCGGCCTCAGACACTTGACACTTACTAGCTGTGTGACCCTGGGCAAGTCACTTAATCCCCATTGCCTGCAAAAAAAAAAAAAAAACCCAAAAAAAAACAAAACAAAACAAAAAAATAATAATAATACCTGGGGCAGCTAGGTGATACAGTGGATAAAGCACTGGCCCTGGATTCAGGAGCACCTGAGTTCAAACCTCAGACACTTGATACTTATTGGCTGTGTGACCCTGGGCAAGTCACTTAACCCTCATTGCCTAGCAATAGATAGATAGATAGATAGATAGATAGATAGATAGATAGATAGATAGATAGATAGATAGATAGATAGATAGATAGATAAAAAGTAAAACCTGTTGATTTATTTTTCCACCCAAATGACTGATTTTCCTTTTTTATTTAAATAATTATTACAATGGAAGGATTATTTCAAGAGAAGGGAAATATTTGGGAATGGACCAACAACAAAAACAAAATTAAAAGGACCCTTAAAGGAAGGCTTTTTAGAGTTGTTTTTTTAAATGAATCCCCAGAAAAGCATATAATCTATTCCACTGCCCCCACGTAAACACCTAGAAATTGTTACAGTGAAGACTCACCACTGTTACACTCTGGAGATGTCTATGAAGGCCAGAGTGACATATTTAAGGGCCACATACCTTTCACCAGAGTGTATTATATAACTCCGCCCTTTCTATGGATTTGGTTTACTCATTCCAATTTATCCTTACATGAGCATATCAGAGTTCCCAGAGCTAGAACACGAACATACACAGTTACAATGAAACTTTGTTCTCATCCTAGGGGTTTTCTGGTATAAGGGAACTAGATTCCCCTACTCACAACCCTAGCTCTTTAGTCCCAATCAATGATTTTTCTATCTATACAAACAGCCATTCGTAAGGTAATATATCTACACAGTGCGTGATATTTATACAATCATCCATTAACAATAAATTCAATTTTGGATCTTAAAGACAACTATCAACTTAACAATAAAATAAAAGAAAGATTGCTATAGTTACTAATGCAATAAAACAAATACACACATAATGAAACATATCACAGTACACTTATAAGTGTGCATCACACTCTGTTTTTAATTTTTTAATTTTAATTAATTTATTAATTTTACTTTTTTCTGTTTAGAATTTTATTTTCCAAATTACATGTAATAGCAAATTTTGACATCAATCAAATTTTGACAAAACTTTGTGTTCCAACTTCTCTTCCTCCCTCCCTTCCCACCCCCTACCCCAAGAACTCAAGCAATTCAATAAAAGTTATACATGAGTAGTCATGGAAAACATCTCTACACTAGCTAGGTTGTGAGAGAAAACAGATAAAAACAAAACGTCAAATTAAGGAATTGTCAAAAAATGTGTTTCAGTCTCTTTTCACATACTATCAGGTCTTCCTCTGTAGATGTATTGCAATTTTCATAAGTCCATCAGAGTTATATTGGATTGTTGCCTTGCTGAAAATAACCACGTGCTTCCCAGCAAATCATCTTACATTATTGCTGTTATTTTGTATACTGTACATTTCTCTCTGCTTCAGTTCATGTGGATCTTTCCAGGTTTTTCTGATAGCATCCTGTTCATCATAACTTTTATATAGTACCTTAAAGTTGACAGAATTTTCTTCACAATAGCCCAGCAGAGTAGTTACCATACATTTTGCGATTGTAGTCAATCATCATAACTATTTCCCTCCATCCTATTCCCTTCCAATGATATTTACTCTATTTTGTATCTTCTTTTACCCTATTCCTCCTCAAAAGTGTTTTGCTACTGACTGCCCCTTCCCCCATTCTACCCTCCCTTCATTCACCCTTCCCCTCCTACTTTCCTGTAGGGTTAAATAGATTACTCCTCCCAAATGAGCCCACTCTGATGAGGTTAAGGTATTTGAGCTAATTCTGTTTTTTTAAATTTTTCGTCCTCCCTCCCTCCTCAACTCTCCCTATGAAATCAAGCAATTCAATATATGTCATACATGTGCTGTTATGCAGAACATCTTCACCTTCTTCAAAAATGTTTTGCTTTTTACTGCTCCATCTCCCAAAGTTTCCTTCCTTCCTTCCTTTCCCTCTTCTCCCACCCCCCTTATCTCCCTCCCCTCCAACTTTTCCTCAGGGCAAAAATATATTACTATACCCACTTGAGTATGTATGTTATTCCATCCTTGAGCCAATTATGAAGATAGTAATGTTCAGCCACTCCCCCACTCCTTCCCCTTCTTCCCCTCTCCTCCTTAAGCTTTTTTCTTGTTTCCTTCATGTGAGCTACCTCTTCCCACTCCACCTTTCCCCTTACCCATCCCCCAGTGCATTCCGCCTACCCCTCAACCCTATTTTAAAGATGTCATCATGGGTTAGCTAGGTGGCACAGTGGAAAAAGCACCAGCCCTGGACCCAGGAGGTAGTGAGCCCAAATCCAGCCCCAGACATAAGACACCCCACCCTGCTTGCCCCACAAAAAACAAGGATAAACAAAAAATAAATGCTTTAAAGATATCATGCCTTCATATCCAGTTCAGACCTTTGTCTTCTAAGAATATTATTCCTTTCAGTTACCCTAATACTGAGAAAGTTCTTATGAGTTCAAAGTATTATCTTCCCATTCAGGAATGTAAACAATTTAATCTTTTCATATCCCTCATGATTGATTTTTCCTGTTTACCTTTTGATGTTTCTATTCAATTCAGGTCTTTTCATCACAAATGCCCAAATGTCCTCTTTTTCATTGAAGTCCCATTTTTTCCTTTGAAAGATTATATTCAGTTTTGCTGGGTACATGATTTTTGGTTGCAGTCCCAGTTCCTTTGCCCTCTGGAATATCATATTCCATCCCCTTCAGTCTTTTAAAGTAGAAGCTGCTAGATCTCGTTTTATCCTTATTGGAGTTCCACAATATTTGAATTCCTTTTTTTTTCTAGCTACTTGGAATATTTTCTCCTTGACCTGGGAGTTCTGGAATTTGGCTATAATATTCCTGGAGGTTTTCCTTTTGGGATCTCTTTCAGGAGGTGATTGGTGGATTCTTTCAATTTCTATTTTACCTTCTGCTTCTAGAATATCAGGGCAATTTTCCCTGACAATCTCTTGGAAGATGCTATCTAAACTCTCATTTTGGTCATGGTTTTCAGTTAGTGCAATAGTTTTCAAATTGTCTCTTCTGGATCTATTTTCCAGGTCAGCTGTTTTTCTAAGGGGATATTTCATATTGCCCTTGATTTAAAAAAAAATCATTTGGATTTGCTTTACTGTGTCTTGGTTTCTCATAAAGTCACCAGCTTCCATTTGTTCAATCTTAATTCTTAGGCATAATGTTCTTCAGACAGCTTTTTAATCTCCTTTTCCATTTGGCTTTTCAAGCTGTTGACTTTTTTCTCATGACTCTCCTGCATCACTCTCATTCTTTCCATTTTTTCATCACTCTTTCCATTCTTTCCTCCCTCTCTCTACATCTTCCTTCTATCTCTCCTACTTTCTCTTCAAAGTTCCTTTTGAGAGCTTCTATGGCCTGAGATCAGTTCATATTTTTCTTGGAAGCTTTGGATATAGGGGCCCTGAGGTTGTTATCCTCTTTTGAGGGTATACCTTGATCTTCTCTATTGCTGAAGAAACTTTCTATAGTTCTCAACTTTCTTTGCTTGCTCATCTTGCAGTCTTTTACTTGACTCTAACTCCCTTACAGTGGGGCCCTCCTTCCTAGATACACTGTTCCAATCTTCTGAGGGTCTCAAGAGTTGCGGTGTGAGGAAGGCTAGGTTTTGCTCTCACCTGTCATGTTCTGTGGTTGGAAGATAACTTCAAGACAACTTACTAATTAACCAACCAGCAAAGCTTTCTGTGCTGTGGCTCTTCGACAAGACTGTACCCTTCCCCCACCTTGGCCTCCTGACACTCAGGATTTCTTCCTGGTTCCCTGCTGTGGTGGGACAGCCTAATTCCTCCCTAGTTTCTGCTGACACCCCTGCATTTTCACCCCAAGCCAGCTGTTCAGCTCTCTTACCCCACCACAAACTGAGTTCCAGAAGACACTGGTGCTGCAGCTGATTCAGAGGCTCGGGAGTAAGTTCCTCTGGTGAGGCATGTTTGGGGTCTCTGTTGGTGGATTGCAGGGTTGGACTTTATTCGCAGCCCAGCACAGCCCCCTTTAATCTGTCTTTGTCTGGAAAATAATCTCAGCCTGTCTTTTTGTGGGTTTTTCTGCTCCAGGGGTTCTTTTATTGCTGTTTTGGGGGTAATCGTATCAGGAGCTCTGTGTGTTTAATGTCCTTCTTCTGCCATCTTGCCTCTGCCCACTAACCTACATCACATTCTTTGATCAGTGCCTCCATGGCAGTGCTGAAGAATGGGCATGCTTTGGAAACTGGGAAGAAAAACAAAAGAAACAAAAAAAACAAACTCGGGGAAATGTAATTCAGACTTCAGGCTTAGGTATCCTTGGTTTATTCAGCAATGTCTATATTATACCACCGGGTTTCTCAGCACCACTCTTCAGCCAAGGGATCATTTCCCTCTCCTCTTCTTTTCTGGAACATAGCCTTTACAAGGTCTTTTAATTAACAGCCCTCTGGAAAGGACATTTAGATAGTGTTAGCCATTAATTTGAATAACAATTCTCTTTAAGCCAGACACCTGCCAAATTTATTCAGACTGACTATCTCAGGACACACAGCTCTCTGCCCAGCCCAGCCAATTATTATTCACCCAATGAGATGCTGAGCTGTCCAATCAGAATCTCACAGCAAACTCTCTCTACTTTTTCTTCTCAAACCAAAGGTGGCAGCACAGAATAGCTAGCACTTAGGGGAAGCTTTAATGTTTTTCTCTAGTTCTGTTTTGTGGAAGGTGGAGAAAATGGGTCAGAAAGCCTCATCTTTGTGTGTTCAAATCTAGCCTCAGACACTTAACCTGGGCAAGTCACTTAACCCCATTTGCCTCAGTTTCCTCATATGTAAAATGACCTAGAGAAGGAAATGGCAAACCACTCCAGGATCTTTGCCAAGAAAATCCCCAATGGGGTCACGAAGAGTTGGGCAGGACTGAACTATAATACTGTCACTGGAGCCCTCAGCCAGAGAGACGATACTCAGGAATCATAGTCGGCTGACTGCTTTTTAACTGCAACAGCGCCAATGAGTCACTTTGCAGACCCAGGTGCATTCCTCTCCTACTGCTGTTTTGCAAAATGTTTTTCTATCTTCAGTGGCTTCTATCAGGGACTTACTTAAAAAGTCACAACTCCCCCAAATTCCCATATCAGATGTATGGCCCTTTTTAAATCATACCTCAATTTTAAAATGTTTATATGATTTCTTGTTTTCTTAGTTTTACCATTTTCAGTCATAAAACTTGTATAGGCCAATGAGGAGAAACATCTATCATGCCTTAGTTCTGAAATCTCCAACAAAGTAGAGGGTCTCTTTGGTGCGCTTGAAATTAGGATTCTTTTCTGTCACATTTTTATGGTTTTTAATAAATAAAAGCTATTTTTCTGACTTTTTATGGCATTGAACTGTTCTCACAGAAGTGAGACAACTCTACTATGACTCTACAAAGACATACGAGGCCTCTGATCTCTATCTGTCCCACAGATCTTTTTCTCTCCCAAACTACACAAATCATTTTTGCCTCATTCTGTGACTTCAACATTACCATGTAGTAAGAAAGTAAAATGGTGTTAGGGGAGAAATCAATTTCTCCCTTCTGGAGACGCGTACCTAGGGAAAGGTCTTGATTTTTGCGGTAGTTCTGTTCCCTTTCAGGTGAAGGAGATTGGAGTCTCGAACTTTGTGAGTTGATAAGGTCAGGAGGTCTCTGCCACATCCTACCATTTGAGAATCAGTACAACATCAGTGCCCCCCCAGCAATAAGGTGTCACCTTTTGTACCTCAATCCAAAATAGCTAAGACAAAGACTCATGCAACGCAGATGACACTTTGGATAAGAACATCTAAAGGAAATGAGCTAAATTATCGGGTACTCTCATCAGAAAATAAGATGATATATGAGGACGTATTTCACTAAGATGTTGATGGAAATGTTTTTATATCTGTTCTCAGTCGATCTTTGAAATAGATATCCTAAAACAAAGAAACCTGTTCAAATCCCATCTGAAAGCTGTTTCCTCATACACGTAGTTTAGCAGTATATGTTAAAATAGTTTTTCTACTTATATTAGGTACCGAAATGTTTATCCCACATGCTTTGATAATTAATATAAATCTCTTCCTCTATGCAAAACACATTTTTCTGTTCTTTTCATCAGTAGCTATTCCGTATGAAAAAAAAGGTCTCAAAGAGGCATTGCACCCAATATTTAAATGGGTCTATGTTTTGTCAGAGGTTTTTATTGCATCTATTTATATAACAATATAATATATATTGTTTCTATTGTGGATATGATTAATTATATTAGTCATTTTCCTAATGCTGTACCATCCTTATATCCCTGATATAAATTCAACTTGATCATAATTAAAACCATTTGAAATATGTGCATATGATTTGCTGTGGTGTAGTTACTAATAATCAGAGCAATGCAAATTAAAGAACCCTGAACTATACTTTCACATCCATCAAGTTAGCAAAGATAGAAAAATTCCTTGTTGGAGGGGCTGTGAGAACACAGGAATAGTAATTCATTGTTGGTGTAGCTCTGGGTTGGCTCAATTCTTATGGAAAACCATTTGCAATTATACAAGAAAAGTTAATAAATTTTTATACCTTTTTACTCAGATATTTCACTGCTGGACATATATCTCAAGAAGGTTGTGATAGCATGAAGACACCCATATGTACCAAAATGTGCATGGCATCATTATTTGTGATAAAAAGCTAGAAACATGGTTTGTGCTCAGCAATTGGAGAATGGCAGAAAGAATTACAGTATTTAGATGCTATAGAAAATTGTTTTGCCATAAAGAATTTAAAGAATTCTTGTAAGAGAGTCTTGTGTAAATTGGAACAGAATAATGGGTATATGTCCATATGAGTACATATAAATATGTAATATATTTAGATATACAGGAGATATAAAAATATGTTTACACAATGGACATTTACACATGTGCATGCACATAAATGTTTGTGTGTATATGTATGGATGTCCATATACACATATATGCACACACAAATATGTATATCTCTTACATGTGTACTATATCCCTCAATCTCTCTATCATCTACTCCTGGATCTTATAGATATATAGGAGAGATATTTGGATATACAGGAGATAAACATATATGCATACATACACACACATATATGTATAGACATACATATATATCCTATATATACATGTTTATATGTGTAAATTATATGTATATACACACATTTAGCCTTAATGGCTCACAACTGCACTAAGACTTTTGGGACATGGTATATAACAATTACAACATTTTGTAGTCATTATTGTGAGGAATATTGTGAGGCAAGAGCCAGTTTAGAAATACAAAAGGGTGAATGAAGAGGAACAAGGTTGGGAAAGTAAGTTCGAGGCAAGTTGCAAAGGGCTTTCAGTGTTAAAAAGAGGAGTCTGTGTTCTGTCTTGTAGGTACAGTAGAGTATTGTTGATCAGAGTAATGAAATGTTCAGGCTTGTACTTTTGTGTGTTAGGATCTGAGCCCCAGTTTCTCACTCCATATCCCCTGCTTAGCTGTTGGCCTAATTTAGTGAGACACTATCTAAAGAATGGGAATAAGGGGGCAGCTAGGTGGCACAGTGGATAGAGCACCGGCCCTAGAGTCAGGAGTACCTGAGTTCAAATCCGGCCTCAGACACTTAACACTTACTAGCTGTGTGACCCTGGGCAAGTCACTTAACCCCAATTGCCTCACTAAAAAAAAAAAAAAAAAGAATGGGAATAAGAAGCCCAACAGTTAAGTGTGTATATATACACATGCATACATACCCATGCACATGCATGCCCATACACATATGTATATATGTTTATATGCACACACATGGATTCACACACATACATCTACAGACAGATAGATAAGCAGATGAAAAACACAGATTACAGCTTTGTAACCTTGAACAACTTTTCAGTGCCCCGAGGGCTTGTGTGACTAATACTTTTTAAGACTATAAACTGCAGAATATTTAATGATTTGTTTTGGTTGAGGGACTTCCTCTCTCATGCATACATGTGTTTATATATAGATATAGATAAAGATATATAAACACATGTATACATGCATGTTTGCACACATATCATCTCTGTATAAATGTGTCTTGTGCATATACACATGCAATGCACATACATATACACACGTGTGAATTGTGCAGTTACATAATACATATATGTGCATATGCATGTACACATACACATAGAAATATATTTGTGTGTACCTATATGTATACATATATACACATGCATGTTTGTATATACATGTGTATATACATACATGCATACATACATATATACACACAGACAAATATATGTACACATACAAATAGAAAACTCTTAAATGTTTTTCTACAGCTTTGATTTTTGTTGTTTTTATTGGTAATCTTTGAATTAATGATTCCCTTTAAATGGAGATATTTCCTAGAGCATCATCAGCTTTTTAATATCAGCAAAATCAAAGTTGTCGGGGCAGCTAGATGGCGCAGCGGATAGAGCACCGGCCCTGGAGTCAGGAGTACCTGAGTTCAGGTCCGGCCTCAGACACTTAACACTCACTAGCTGTGTGACTCTGGGCAAGTCACTTAACCCCAATTGCCTCACTAAAAAAAAAAAAAAAGAAAAGAAAAAAAAATCAAAGTTGTCTCTACAGCATGATGTACTGGGGGGTTCATTCTCAGTTTTGCACTTTGGGGGCCCATTCCACTGCAGTGCAGCTAAGAGCAACATCGGATGGGGAAAAGGAGGTCACGTCAACAGCTGGTGCTGAAAAAAACCCAAACAAAATAAAACAAAAAAATGAGTTAAGAATTCCAAAGTGGTTATGAGGGAAGGGTGAGTGCTCCTTTTTACTTGGGACTGGGATGGTAGTTGGGCAATACTGCTTTCTCTTCTTGACTTTTATGTTCATCCCTCTCATTTCAGGGAACTTTTCTAATTGCCTAGACCACAGTTTTCTCCTTGAAGGCTCTCACAGATGGTTATGTTAACCATTTTTCCCCTAGAAAAAAATTTGGACATAAATATTATTGGAACACTGTCATTTGGCCCAAGCCCTGTATCCCATTAAGAAGTTCCAAGATAAAGGTTTAGGTAGGGGCAGATTTTGTTAATGATACCCTTATGTTTTAGGGGTTTATAATAAAAACTTAAATGTACCAGCATCAGAATCTAAGCATATGAAACTTCATATGATCTGATTTCTCATTTTGAACCAATGAATTCTTGGAATTCTTTTTCTAAAAAAAAAAAAATTGAGAAGAATCCTATCTCTTCCTTTCTCCAAATCACCTGCATTTCCAGATCATTTTGAACTTTTACTATGCAGTTTTGTTTCTTTGTTGTTTATTGGGATTTTTTTTTGTGGGGTGATGAGGGTTAAGTGACTTGCCCAGGGTCACACAGCTAGTGTTAAGTGTCTGAGGTTGAATTTGAACTCGGGGCTGGTGCTTTTTCTACTGTGCCACCTTGCTGCCCCTTGCTATGCAGTGGTAACCTTTCATTTGGTTATGCCTTACATTTTATTTTTGTCAAAATGACAGTTTAAAAACAGCCAAATTATAACAATAAGTCCTAAGACTTCATATATGTTATTTTTATTAATAGTTAATATTGTATAAACTTCATATTAACTGTTGTGATGATACTGGACTTTGTTCAGTGACATGATTTTAAAAAGGAAATGTGAGAAAGCACATATTCTGAGCAAATACTATGCATTTAAAAATACATATTTCTACAATGTCTGTGTATTTTATCTTTCCATTATTAGGTTGAGCTTTGTAAATCATTCGTTTAAGAAACTAAGCAAAACTCGTAATATTTGAAATATGCTGAAATAATGTCCAAATACCACCTGTAGCTGATTCTTAATAGTAGCTTTGTGTGGATGGTAAAAACAATACAAGGTATTTTCCAAGGTCTTTTGAAAATTGGCTCTGGAGTACGCTTTTAAATTCATGTGTGTCTCGATTTATATTCAGCATAAAAGTAATGGGGTGGATTTGAAGGTACCAGGCTACAATTCTATAACACACAGAGAAATTGGTAATGGCTAGGAGAAAAATTCATGTGATAGAATGAAGACAGACCCCAAAGCTTGCATCAACAATATTATGTTTTGTAAATATTTTGCTAGTTAGGAAAATTAATTAAAAGAAGTTTTAGCTATTTGGTATGTATCCGTGTAAGATACATATATATGACCACATGGGTTGTCTAAATGTACAAACCTAGCTTCAGGGTGGCTTGGAGAGTTCATTTATCTCTGGATTCTGGCTTATGTCTGAAAAGAGGAGAGTAAAGGGACATGATTACACTTCTAGAATGCTAGCTTCAGGAGAGGAGGGGCAAATAGGCCCCAGGAACACTGTGAGGCCACATCCTCTTTTCTCCACTCTCCTAAAGGTGTATTGAATAGAATTATCATTTGATGGGTTCATAATAATTACTGCTTCCCTTGTCACTCTAAAGAGGGTAATAAACAGCCAATAGAAATTGGATAAGATATGCAGATTCAAATATGCAAGAGAGAATTAGCTCTTTAGATGGGATCAAGATGTGATCCTGGGGTGGGGGGGAGAGAGAGACAGACAGACAGACAGACAGACTGATCTAACTTAAGGAAACATGATCTTTCTGAAGTAGGCAAGTTGGAAATCAGAAATTTGTTGAGGAGTTGGCTGCAGTTTCTCTGTCCAAGTCTTCCCAAAGAGTCTCCAGAACTACATGAGGTGTCTCTGTTGCCAACTCTTCTCCTTATGTAGGTTCTTCTTATGTCAGCATTCTCTCTATCAACATGAGATCATGCCTCTTTCCATATAGCAGCTGTACATGAAATACCCCAGGCTTGTTTGGAAGCCTGATTACATAAACTAACTAGGTTCCTAATCAAAATTGATTATGTTCTTCTTCTTTCTCCCCAAGAGTCAGGGATCAGAGTCAATACATTCCACATTAGCTCAGCTCCATCTCTCTGGAACCTGCCCATTTAAATCTAGCCATTAATAGTCACTTAGATCACATATTTGCAAGAAAGGAAAAATTTCATTTACATCAGAGCAAAGAATATAGCAACTCTAGAAGAAATGGACCACTTTGGAGAAGGACTCGACCATCCCTCTTACAGAATAGTGATCCCCTCATTATCAGAAGATGAAGCTGGTCTACACAGAAACCTTGTCCCCATAAAGGAGTTGAGTTCTTCCTAGGGTCTGGAAGAATAAAATCGACCTATAATGTATTCCCCAAGTCAGGCAATAGAAATAGTGATAAAATTTCTTGATTTTTTAAAACATAAGTGGGTCTACATTGAAATTCTAAATTCAATCTCAGTAAGAGGGAAGGGGAAATTAACAAGATCCTCAAATCCTTGGATGTATAGATATATTGCTCTGTTTTTCTTTGCCCTCTTTCTTCTTCCTCTTTCATCTTCTTGTTTTCCCATGTTCATTTTATTTTATTTTTATTTATTTTATTTGTTTATGAGGCAATTGGGGTTAAGTGACTTGCCCAGGGTCACACAGCTAGTAAGTGTTAAGTGTCTGAGGTCAGATTTGAACTCAGGTCCTCCTGACTCCAGGGCCAGTGCTTTATCCACTGCACCACCTAGCGGCACGCCCTCAATGTTCATTTTAGAAATGCATGCTTAGCCTTTCAGAACATGGAGTGGCAGGAGTTTCTGATGAGATCAATTCCTCCATGAAGATAAGATCTCCGTGTGGATCAGTGGTGGCTTGTGATGATGAGGAGAAACACTGTCCTTTAAGGGAAGTTCTATAACCAGCTGATGCATTTCTTCTAGATCGAGGGTGATTCTAGTTTTTTTTGAATAGAAATGAAATTCTCCCTTTCTCACAAATATGTGTTCTAAGTGAATATTAATGGTGGATCTTAATAGGAAGAGTTCTTAGTGAGATGTGGCTGAGAAGATGTAGGATGTATTGACTCTAGTTCCTAAATGTTTGTATCTCTGAAGTGTCTTGAAATATTTGCAGCACTTTGGTGAAGTTGATTAAGTGGATTAGCTAGAAAGCTACCAGGGAGTTCAAAGACATTTAGCTCCCTATCAATCTAGGTTTCCATTTTCCTAATTGGCAACCATTTTCCACCTAAAATGACAAGTCTATCTAATGTTAAACACCGATTTTTTAGATATGGAGATTTTCCAACTCTGTGATACTCTAATGGATCTGTGATCCATTATGCCCACTGATGTAGTTATTCCTTTCCAACAGTACACATTGAAATGCATTGATTCCTGTCCAACTTCATGTCTTCCCCTAATTCTGTTCCCATAGATGAACTCAGTAGGTTGAGAGCCTTTGTCAAATTCTCATGACCTGGTAAGGATAGAATTTAGTATAGATGCTATCAGACATCATGGGATATAGAAGGAATAGTGGATAGAGTCCTGGACCTAGAGTCAGGAAGAACTGAATTCAAATTTGGTGTTAAACACTTACTAGCTCTCTGACCCTGGGGAAGTCACTTGTCTTTTTTTTCTGCTTTAGTTCCCTCAACTTAAATGGGGATATTAATAGCATCTACCCCATGGGGTGGTTGTATGTATAGAAGGAGACAAAATTTTAAAAGTACTTTCCAAACCTTGTAATGCTACTAAAAGCCATCATCATTACCATAATTATTATTACATTAGTAGTACATCTTTTAAAAATATACACTTGTGTTTAATGATGCCCTTTCTATAACTTCTTCATAATTCCTTCTTTTTAAACATCTCATCCAGCTAGCCAGAATCTACCTCTCCATAAGCCTTTGAATAATCTATTTCTTCAGAGAACGTAGAGTATCACAATATGCAACATAACATTACTGGAAAGACTTTGATATTAAAAGATGATCCTTTCTTTCAAGGAGAAGCATGTGGGTCATTAAAATAACCTTGCAGTTTTCCAAAGACAATTCAGCCCACTCTCCTGTTATACTTCAGTTCTATGCCTAACACACGGCTTATTCACCATGCCTTTCCACAATAAATATATTGATAATAAAGACCATGCATATTCCTATTTTATATTTCACTTGACATCAATGCAAAGTGAACAAGATTATCTTTGTTCCTATATATTTCAGGCAGTTTTGTGTAATTGTGGCATATAGATGAGTAATACCTTTTTGGATGAGAGTCTTTAACTTATCATTTTACTCTACCAAATCATATGCATTTAAAAAGTCAACACATGATAAGCACAGAGAGATCTTAAATTCTCTACATCTTTCAGTCAATTGTGCCACATTAAAGATCAGCTCTAATCGGAAATACCTTTTGTGAAAACTCACTTATTCCCTACCTATACACTCTTTAAGGATATGTAGATTATTCTTATAAAAATTTACATATAAATTTTAAAACATCAATTAAAGGAAGAACTGAGATTCTCTTTTGCCCTTGAAGAACAATAACTAGGCGCCCATGGCAGCTGACTCTCATGCTAGCAGAATCACTATCCTAAAGTCTGCCAATGATTTGAGTTTAATGGGGGTTGGGGGTGGGGTGTTGTCATACTTTTATGGGATTGGCATGGAAATGCATATTGTATTAAACATGTTTGCTGTTTGTCAGAGAAATAAATGAGGTTTTGTTTTTCTGGTAATAAGTCTCATATTAGGCAAAACAAGGTAAGATTTTTTTAGCATCAGCTACATGTTCACCACTCTTGATAAACCTTGTCCCAACTAAACCTCTCCCCAACACATATTCACACAAACATAATCCTCATCCTTCTTGACCTCTGCATCCTTTGAAGCTGCCAATCCCCCTCTTTTCCTTGATATTTTCATCTCTCTAGGTTTTTAGGATACTGTTTTATCTTTGTTCTTCTCCTACATTTCTGATCATTCTTGAGTCTTTGTTGGATCTTCATCTAGGAAATACATGCCCACTCTGGTTATCCCAAAAGTCTCTTTGAATCTCTTCTCTTCTCCTTCCATTTTGTTTCATTTGCCATCTCATCAGCTCCAGTGGATCCAATTATCAGCTCTATGCCGATGATAATTAGATCGATGCATCCATGCCTAAACTCTCTACTAACCTCTACTCTTCCATCTCTAAGAGCCTTTTAGACATTTTAAACTCAACATGTCTAAAATTGAACACATTATCTTTCCTCAACCTCTCTCTACCCTTTTCCAAACTTCTCTATGATTGTAGAGGGCACCACCATCCTCTTATTGCTTGCAAGCTAAATGTCACCCCTCTCCAAAGTCCAAATTGTTGCAACAGCCTAGTGATTTGATTCTGGTAACATTTCTTGCAATGCCCCGCTATCTTCTCTGATACTGTCATCAAACTGATACAGGCTCTTGTCACCTCATACCTGGGCTATTGCAATAGTCTGCTGATGGGTCAGCCTGCTACCAATCTATCCTCACTCTAGTTCATTCTCTACTCAGGGATCAAACTGACCTTCCTAAAGTATAGATCTGACCATACAACCCCTTCACCATAATAAACTTCAGTGGTTCTCTATTACCTCTGGATAAAATATAAAAATCTCTACATAGTATTCCAAGCCCTTCATAACCATTGCTTTCCCCTCTCCAGTCCTACATCCTCTGTCCCACAATGTGCTTTTGGAGCCAGGTACACTGGCTTCCATGACTTTCTTCACACAAGAAACTCTATCTCCCAACACTGAACTTTCCTGTCCCTTCCCTACCCATACTCCATAACTAGAATGCTCTTCTTCATCTTCTAACTTTCCTAGCTTCTTCTAAGCCCTAGCTAAAATCCTATCTTTAACTTCTGACTTTCTTTTTTTCTTTTTCCTTTTTTTAGTCTTCTGACTTTCCTGATCCCTCTTAATTCTAATACCTTTCCTCTGTTGATTATGTCTTATTGATCATGCATATAGCTTGTTTGAACATAATTATGGTGACATATTCCATTTAAACTTTCTTATCCAGTATACCATTTTTTTAGGGTCATACTTTTCATTTGGTGATAATGGGTGATGGTAGGTTATACTTGTCCCAGTAATTTCAATTACTTAGGGTGATACCAAAATTTACAGTCAGAAGGCCTAGATTTGAATTTTACCCCTGTCACTATTTGTGTGACAACTAAAGGGATCCTAAGAAGTGCCTACAATTATGTGAATTCCAGACACTGTGATTGCCTATGGGGGGAGATGAATGTGGGCAATTTGCTCCCCAAATTGCAGCCTGCAGATAGCTCTTTACATTCTACTAATTTGGCTTGCTCTAAATGACAGAATCCTGTCACATGATGGAGCAAGTTGTGCTAAAAGTTGAATAATACATCACAGTTGAGACTTAGGGCATTTACAGCAGACAGAGAGAGGCCTTAGATATCATCTGGTCTAACTTCATTCTTCTACAAAGGAGGACAATGAGAACCAAAGATGGGAAGTATTTTGGAAAGGTCAACAGCTAATATAAGAATCAATTGCTGAAATTGGATCTTCTGGCTCCAGACTCAGTGTTCTTTAGACCCAAGTTCTCTTGGTCTGAACAAACATTCTGAATTCAGAGGATCTTTTACTGCCCTCATCAGGCTCACCAGCTTACTAACTCAGTAGTATCAGGGCATATTGACTTTACATCAAACTGGCCTCATGTTTTTGAATTTGGGTGGACCTAAATCTGGGGCATAGCAAAATGGATGCTGCCTTGTGTCATCTCATTTCATGTTTTTGCTTTCATGTGAACTGATGCAATTCATGTCTTTTTAAAGGAAAGAATGTTCCATATTTAAGCATATAGAAGATTTTCATAATGCAATTTATCACCTGAACATCTTTCTGTCACAGTATGGTCTCCAATTATGTCCTTTGCATAATGCAAACACCAAACCATCACAAAATACACAGCTCTTTAAATTTATGGTTCATATGGATTTCAATCATTTTTGGCATTTAGTACTAAAGGTATTTCAGATTTATTCAGCTCAGTGTAAATAAAAGCACACAGCAGACTCAACCTAATTTGTGCACATTTTAAGATCACTTACAGAATATGTGAAAAATGCATATACAAACTATACATATACATAAACAAAAATGTATTATTAGGGTGCCAGACTTTGAATTCACATTTTGACTGGGATAAGTTAGTTACTAAGGGACCCCAGTCATCAGCAGCATAGCTCTATATTAGTGTAGCTTATTTGGTTGTTGAATCTGTTAATTCGAGATTCCAATTTCTCTAAATTTGTATTTTCCTTGTAAGTTGGCTGTCACTTTCCCTTGGGCAGCTAGGAGGCACAATGAATAGGGCATCAGGAAGACATCTTCATGAGTTCAAATCTCACCTCAGACACTTACTTTCTGTCAGACCTTGGGCAAGTCACTTAATCCTGTTTGCTTCAGTTCCTTATATGTAAAAAGAACTGAAAAATGAAATTGCAAACCACTGCAGTATCTTTGCCTTGAAAAATTCCAAATAGGGTCATGAAACATCAGACAGCACTGACCTGACTAAACAGCAGCAGATAAGTCCATTGATGGTGACACTGTTACTGTCATTATGACTGTCACACACAAATAAATATCTCCTGTATAAATGATAATGTATTGAGTTCTAGTGGATTTAAATTCAAGGAGAATAGGTGACTACTTGGAATAATGCAAAGGAAAATGGTCTCCATGTCACTTTACCTCTTACTTTATTTGGATTGTCCCTTGTTAGGTCGTTCTGTAAGTAATACCTACCCCTTCTGCTTTTCCTTTACTTTCCAGGCTCTTCTCGTATGTACCCGATGAAGAGAAATAATTGTTTCCTGATCACAATTCCAATTATTTTTTTAAAATAGAGGATCCACATAGAGGATTTATGGTAAAATATGGAAAAAGAGTAACCCAGGATAAGAAGGCTATGGGGATAGGGAGAAGTGATCTCCATTTTAGAAACTGATAAGGCATAAATTATTAAAAATTGTGTGTCGGGGCAGCTAGGTGGCGCAGTGGATAGAGCACTGGCCCTGGAGTCAGGAGTACCTGAGTTCAAATCCGGCCTCAGACACTTAACACTTACTAGCTGTGTGAGGCTGGGCAAGTCACTTAACCCCAATTGCCTCACTTTAAAAAAAAAAAAAAGGAAATAAAGGAGTGTCTTCTCATTAAAAAAAAAAAAAGTGTGTGTCTCCCTCTTCAGCCTTCCCACTTAGAAGGGAGTGACTGGCCTTCAGCTATCTGATGGGGAGTAAGAGAATAAGTATAGAAGCAGAGATAAAGAAGAGAGTCAGGGACAGCTAGGTGATGCAGTGGATAAAGCACCAGACCTGGATTCAGGAGGTCCTGAGTTCAAATTTGGCCTCAGACACTTGACACTTTCTAGCTGTGTGACCCTGGGAAAGTCATTTAACCCTCATTGCCCCACAAAAGAGAGAGAGAGAGTGAGAGAGAGAGAGAGAGAGAGAGAGAGAGAGAGAGAGAGAGAGAGAGAGAGAGAGAAAGAAAGAAAGAAAGAAAGAAAGAAAGAAAGAAAGAAAGAAAGAAAAGAAGGAAGAAAGAAAGGAAGGTAAGAGTTGATTGTGATTTGGGACCCCATCTTTGGCTAAAATTAGGAAGCCTCAGTTGAGCTCCTCAAGGTTCCCTCCACCCAGCAGGGGTATGCATGGAAAACCCGGGCACGCCCTGGCTCCCTCTGTCCAGTGGCAATATGCACAGAAAACCCGAGCCCTGGCAGGCTTTGGGTGCCGCCCCTAGGGTTGCCTGTGAATTGACTTGGTGTGTGTGTAGGTGGTCAGCCCAGGTTTCCTAAGAGAGAAGGGGTTTTCATTCTTGGGGTAGAGGAGAGAGGGGGGAAAGGAGATGAAAAGGGGGAGGAGATGAGATGAGGAGAGAGAGAGAGAAGAGTTCACGGTAGCAGGTGAGAAAGTTAAACGTGGCTGTGCAGGGGGATAGAGAGAGAGAGTTGGATGTGAAGCAGCTGAGTCCGGTGGGTGAGTTTACAGGTCATATGTCCTACTTTTCTTTGTCCTTATTTCTAAATTTATTCTCATCAATAAACCCTGTTATTTTTTGTTTATTTGAAAGGAGGCTTTTTAATCTCATTTCTTATCAGTCTGGGAGGAACAGTTGGGGAGGGGGCAGCTCTTCCCATATTAAATTTGGCCCTTACAGATTGGTGGCCCATATGGGACTTAATGAACCTGGGGGATCTTTTTTAAAAAAACCCTTACAGAAAGAAAGACAAGGAGAGGAGAGGAGAGGAGAGGAGAGGAGAGGAGAGGAGAGGAGAGGAGAGGAGAGGAGAGGAGAGGAGAGGAGAGGAGAGGAGAGGAGAGGAGAGGAGAGGAGAGGAGAGGAGAGGAGAGGAGAGGAGAGGAGAGGAGAGGAGAGGAGAGGAGAGGAGAGGAGAGGAGAGGAGAGGAGAGGAGAGGAGAGGAGAGGAGAGGAGAGGAAAGGAAAGGAAAAAAGACTCAGGTATCATGGGAATTTCATGACATGGGTAGGTGAATTCTGAAGAGACAACTGGCTTTCTAGGCTAGGGTCTGTCCTTGAGGCCATTCCTTTTTCTCCATGGGTGACACGCCAACCATATGAGAAGTGGCAGAGGACTCTGCCAATTGTAGGAAACCAGTTGGAAAATCACTTGCCTAAGGACCTGGCAAGGCCTAATTAGCTCCCAATAGCCAAAACCAGAACTGGGGAAGAATTAGTGGTTGGATCTAGAGAATCATTGGATGCATAGGGAAAGTTTACCTTTATTGGAGAAGTTTGATTAACTCCTGTATTAGGGAATAATACCTGAGCTAGGGCATCTTATATGCATATTAAAATCCTTATCTGGGATAGCCAGTGTAGCCAAGGCAAATTTAACTGTGTCCTAAAACTTGAGTTTGGAGATTCAGATTTGTCGCTAAAAGAACTGAACCCTATCTCTTGCAGGGAAGAGGCCAAATAGCATGTATGATTCCAGCATTTGGCTGGAACATACAACAAACAGCAGGGGTTCAGTGGAGATACTGAAAATGCTAAAAAGCTTTTTTTAAAGCACAAAATCAACACAACTAGAATGAGAAGGGGAAAAGTTACCTAGGGGAAAATATTTTTTTTCTATTACATATCTAATAAGGATTTGATGTCCATAATACATGTGTGTATATGCATGTATAAGACCAAAACTCAATGAAAATTTAAGATTTAATAGTTTAAAACTGGGGGCAGCTAGGCGGAACAGTGGATAGAGTGCTGGACCTGGAGTCAGGAAGACTCATCTTCCTGACTTCAAATATGGCCTCAGGCACTACCTGTGTGACCCTGGACAAGTCACTTAACCCCTATTACCTTAAATAACTGGGGCTATTTCCAGTAATTCTGATGTATATCCCTGATGGCTCTGCAGGAGAGAGTGAGGTTGGTGACTTTGCACAGTCCTGCCTCACACAAATCCAACTCATTGCAGGTCATGACATCATCCTGATGTCATGGACCTCTTCAAGAACAAAGGGCAAATACCACCACCACCATACCCCATCCCATCCCCCCCCAACACACACCCATCAAACATTTTCCGTATGTACATATACATATACACACATCTAGAAAATGGTTACTGGTTATATAGGTATATATGGGTTATGTATGTAAGTATGTATGAACAAACATATATACACACAATTTGTGTCTATATAAATTTTCCTCTAATGCAGCAAGGTATTCTGGTGTGATTTTACAGGCTGGAGGAGTTGCTTTTAAAATGACTATTGTACCATTGTATGTCAAGGTGGCATTGTGGCATTTTTTATTGCTATAGTAATTGAATGTTGAGCTAAAAAAATTACCATGTCAGTCCAGTTATTAGAAAATTATCATGTAATCATGAGATTGGACCTTCATCAAGAACCATTAGTTTTGGGGTCGTTTGCTGATTATTAGATTAAAGGGATTAAACAGATCTTACACAGAGCTATGAATAATTTGGGAGGTTTGTCAAACTCTATCTAGGTCATATAAAGACAAAGCATGGTCCATATGGTATAGACTGTCTAAAGTAAAGGGTAACATATTCTAGCACTCCTAAGGAGATAAAGTTGGTGAACATATTTGGCATCTAGTTGCTAGGTTGTGTTTTCTTCCTTCTCTGATGCCGTCCCCTGTTCTGCCACCTACTCAAATAGTGATATAATGATGAGAAGGCTCAAAACAGTTACAAACAGAAAAGGTTGCACTGAAATCAAAGTCAGACATGGAAGATGGCTAGGAGAGAAGATAGTATCTACAGTTAGTAGCAGAATAGGCTATAAGCCTTACAATGTAAGAAAAAGGGACTCATTGAGTGAAGCTAAAATATATTTCTTTTTTTTTTTAAGTGAGGCAATTGGGGTTAAGTGACTTGCCCAGGGTCACACAGCTAGTAAGTGTTAAGTGTCTGAGGCCAGATTTGAACTCAGGTACTCCTGAGTCCAGGGCCGGTGCTCTATCCATTGCGCCACCTAGCTGCCCCTAAAATATATTTCAAAGGGAAAAATCTCCATCCATCCATCCAATGAAAAAAGTCATTGATTTCTGGCTATGATATACCACTATAATAATAAAGAAATGTCATGGAATAGCAGTAAGAACCCCTGACATGTGTATAATGTTTTAAAGTCTAAAGAATGCTTTACATAAATGATCTCATCTGTATTCTCATTGAGGGAACTGATGAAGAAAAATTGAGGAAGAAAACCTTAGTCAACTTTGTTTGGATACAGAAGTCCTTGAATATGAAGAGTCTTGTGGATAATATACAGGAATTCTTGATGAGAGCGGGTGGACGATTTGATGGAGTAGCAAAGTGGACATGAAGAAATTGATTAAGTTTCTTAGTACTGAGAGAAATACTAAATACCCCTTCTTACTCCAGCCTGTAGTGACTTCCTTCTAAGATTGCCTTCCATTTGTATTGCATATATCTTGTGTGTACCTACTAGTTATTTGCATTTTATCTCTTCCCTTCATTTAGAATGCGAGCTCTTTCCCATACAGTGCTAAAAATGACAGCTATAGCAGTAAGACAAGAAAAAGAAATTGAAGGCATAAGCAAAGGCAAAAAGGAAACAAATATTACCTTTTTGCAGATGATATGGTAATTTAGTTAAAGAATGCTAAAGAGTTGAATAAAAAATTAATTGAAACAATCAATAACTTTAGCAAAGTCACAGGTTACAAAATAAGCCCACACAAATCATTAGCATTTCTATATGTTACCAATAAAATCTCACAGGCAGATATAAGAGGAGAAATTTCATTTAAGGTAACTTCAGATCACATAAAATGCTTGGGAGTCTTTCTGCCAAGACACACTAAGGAATGATATAAATGCAGTTATAAAATGCTCTTTATATAAATAAAACTATATCCAAATTATTGGGGAAATATTAATTGCTCATGAGTAGGCTGAGACAATATAATAAAAATGATAATTATTTTTCAATTAATTTACTTATTCAGTGACATACCCATAAAACTACCAAGTATTATTTTTATAGAGTTAGAAAAAAATAATAACATTGATCTGGAAGAACAAAAACATCAACAATAAGAAGTGAATTAATGGGGGGAAAAGTAGGAAGAAAGTGTACTTAGGAGTACAGATTTGCTAATATAGATGCCAAATGATACTACAAAGTCATAATCCTTAAAGCAATCTACTTCTGAGTACATGCTGGAGAAGTCTATCAGTGGAACAGATTAAGCAGCTAATATAAAGAAGCAAAGGAGCATGGTAGCCTCCAGTTTAGTAAACCCAAAGATTCCAGCTATTAGGGTAAGAACTTATTATTTGACAAAAATTGGAAAAAGTGTAACTGAGTATGGCAGAAATTAGCTATAGACCAACTTTATATATTTTGTGCCAAGACAAACTCCAAATGAATATGTAATATAGAAAGAAAAGGTGACATCATAATTTAGAAGAGAATGGAAGAAATAACCTGTCAGATTTATGGCTAGGGGAAGAATTCATAACCAAAAAAGACATAGAGAGGTTCACGGGAAGAAAAATGGGCAGTTTTGATAACATAAAATTGAAAAGTTTTTTATTTCTTTTTGTGTTGCTGTTGTAAAAACTAACAATGCAGCTAAACTTAGAAGAGAAACAGAAAATTAGCCAAAAATCTTTGCAGCAATTTTCTCTGATAAAGGTCTCTTAATATATAGGAAAATGAGGCAAATTTATATAAAAAAAAAAGTATGCCATTTCTCAATTTATAGTCAAGGATACGAATAGACAATTTTTAGAAGCAGAAATAAAGCTATCAATAGCCATGAAGGGATTAGAACAGTAAGTGGTAGTGGGAATTGAGTGAACCCTATTGACTCCATCTTGTGACTCAATTCTGCAAATGGCTCAGTCATAGTTCTAGTCTATTTTCTGTCTTGTGAGGAAAGTTTGTTCAATTGGTACAATTGGGAGAAAACCTTATCGCATTGCCTGAACCTAGCCCTGAGTCACTGGGAAGCTAGACCACCTCTGACTGGTGCTTAGAGTGCCTTAACTAAGGACCTAGGTTTTGCTCAACAGTCAGATCCAAAGATTGATGCAAAGAGTTTTCTTATAATTATACTTCTCAAGCAACCCGTATGTCTTATCTGAGAACTGGCCCTGTATCCATCAATTCTTATTTCCATGTTCCTTTGATTGAATACAGATACTTGGTTTTGGAGTGGGTGGGGTTGGGGGATCAAGGCATATCTTTTTTCTGGTTTCAGGGAATTGTATGAAAGTCCCTAATCTTTTCTCCAATTAGAAATCAGATTACTTAATTTTGTATTCTGGTCAATTGTTTTCTTTTAATTCATTGGTCTTATTTGATTAATTATTTTTAAATGTATAAAAATCTATTTCCCCCTCTATTTGGAGTCCAGTAAGAAAGCTGAAGAAGGTGATTGGTTCCAATTTATTATGCAATTGGCATGCCTTGATTAATAAAATGATATGCTTGGAAGCTCAAACATTTGTTTTCTCAGTCATCCCATCTTTCTTCCACCACAACCATGTGAAAAATATGTAAATCAGTAATAATTAGAGAACTGCAAATTAAAACAACTGTGACATACAACCTCATATTGATCAGATTGGCAAAGCTAACAAAAGGGGGAAATTTATTCATATTAAAATTTTAATATAGTATTTAATATAAATTTCAATTTAATTTAAAATACATATTTAATATAATATATAACAAAATTATAAAGGGGCTATGGAGAAAAAACAATATGAGAGAATTGTTGGTGGAGTTTTGATCTGGTTCAACCATTGGGGGGGGATAAATTGGAATTATGCCTTAAAAGCTATCAAACTGTGTATACCCTTTGACTCAGTAATATTGCTACAGGTTGGGTTTCTTTTTTTTTTTTTTTTTTGGTGAGGCAATTGCGGTTAAGAGACTTGCCCAGGGTCACACAGCTAGTAAGTGTTAAGTGTCTGAGGCCAGATTTGAACTCAGGTCCTCCTGACTCCAGGGCTGGTGCTCTATCCACTGTGCCTGCCACCTAGCTGCCCCGCTACTGATTTTTTATACCAAATAAATAAAAGAAAGAAGAAAATGCCCCATGTGTACAAAAATACCAGCGTTTTTGTGTGGTGGCAGAGAATTTGAAACTGAAGGGATTAGTTGACAAATGGCTGAAGAAGCTTCATGAATATAATGGAATATTATTGTACTGTGAGAAATAATGAAGGGGACAAAGTTTAAAAAAAAAAAAACCTGGGAAGATTTGTATAAATTGATGCAAAGTGAAAGGAACAGAACCAGGAGAAGAATATGTTCAATAACAACAATGCTATGAAGACAAAAATTTTGAAACTGCCAACCACAATTCCAGAGGAGTTTTGATGAAACATAGCCTCCCTCTTCCCCTACCTCCCTGGGGAATTTATTTGCTCGAAAACATACACACACACATATATATATATATATATAAAACTGGTTTTAATTTTATATATATATATAACTGGTTTTACTTTTTGTGATTTCTCAATAAGGAGGGAAGATAAGGTGGAAGGGAAAGAAGTCACAGATGAATGAATCTTTAAGGCAAGGACTGGGTTTTGGCTTTCTTTCTAACTTCAGTACTTAGCATGGTGCCTGACACATAATAAGTGCAAAATAAATGTTGACTGACTCACTTTGGATTTTGTTTTGCACGTGGAAGTAGTACAACTGTTAAGGAATAAGGAGCCGATGGTGAATACCATATTGGTCCAAGTTTCTGTTAGTTTAGGAAAGCCTTAGACATACGTGGATACCTGTAAATGCCTAAGTGGAAAGAATTTCATAAGTGCCTGGAGAGAGTAGAGTTGGAGAAGAGATGTGAAAGCATGAGAGTAGTCAGAAACCAAGGTAAGTCAGAGAGAAAGACCTGGTCTCAGTTAGCTCTGGGCTGAACCCTTATAGATGGATGAATGAGCTCATATGAAGGGTCACACCAGATGACTCAGATTCCACATCAGAAATACATGATGATCCTTCTAGGAGTTGGAATAATAATGGGCAGAACCTCTCCTCCTGGAGGGATAAAGGAGCTTAGGAAACAGAGCTCAAGGCTCCTTGTTTTGAGAAAAGTACCAGTACAGTTCAGCCTGAAAGGCAGTATTGTATTTTTCTGTGACTGTGGCTTAGATAGACATGCACGTGTTGAAACATCAGGGGAGGGTTGATTTGGATGAAGCTGATGTCCACTTAGTATGATGTCAAGGAACGGAGTTAGAGTCAGGGACCAGGACTTTTCTGACATGATCTTCCAGCCTTTTGTAAGATGTCTTTTTAAAACCACTTTATTACTTCAGGTACTACTTTGAAGAGTCTTTACAATTGGTCTGTGGCCAAATGACTCTATTTCCCAAGTAAACATTTAAAAATAAAGGCCATTTAGGACACAAAAAGAAGAAAATAAAAATAAAATGGTTACCCTTCTTTGTTTATGCAACAAATTGCTAATGAATATTGTAATATTTGTATTCCGCTTCATCCAAATTTATCTCAGGATTTCATAGGTGTTGGCAGTTTATACTCTCTCCAGAATGCCTGAAGCACAGGATTCATCTTCAAGTCAAATCAAGTCAAAAAACATTTATTAAGTTCCTGCTAGGTTCCACATACTATGCTAAGTTCTGGGGACACTAAGAAAGGCACACAAACCCTCAGAAGACAAAAACCAAACAACAAAAACAGTTCTTGATCTCAAGGAGTTTACTAGTCTAATGAAGAGATTCCAATCTAATGATAAGCTCACAGAGCCATATCCATGCAACATCAGCAACAACAATAACAACAGCACTACCACAAAAACACATCACTTCAGGGTGTAAACATTTAGAACCTACCAAATAACTAGAAAGATATAAACATATAGCTAGAATTATACATCAGAAGCTTACCATCCTTCAAAAACTAATATAAGTAGGCAGCTAGGTGGTGCAGTAGATAGAGCACTGGGCCTGGATTCAGGAGGACCTGAGTTCAAATCCGGCCTCAGACACTTGACACTAGTTGTGTGACCCTGAGCAAGTCACTTAACCTTCATTGCCCCAACCAAAACAAACAAACAAACAAACAAACAAACAAACAAACAAACAAATAAATAAGTGAATAAATGAATGAATGAATAAATAAATAAATAAAACAATTAAACAAACTCCTCTGGAACTGAAATGTTATCATAGATAAAACTATTGCCCATAATTGAATTTCCACCTACTGTTTTAATGAAATAAGGGAATTAAAAGTGGTGACCTAAAGAGAGACATTTTTTTTCTTCATTGTGAGAAATTGGGAAAAAGAAAATTTATTTTCTCCTATAAATAAATCACTGAGTAATCAGTTCCTAATCTGAATATGTCTTGATCTGTGCCTTGAGAGGCAGCATGTGTAGGAGAAAGGTTTCTGGAGATAGAATCAGGAAGATATGGGTTCAAGTCTACCTTCAGACACTCACTAGCTATCTGAGCCTAGAAAAGTCACATGACCTTTCTATGAGGCTGTTTTTCCAATTGTAGAATGAAGATGTTGATCTAGGTCCCTAAATTCCATTTCACTTCTGAATCTGTGATTCTTTACCATCAATGAATCATATGACCTATGATGTCTTGCAAATGGGATAGATAAGTCAGACACAGTCATTGGTAGATTAATGACTTCAGGTTATTAATGCTTAATGAAATTATTTTGGGAAGCATAGTTGTTTTATGTACTAAGGAGAATTGAATTTAGCTGGATAATCTGAGCAAGATACTAAACTTCTGAGAGGCTGGGAAATGTCGAAAGAAATACCGTTTCCTGATCTACATACTCTTGGGGATGTTGTGAAGATTAATGTGTCTCTTTCAGGGCAACAAGGTACCATTTAGAGCACTAGAGAAGTCGTTTGCTAAATGGTGCCCTAGGGAATTGAAAGAGTTAATGCCCCTCCCTGAAGGTGAGCAATTTACCCTCAATTCTATGCTAGGATTGCAAGCAATGTTTGCAAGAAATGTTACAGCTGTTGCCTGAAAGAGGCTCTAAGTGCATAGCAATATTATTTATCATTATATAAATATACACACATATATAATTTGGCATTTACAGAATTGTGAATAAACTGTTCCTTATGAACTATATTCATCAATTTATATATATATATATATATGTGTGTGTGTATGTGTATTTTAAAATATGCAGTGAATATATGTATGCATATATAAACGTATATGCTATGCCTTCAGGAGTTGGTCATATTGCAAACAGAAATAAAAAAATTTAGAGGGGAAAATGACAGCAAATGGGCATGTAAACATTTGTACATTAAATAATTTTGCCAGTGTAAATGTGAACTCTGATATAAACTCACAGACTCTAACCCCCATCAACTCTCACACACAATGTGTTTGTAATGCTCTAAGAATGTTGTTTGAACATTTGCAGATTTTGTCTTTTTGGCTTTCCTGGTTTCTAGCACAAGCAAGAAAAATAAGCAACATTTCTACTCCCAAATCTCAAGTCATTACAGTAAGCTTCCACAGGATCATTGAGAATTATTTGGCCCTACTGCTCTCTTATTGACACAGAGTGGGAAAATGTTCCGCTGTGAGATCATTGAGAAATTGTGAGGCTTGCCTCCCCACTGTGATGTCACTTACCCCAAACTTTGGACATCATTAACATCTCCCCCTCCTTGTGTCTCTATTCATCTTTTCCCCTATCACCCTCCTGTGACATCACATGGAAATATTTCCTGTATCTACATCTAAATGGCATTAGAAAATTCCCCTGTAGTCTTGGGGGCTGTTATTCTACTTTATGTGTATAGAAAAGTAAGTGAAAGCTGGCTACTATGGATGCTCCTGATTTGGCTGTGTTGTTTTGTCACCACTATTTATTTTTAAAAAATGTTGGGGGCAGCTAGGAGGTGCAGTGGATAGAGCACTGGCCCTGGATTCACAGTACTTGAGTTCAAATCCGGCCTCAGACACTTGACACTCATTAGCTGTGTGACCCTGGGCAAATCGCATAACTCTCATTGCCCTGTAAAACAAACAAACAAATAAAAAATGTTTATGGTGCTATCTCTTGCTCTTTGGATTTTACAAAGTCAGTGGCAGACATTATCCTGTCATTTATAAAACTCTCCATCCTCTGGAATTTTACAAAGCTGGCATTGTTTTTAGAGGATTTTATACAGTTGATATTGTTTTCACAGAATACGCAAATCTTTTCACACTGTGGTTCGGGATACAGGTGTTGCTCATAGTAAGTTGAAACTGATTGTGTTTTGCAAGGTTGTTGATACCAGACAGCCATATCTTATGGGATTTCATTCTATTGGTACTCATGCTTGTCTGAACCACTCCTGTGAATCCTGAAATGTGAAATAGGTTACTTTGTTGCTCAAAGAGGCTGTATTGCATCATTGGGCCCTGACGTTTGGGGCTCTGTAGAAGTTTTGTTTCCATTGTGTAACTCATTTTGAACAACATTTGGGAATGATGATTAAGGTCCTATCCCATATCAATCAGGGTTGCTTCTGGGTGCAGAAGTACTTCTGACAGGTGCCACACAGCTTTTGGACATCATCAGTTGCTATATTTATTTATTTATTACTTATTTATTCATTTTTATTTTTTTTGCGGGGCAATGGGGGTTAAGTGACTGCCCAGGGTCACACAGCTAGTAAGTGTCAAGTGTCTGAGGCTGGATTTGAACACAGGTCCTCCTGAATCCAAGGCCAGTGCTTTATCCACTGTGCCACCTAGCTGCCCAGTTGCTATATTTATTTATTTGTCTCTAGAAAACATGTCAAAAGAACAATTGTTCATCCAACTTCCCTGTTATAAGAATTTCATCATTCAGATCTGTCTGTTTGGTGTGGCACAAACCTCGAGTAGAGATTTAGGAGATGTGTTGCCAGGATCAGAAATCCTGCAACACCTGTTACGGATGTTTGCCTTCTGAAGGTGGTGACTACATGACTTTGTTACTCAGCTGTTCAGTTATGTCTGAATGAGACCCCATGGACTACACTGTCCAGAGTGTTTTCTTAGTAAACATATCGGAGTGGTTTGCATGTTTTTCTCCATCAGATTAAGGCAAACAGAGGTTCAGTGACTTGCCCAGCATCACACACCTAGTAAGTAATCTTAGACTGGATTTGGCTTCAGGTCTTCCCGACTCCAGTTCCAGCTCTCTACCCACTGAGCTATCTAGCTGCCTTGACTATAAGACTAGGCAGAGTAAAACTTGTTCTGCTTATGAACAGAAGGATGGTCAACACATTTATTTATTTATTTATTGTTTTAGTGAGGCAATTGGGGTTAAGTGACTTGCCCTGGGTCACACAGCTAGTAAGTGTTAAGTGTCTGAGGTCGGATTTGAACTCAGGTACTCCTGACTCCAGGGCCGGTGCTCTATCCACTGCGCCACCTAGCTGCCCCTGGTCAACACATTTATAATCTGGGGCCAGTTCCAGAATCAGAAAGCACTGTCTATGATTTTGAATGCATGCAATAAACAGGTGATCCCGTCCCACATTTTATTTAGGCTGCTCACACGGTGCTCATCTGACCAGGAGGAGGGATTTAGATATATTTTTGTCGTGGAATAGTGTACAAATGTGTATATGTGTCAAATTTGAAAATTGTATGTTCATTAAACAGAATTCAAATTCTTCTTATAGGCACTCAATGTGTTGATAGACTCTGTTTGAGAAAATGGAATCAGAATTCCAGCCACACAGTGGGAAATTGATATGAATAAAGCTTTAAAATCTGGAACTCGCCTTTTATTAGCTCTTTAAACTTTCCACTGAGAAAATGGAACAAGCCTCTTCGGGTTGCCAGGCTTCAGGGTGGTGCCATTTACCCACATTTCTTCCCTATAGTCTAGCATCAGGATTAGGCAGGGTCCTTTTGGGTCAACATCATGACCCTGATCAGCTGATATTTGCTGAGCAGACTGAAGTTGTGAAGTGGATTGAGTCAAACAAAAATAACATCTTCATTCTCCAATGAGAGGTATAGTATTTCTAGTAAGCAAGATGTTCAGATCTTAACACAGGCTTGTGAGTTGACCCAGAAGCATCTATTTGCAATGTGGCATTTGCAAAAAGATGCTCATTTTCAAATAATTGCAGCTTCTATGACAACTTTGGTTGCTGAGGATGAAGCTGTTGAGAAATCCTATGAAAAAACTTGATGAGACCAACCAGCACAAATCAACATGCACTCTGATGCGTAGTAATTAAATGCAAATGTTGCAGGGGTTGGGGGAGTGAAAATAAGGAGGAGTTTGGGGGAATGTGAGTGAGTGATGTAAAAGACTTAGAGATTTCCCAGAAGCCTTCGACCCCTATATGAAGAATGTTTTCTTCAAGAAAAGAATTGGTGATAATAGATATGGAAATCATCAAATGAAACTATAGAAAATGAAATAGATTACATATAACAGACAGGAAAGGACTTGTTCTTGGTTTGGGAGTCATCTCTGAAATAGCTATCTATGTAATATGATTCTGTCAACTCTACATATATTAGATTTCAATGATTAAAAATGGACAGAATGAATAATACTGAGAAAATAGATGATGTATAGTTGAAAGAGTTTATCCTGAACTCTTGAATCAAGTAACTGGAAGCCAAAGCTAGGAAATGAACAACAGAAACAACATTGAAACTAAATATAATAATCTTATCCTAGAGGTAAAATAAATTAATTGCTACAACAGGACCCAAAAACTCCCAGAAAGTGTTTTAGTCAGCAAACTCCTTATTTTTCTTGCAAAGTGGAGATATATGGCTTCCAAAGACTATACTCTGTTATGAAGAAGGATGATGTACAATTATGAGCAGTATCATCTCATAAAGTAGAGGCAAGCAGCAGAGGGTAAAACCAGTTTGCAGAAAGCTTGGCAAAATATCCAAATAATCCAAATTATCCCAAAACAATTTTCAAGGATAAAAGTGAATGATTACAAATGGAAAAGCAGAAGAAAAGATTTGCAAAAATCATACTCTATCAAGGATAATGGAACACATTTGGACCCTAAATGCATAATCCCAGGTGTGATTATGAGGAGAAATGACAGTAAAGAGAACAACAAAGGGGGAATCTGCCTGACTAAATGAAATTTATATAGAAGAAATCTGTACTAAAGGCAACACAATTGTGAGGGTGTTAAGGTAATGATACACAAGCTATCTCAAGGAGAGGAAGGTACTGAAGTGTTAAGGGCTAAAATTCTAGCTATTCTGTCTAATATCTCTAATGAGTGGTCACCAATAAATTATAAGTTTTAGCAAGAGTTAGACTTTTAAGCATTTATTAAGGAGAATAAGAATTTGATAAAGAGAGAGAAAAAGGCCTAGATTCCTATCTATTAAAGGGAGAGCGCATTTCTAGCTCCCTTCTCCGCTGGAGTCCTCAGGAAAGAGCCAGACAGATCCCCAGTCTCTTCCCTCTTCCTCCCACTAGCCACCGTCATTTCCTGACGCCAAAGAAAAGACTCCTGGGCTTGCCCTCAAAGACCTTTGCTTCATGGGCAGAACTCTCCTACAGTAAGTCTCCAGCAGGTGGTGTCATTCCAATCATTACAGTTGTCATTGAAAAAATCATGGACCTTATTCATTCCTCAAAAAAGAGAATTTAGGGGAACATGAATAACCATTGACTTATTTTCTGCTAAAAATCCTTATGAGTCACCTACACTTATCTGGACCATCAAAAGTGATTCATTGGAAATAAGCAAGTTTTTGTAAGTGATATTCAACAATGAACCAATCTTTTAAAGTGAACTTGTTGAGGATTCCATCAAGATAAAGGTCTCCTAGTACCAGGAGTTGTGAGGTACATCACTGTACTGTGTGTTCTTTATACATGTGCCTTCATGTCTCCATATTTAATTTTGAGGCTATGGTCCTCTGAGATCTTGAGTGGGCAAGGGAAAAGTATTCCCTCTGTTTCAATTAACTTATTGATCATTAATTGATGAGAGAGAGAGAGAGAGAGAGAGAGAGAGAGAGAAAGAAGGAGAAGAAGGAGGAAGAGGAGAAGGAGGAGGAGGAGGAGGAGGAGGAGGAGGAGGAGAAGGAGAGTCCTATTAAAGGTTTGACATATTCCTACAAAGGATCATATGTTTTAGTATTGATGTTCTTGAACCTCCAACAGTGTCCTCCCCATTATTAATCAATCAAATAATTTAAACAGAGGGCGGGAGGGGAAGAAAGGAAGGAAGGAAGGAAGGAAGGAAGGAAGGAAGGAAGGAAGGAAGGAAGGAAGGAAGGAAGGAAGGAAGGAAGGAAGGAAGGAAGGAAGGAAGGAAGGAAGGCCACTCACTTGCACAAGTCTCCTCATTCCATCCTGGAAATGTGACCCAGAACAGAGTAGGGGGAGACAAAGCTGCCAGTTCATACCTGTGCTTATTGCAGACCCCCTGTTTGGATCTAAGGGTGCCCCATTATGTATCTGGGACCTCCTCTTTCCCCAGTACACATCTTGTTGCTGAACACTTGAATATTCTCATGCCCTTGGCTAATTCTATCCCTAGTTCCTGCCATCATCCTTGTCTGTCTTCCTATGCCTAACTAGACTGTACAAATGACTCATTGTGATTTTTATGGATTTCCTCATTAAGATTCAATTTGGGGGCAGCTAGGTGGCACAGTGGATGGAGCGCCGACCCTGGAATCAGGAGTACCTGAGTTCAGATCCGGCCTTAGACACTTAACACTTACTGGCTGTGTGACCCTGGGCAAGTCACTTAACCCCAATTGCCTCCCTGAAAACAAAAAACAAAAACAAAAACAAAAGATTCAATTTGACAGGGGCAGCTAAGTGGCACAGTAGATAGAGCACTGGCCCTGGAGTCAGGAGGACCTGAGTTCAAATCCGAGCCCAGACACTTAACACTTACTAGCTGTGTTACCCTGGGCAAGTCACTTAACCCCAATTGCCTCACTAAAAAAAAAAAAAAAAAAAAAAAAAGATTCAATTTGACATATTTTGTACATGTTTGGAGGACCTTGAGGAAGGGAATTCACTGTGCAGCTTCATAATAACTCCACCATCTTGGTTCCTTCACATGGGCATTATATTTTCATAAGCCCCAAGTCCCTTGACCCCAACAGGTTCAGAGATCAAGCAAGTTGCACGGTGGATATTCAGTTTCTAGGTGAAAGTGACTCTAAATGGACAGAGCCAGTGAACATAAAATCAGAGTTAAATTCATTAATTTCTCAATAGGGTGTCCCACATTTAAATATCTTGTAGATTTGCTAAATAGATCAAACCTATTTGTCCACTGCATCCATTTGACTAGAATATTCACATTTTGCCTTTGCCTGCATTGTCTGAAGGATTCTTCCCACCCATCTTTTGTAAACAGGCTTTATCTTTTCTGTAGTTTCTCTTCATAAGGGTCCTTGGAGATTCATCATGTTGTTTTTGCTTCAACATAGGCTGATGACCAGCAATCATAACGTTGATCAGTCTAAATATTTCAAATGTGAAAATCTGCCTCTACGCCTTAAGTCTACACTTTATCTTAATCGGGTCTTTTGTGGTTGCCTTTGGCATAAATGGTGCTACTGTTTCTTCTTTAGAGACTTTTGTCATAGTGCTTTCCATTCCAAAAAAATAATTTTCAAGAATGACATTTATAAATCATTTGTGAAAAATCCAGTTATGGGACATATTTGTAAATATCTGAAAGTACCAGGGCAGCTAGGTGGCACAGTGGATAGAGCGCTGGCCCTGGAGTCAGGAGGACCTGAGTTCAAATCTGGCCTCAGACACTTGACACTTACTAGCTGTGTGACCCTAGGCAAGTCACTTAACCCCAATTGTCTCACCAAAACAAAACAAAATACCAAAATATGTTACAACATTGAAAAGTTTTTAGATCTAAAAACAAAGCAAAAAATGCTGTTGATGTCTATGTCTGGCTGAACTATGTAACCACACCTTTCCCTGACATTATCATTGCTAACAAAATGGAAGACATTATATTAGCTTAAAATCTTCTTAATAGACTAGCCAAAGGAATTTTTAAATGACTGTATCTGGAACTCCTGAGCCACTTCATCTGTGGTAAGCATTGATTTAACAATTTGAGACACCTCTTGACCCATCTTGTCTTTTACATCCACTACTCAGGCATGCTTTGAAAGGTTATTTGTCATCATTAGTATAAAGTTGAAACCGTAGTTGTGCTTATAAATTTGGCTCATGTCCAACAGATCTGTCTGTTTTGGGCAACCACGTTTGCAACTACCATTTTGTTCCTTGGAAAGTTGACTCACATTGGTTTGTGCAATATGTAACCATTTCCTCCTCTTAGCTGATGTGCCACCTATCCCCTAGTCACCCCTCCACAACTTCTTAAATCTTCTAAAAAGAGAGATTACATACCCCTTGAGCTGCTCACCACTTCCAGAGTATAATCTTTCATTTCTAACAAAGTTTTTTTTTTCTTCTGAGCACTTGAAATGACAGAATTACACAAAATATATGGAGAGAGAGAGAAAGTGCAAAACAAGTCTCTCTTACATTATGTTTTGTCATGAGACAAGAGGCATTGTATGGTTGTATATGCTAGCAGCGTTATATTGATCATTCATGAGATCCCTGTAGTCTATAAAAAGTACTACTTTGGTAAAGCGTACCACAACTTGGGGTCTAAAGTGATAAATTGGCTGTGGGTGACCATCTGGGGCTTTGTGCAGTTGTAAGTCTTATTCACAGAGGATACCACAAAATAGACAATGTCTTCTGTTATATTCAGCACATTGATTTGTGACTCAAACACAAGATAAGGTTCAGCACTTAGGGGGTTTTAATTTTCTTGTAGCTGTCATGGATTTCCATGGATGTAGCATAGTTAGGCCATCCTAGACAGGAGTGCACCAGCTGCCTAAGTATAATTATTATTCACCTATCACAACAGGCTGTTCTGGTCCCAGTTCAACATTCAATAGAAATCTATCTGGCTACACAGTGAGCTGCATGAAGCATCACACCACTACGTAAAAGGTCTTTCTTGTCCATTTCAACTAGTCTTTAGCCATTTTCATCCTCCTTAGAAGCTGGATAGTCACTCTTCTTCAGATTTCCTATAGTCGAGCATTAATAGCATATGCAGATGTTTGGAACAAGTTGCCTTGCACATCAGTCTGCATAAAGAAGCCACTTTAGAGTAAAGAAATAAATTCTTTTTATCATTAATAGGAGGCATAACCCTTACACCTTTGGTGCAAGTGTTTCATCATCTCCTCATATTACAATTTAGTTACATATTGATCAAATAAGATATTTTGAGTGAAAAATATAGAGCCCTCTTTCAAGTTATACTTTGCCACTTATTTATGGGGTTTTTAGATTAAGAGTGAAAAATGACAGGGATAAAAGTTGTTCATTTTTTGGAACACTAAACAGTTTTGTTCCCCATCACTACATGGCATACTGGTAGCCTCCTTACATCTAGGAGCTGTTCTATTCAGTTAGCCTAAACTCTTGGGGTTTACCTCTGACTTACTAGTTAGCAGTAGAATATCCATAGGTTCTACCCATAACCAATTATAAATATATTTGTGGGCAGTGGGAGGAAATACTAAACCTCTATTGCTAAAAAAGAGATGCATCTAGGCGTTTTTCATGCCAGGGACATAATTACACATACCTCAGAAGTAAGACCACTTTTGTGAAATCCCAGTGGATCAGGAGATATGGAAAGCCCAAAGAGCCACTTTTGAAAATTGAGCAATAGAAGCAAAACCCCTAAACAATGAGCAACATATTGTGAGCTCGTGGGTCTATCCTATACATATCTGGGGAGAAATAGCCCCATTAGAGAGGTTGTTAGATAGAGTCTCTGCTCTCAATGAATGTGGAGTTTAAACAAAGTTCTCAAAGAATATAAGTTGTAGTTGAAGTAAACACATGCATTGCTAAATGTAGTTTCTTCCCTGGGAATTCCTTACAGCAATTATATCACAAGTCCATTAATAGATTGGAAAATAAAACTGTACTGAAGGAAAAAAAAATCTAACAACAGGAAGGAAAGAGAGGTTAATAAAGATGTAAGCACAAAGGCTTTTAGGAGTACCTGAATCAGCAAAATCCTAGTTTATTCTCCCTTTCCTTAACCTTTTATGACTTACCAATGCCCTCCCCCAACCACTACCATGATGAATGGCAACTCTAACCACTGAAGGAAATCCCTGGGAAAGAAGTTTGTTCCCCAGAAGAGTGGAAGTAGTAGTGGACAATAGTCCCTACTATGGTGGCCATAGACCCTGTTTTTAGTCACCTACACCCAGTGAAACAAAAATATCTGCCCACACCTGGTGCCCTGATGAGGGTATGGGAATAGAGAATTTGTAGCAAGGGGAAGGGATGAGCACAACAGTTATGAATCTTCAGAAAGAAAAAGGGTTGGCTCTAGGAATCAAGTTTTCAGAAAGGATGCCATAGAAAAAATCCACACTGGTAGTGATAAAGTCAAACAAAATGAGACATCAATATACTTCAGAAGAAGAAAAACATTCTTCTGGAGAAGTAGTTTTTAAAAAATGAGTCAAAATTCTCTGAGGATGGTGAAGGTCTCAACAAATTCTGCCAGGCTTCCAATATAGGGATGATTCCTCAAACTCATCCAGCATAGTTTGGAACAGCAATCCAAGAATTAAGTGGAGTCATCTAAGAAGTTAGGCCAAAAGTGAGAGAAAGGAAGGAATAAACAAGTCTAATAAGAGAGCTGAAAATATAAAAGGATAGAGGCATTCCTCATAACAATACATTTTCTCAAAAACAGCATGATAGAGCTGGAATTTAGAAACACAGATGTGAAAGGTAAATTGATGAAACAAAATCAAATATTTACACTGGGCACTGTAGGATGAGATGATCAGATATCCCCCCCGAATGATGATTCCTGATGGTTTCGATGCGAAATAGAACCCAATCCTCTATCCCTTTATTTGTATCTAAAAGAAATACCTATGAGCCATGCTTCTATTTTGTTGCAACTTTCTTTTGTTTCCTACTTTAATTTATAAGGATAATGTCAGAACAGAGACAATTCAATTCCTTCAGTAGGGTGTTCACTCATTGCCATAGATCTCACGAGAATTTCCAATTAAGAGTACCAATGTCTAACTTAATGTTTATAGATTGGCTAAAAACTGTGATTTTTGGCACCCTCTGCTCCCTTTTCTAGCACTCTGTTCCCATTATTGCAAAAATGGAAGAGGGATATGCAGGCCTGGTGCGTTTCATGGAATGCTTCTGGTCAAATAATTCTCCAACAAATAGCCACCCTCAAAATGATAAGGCCTTTTATACTTATCTTGGCTGATGCTCAGAAAACAAACATAATCTGTTGTTAAGACCCTTTGGGAAAGAACCATAACATAAATCCCTTGATGTTAACCATGAGAAAAATCAATATAAAGTTTTGGAAAATTCTACCACTGGTTTCTTCATACCAATCCATTAAACAAAAAGTCAGTCTGTCTCACTCTCGCTTGCTCTCCATCTCCCTCTCACTGTCTCTGCTCCTCTGTCTCTGTCTCCACACACACAAACACACATAAATATAAGTATAACTTCATTCCCAGAAGCAATCTGCCAACAGAGACACATTCAGTAAACTACCAGTGAGCCTGACACTGTTTTCAACGTGTTCCTTTTCCTAGAATAGTTTGTTGATAAAAAGTAATTCATGCACCTCATTTAATTGCACTTATTAAAATAGTACTGTCAGGTTGCTTGCATAGATAATAAGCTCAAGACTTCAACTCAAGCCATGAAACTGACAAATGCAGTACTAATTTTCCACTGAATAATTCTAATTTATAGTATATAATACCTTACTCCTGGAAACTTCAGTGGCAAAATACTAGGTTATCATATAAGACTGAGCTTTGTATTTAAAGATTTTCATTTTCCAGGAAAGTAAGACCAAAACATTTTTCTCCCCAAACTTCTCCAATTATGTGACTAAACTCTGCATATGAAGACTTATTTAATTTCTTTTTAAAAAATTATCATTGCGGGGCAGCTAGGTGGTACAGTGGATAGGGCACCGGCCCTGGATTCAGGAGGACCGGAGTTCAAATCCGGCCTCGGACACTTAACAATTACTAGCTGTGTGACCCTAGGCAAGTCACTTAACCCCAATTGCCTCACCAAAAAAAATGATCATTGCAAGATTGGCTATTTGTTGAAGAATTATTTAACAAGAGGAATTTGTGAAACACACCAGACCTGTGTGTCCCTCTTCCACTTTTGCAGTAATTGTAACATAGAAGAAATGGAGCAGAGAATGCTAAAACATTCCTTCCACAGAAGAGTTTTTTGTTAGTATAAATATCATTGGAATCAAAGGTATTGTCTTAAATACTTTGAGTTTGCTATGTTGATAAGCATCTATTTTAATATAAAAGAAATTTTCACTGAAAGGGATAGGCAATAAACCTGTGATTTCATTGGTACCTTAAATGAGATTGTTCCCTCAACGAATGAAGGCTGGCAATCTCTAGTAGTAGATGGCTGTTTAGAAGACTTAGAGGAAATATGACTTGCTCAGGATCACTCAGATGGTACTTGTCTTGAAGAGAGTTTTCTTGGTCATTGAGGTCAGCTCTCTATCTAGTATACTACAGTGGTTCTTATTTGATGGAAGAAATTCAAATTATTTTTCAGGTCAAGAAAGGAGATGTTTGGTCTCAGAACAATAATTTTATCCCTCCAGATAAAAAATAAATGATAATGTAGTCGGTTAATTGTGGAAGTCATCAATAAGCATGTATTAAGCTCTAATTCTGTGCCAGATTCTTGGAATATATGTGTGTGATATAGATAGAGAGATAGAGGGAGATAGAGATAGATATAAATATAGATATAGATATATAGATATACACACATGCATATACATACATACATACACACACACACATACACACAAAACATAAAAGTCACGGAGTGGGGAAGAGAAGGCACCTAAGGGGGAAGATCAAAGTGATGGCAGATTATACTTTGTTCTGCAGCCTTAGACCAAGTTGCTCTTTTTTTTTTTTAATGTGCTCATAGTGAAAAATATGAAACAATTTGATACCAGGGTAATAAGGATGTCAGGAAACAATGACCTTGTGAGAGGCAGCAATGGATAAAGCACCAACCCTGGATTCAGGAGGACCTGAGCTCAAATCCAGCCTCAGACACTTGACAATTACTAGTTGTGTGACTCTGGGCAAGTCACCTAACCCTCATTGTCCCGAAAAACAAACAAACACAAAATGCAATGACCTTGTGGACTCCCTTGATAGGGTCTTGAGAATCCCAGGAATCCCTGAATCACACTCTGAGAATCTCATTGATTTAAGGAATATTTAATATTGGCTGATAAGTGATCAAGATTGGTAAGTTCACGATATCCTCTTCAAAACTTGGAATTAATGGCATAAACCTTGAGCATTCAGACCATATCATTTTTTTTTTTGTAGGCAACCTGACAAGAGCATCAAGATAGCACAAGAAAGAACCCTCAGATATATGCATATGTTTGTATGTGTCTATGTAAGCACACACAAAAGCATATGTGAATAAATGGATTGGGGGTAGATGTGTGTATATGTATATCTATATGTATTCATATAAATAAATATGTGTCCATATGCACATACACACATGTGTTCAATCCAGGCAGCTGGATGTATTTACTGAACCACTGCATATTTAATTTACCTTTTGTTTGTTCTAATTGCGAGGAAGTGTTCTGAACTCAATCCTCAATTTGTTTCTCTTCATCTTCTATCAGTCTTTGCTGGCTCTGATTTCTGGGGCCAAAGAGTACATGGCGAATAATAATATCTTTCACATGATATTCCTTCAAATATATAAATACAGCTCTCAGTTTAATTGTACTCTACTGACATCATTTCTAAGAACTCAGGCTCACTCATGATGTAAAGCTTAATAAAATTTTTGTATTCTCTATCTGTGAAGCTAATGCATCAATATCTTAGTTTTATGATTTAATGTCATGCTAAGAAATGCTATAAACTAAACCCCCTATGAAAACATATCATGAAACAAATACATGTGCCTTACTTCCTCATAATTAAAGTTTGACTGGAAGCAAAAAGCTACTAATGCAAGACTGATTTGCTATGGCAAGCAGATGTTGCTATTAAATGAACATCTTCTACTGTTAGCCTCTGGCCCCACAGAATGTTTTCCAAAGAGCAAGATGAGGAAACAAGTTGGCCGCTGTAGATACTAGTTTCTGGGGGCATCACGCATGTTAACTAGTTGCAAATCTTCAAATTAAAAGAACTTATATATTCAAAGTGCAGACATTTGCTTTTGCAAAATTCAGCTAACGATTGCCTTTAATAAATGTTTTTCTTCTCTAAATAGATTTTTAAAATTTTCCTTATTAACCTGAGAAAATAAAATAGATTTGTTTGCCTTTGATTCTACCTATATTTGTGCCTTCAGCTGATTTAAAGTTGAAGATAAAATACCTTTAATTGTTACTGTTGACTTAATGTTTTACAATTTTTCATGTTGCACTCAAAAATTAAAAACAATAACAACAACAACAACAGTGCATAAATCTTGGGATTTTGTTTTGTTTGGTTTTGGTGTTGGAAGAAACACTGCAAAGTAGACTAGCTGGCCTCAGAACTAGGAAGACCTGAGTTCAAGTTCTGCTGTAACATAGAATGGCTGTGTGTCCTTCAGCAAGCCTCTTAATATGCCATTGTTCCAAGTATAAGTTGCAGAGATGGTGCCAGCTTACATTGGTAATGGCTGTTTATTCAGTTAAGAGTTTCTAATACCAATGAAATTACACTTCTCATCCCTATTTCTATCTTCATTTAACCCTAAAACTTAGTGACTTCTCTATGACATGCTCCCCCCAATGAAATTCTAAGAGGCAGAACAGTAAAAAGCCCCATTCAAACAAACACTCACACAACAACAACAACAAAACTACTTAAATAAATACATTTACAAGGGAAATGAGCATGTGATAAAATCTAGAAATGTAATAATATATAACATGGAGATATAGAACTGGGAACAAGGCAAGATATCAAAGGTGGTAAATATTTGAGAACCTATTTCCTTCAAGAGAGACATCAAGAGAATTAATAAGGCATAAGCAGGTGTATAACCCAGGAATGGGGGAATACAATTTAGAATAGACTAAAAAGAAATAGAAACAAGGAAGACATAGTAATTCAAATATCTTAGAAAAATACTATTCATTATGCAAAATATAAATTATTATAAATACCTAAATTAACTACAAAAACATGTGAAGGAAGACACTATCTGTACCCAGAGAAAGAACTGATAAATAGAAGTATATATAGAATGATTTTACACATATATATTTATTTGTATCTAATCGAAGCCATCTCTGAAGGAGGAGAGCAAATAAAAGGAGGAAAAAAAGAAATTTACATAACATTGTGTATGTAATAGGTGTTTAGTTTCATATGCAATCATCTTTGTTTAATTACACTATGTTATGGAAATGCATTTTATCCCATAAATTAAAAATAAAATGAATTTAAAAATTGAAAATGAAAAGTATCACAAGAAAATACTTAACCTAAGAAGTTAAGCTAGTCTGCTGTGAAAGGGATGATATTCAATCATGTATTTATTTGGGAGAGAATTATTGAGGATAAAAAGGGGTGGATGGATTAATAAATGAGAAATATAAGTGAATTCAAGGAATTCGAAATAGGGCAGTTAAATGAAAACACATGTGAAGAGTCAGTGGAGATAAACTAGCATCAAAATATTATAAACAAAATCCATGACAAAGACAAAGCACTGGCTTAAAAGGATAAAGCAATAAAATTAATGAAAAAAGGAATAAATGAAAAAAAAATGAACATTACAACCACAACTTTATATATGAATGTATTAAATAATCCAATAAAATGAAAATAAAGAATGACAGAGTGGATAGGAAAACAAATATGAACAAGGTGATAAATAAAAAGCAATGCACCTAAAATTAGGCCACATAGGAGGAAAGTGAGTCTGAAACAAAATTTGCTTTGCATAAGGTGTTTATTTTTCATTTTAAAGTAGAACTTTCACTCATACTCTGAAACAAGGCAAAAATGAAAATTCATAGTGACAGAAAAAGATAAACAAGAAAACATTGTGCTTAAAGCATAATTAAGCAATGAAATAACACCAGTATTATACATATGTGCACCAAATGACATAGCATCTTAATTAATAAAGGACAAAAGTAACTGAAATGTAAAAAATATAAATAATAGCCCAATAATTGTAGTAGACTTTAACATTCTTTCTCAGACCCAGATAAATCATTCAGAAATATAAATAAAATTGAAAATATAGGGAGAAATTTTTGCAGAAGTTAAAGACTTATAATGGGAACATTAAAAAATCTTAATCCTCAGTTTCATATAATAATTTAAAAATATAACATGTTTTAGGGCACAGAGAATGCAAAAATAATTGTAGAGGCAAAAAATGCTGAGTACATCCTTTATATAAATATACTATCTTTAATTAACATAACAATAAAGGGAACACACAAAAAGATACTGGCCTAAATGAATACTTAATAATGAAGTCCTTAATGAGTATGTCAAATATAATAACAATATTTAACTGTGTAATGTGAACATATATACATAAATAAAATAATTGTGTTGATAATGACAAGAAAACTCTTGAGTTAGGTGATATAGCTGAACCAGTACTCAAGGGGTAAAATAAGAAATTAGGAAAAATAGAGGATTAATTATCTGAAATTAAACCAAGTAACAAATTAGTAAACTCAAAACAAACGCCAAAAAATATTTTAAATTAGAGGAGAAATACAAAAAATAAAATAAAACTATAGAAATGATAAGGAAGACTTAAACTTGGTAATGATAATAAGTTAGTGATAACATAGTGTTTTAAGGTTTGCAATGTTCTTTACAGATATTTTCTCAGTTTATCCTCATAATAATCATATGAGGTAAATGCTATTATTCACCCCAAGTTAAAAAAGAGGAAACAAAAACTAAAAAAAAAAAATTAAGTGACTTGCCAAGGGTCATACAGATAGTAGGTATGTGAGACCAAATTTAAATTCATGTCTTGAGGGGTAGGGGTGGAGCCAATATGGCAGACGAAAGGCAGTAAACCATGATCAAGAAAAGAGCTTAGACATCATCTTCCAAGAGATTGTCAGGGAAAATTGCCCTGATATTCTAGAAACAGAAGGCAAAGTAGTATTTGAAAAAAAAAAATCCACCAATCACCTCCTGAAAGAGATTCCAAAAGGAAAACCTCCAGGAATATTATAGCCAATTTCCAGAGCTCACAGGTCAATGAGAAATATTACAAGCAGCCAGAAAGAAATAATTCAAGTACTGTGGAGCCACAGTCAGGTTAGCACAAGATCTATCAGCTTCTGGAATGAAGGATTAGAGGGCATGGAATATGATATTCCAGAGGGCAAAGGAATTGGTATTATAACCAAGAATCACATATCCAGCAAAACTTAGTATAATCTTTCAGGGGGGGAAGTGGGACTTCAATGAAAAAGAGGACTTTCAGGTATTTGTGATGAAAAGACCTGAACTGAATAGAAAATTTGACTTTCAAATACAAGACCCTAGAGAAGCATAGGGAGGTAAACAGGAGGAAGAATCATGAGGGATTTTGAAAGGTTAAACTGTTTGCACTCCTACATGGGAGGATGATGCTTCTAACTCATGAGCATTTTCTCAGCATTAGGGCAGATGATAGGAACAGATTTAGACAGAGGGCACAGGTGGGAGTTGATTATGAAGGGAAGATATATGTAAAGCATTTATTTTTTGTTTATTTTTTTGTGGGGTTGTCAGGGTTGTGTGACATTCCTGGGGTTGTGGAGGTGATGAGTATCTTGTGTCTGAGGTCAGATTTGGTCTCGGGGCTTCCTGATTCCAGGTTGGGTGCATTGTCCATGGTGTCACCTAGCTGCCCCATCATGACATCTTTAGGGTAAAACTGAGGGGGGAGAGTATTGTACTGGGGCAGCAGGAAAGGAAGAGGTAGAATGGGGTGAAGTCTCACATGAAAGAAGTAGGAACGGGCTTATAGAATGGGGGGGGGAGACATAGGGAAGGAGTGTGACAGTGAATGAGCTTTACACTCATCAGAATTGGCTCAAAGACCTTCTCATGAGAGTTGGTTCAAGGAAGGAATAACGTACACACTCAACTGGGTGGAATAATCTATCTAACCCTGCAGGAAAGTAGGAAGGGAAGGGGATAAGGAGGGAGGGTTGAAAGAAGGGAGGGCAGAGTGGGGGAGGGGGAATTCAGAAGCAAAACACTTTTGAGGAGGGATAGTGTAAAAGAAGATAGAAAACAGAGTAAATATCATGGGGAGGGAATAGGATGGAGGGACAATAGCAATTAATAATAGTAACTGAAAAAAAATTGAAGCAGAAGGAAGAGTAATGTAAGATGATGATGAAAATGATTATTGATTGAGTGATGGGTTAATGATTGGAGGAAGATGAGGATTGATTGATGAAGCTTTATTGATGAGGAGGAGTGATTGATGAAGATGATGACAAAATGTAAGATACTTTGCTGGGCTATTGTGAAGAAAATTCTTTGTCAGGGTACTATGTAAATGTTATCTATTACTGTTGTTGCAATAATCAACCTCGTGGGTTTATTGTAAGGAAATCTCTCTTTAAAGTACTATATAAATGCAGGCAGCTAGGTGGCACAGTGGACAAAGCACTGGCCCTGGAGTCAGGATGACCTGAGTTCAAATTTGGCCTCAGACATTTGACACTTATAAGCTGTGTGCTGTTGGGCAAGTCACTTAACCCTCATTGGCCTCACAAAAAAAGTACTATATAAATGTAGTTTACTATAACAAAAATGATGAGCAGGATGCTATCAGAAAGACCTGGAAGGACTTGCATGAACTGGTTCAAAGTGAAATGTATTATATACAAAATGACAGAAATATTGTGAGATGATGTGCTGTGAATGACTTGGTTATTTTCAGCAATGCAATGACCAAGACAACTCTGAAGGTCTTATGAAAAATGCAGTCCATCTACAGAGAGAGAACTGATGGTATCTGAAGCATAATTTTTTTTGTTACTTCCTTTATCTGAAGTTTGGTTTTTGTTTGTTTTCTTTCTCAACCTGGCTAATGTGGAAATGTTTTGCATGACTGCTCATATATAGCTTATATTGAATTGCTTGAGGTCTTGGGGTGGGGGGAAGAGAATTTGGAACACAAAGTTTTTTTTAAAAGATTGATGTCAAAATTTGTCTTTTACATGTAATTTGGGAAAATTTTTAAAAATTATAAACAAAAAATAAAAACAAATTTATGTCTTAGCCAACCTGAATGAGAGGAAAAGCAAACATTATTTTTTTAAAGAACAAGGTAAAATCAAAACAGAAGGAAAAAATACAAGAAGCTACTATACAGATTTATATGCTAACAAAATTATAAAAATAAAGAATTGTAATCAAATTAACAGAAGATAAAATGCGTATCTTAAATCATTCAATCTTACAAACTCAACATGCTAGAAAGTAAAAAGCAAAAGAAATTAAAAAATAAACACCTGTTCCAAATAAGATAGACTGAGATACATTTACATAATGATTATGTAAACATTTAAGAGGCAATTGATAACTGTGATATATAAACATATATGTATGTGTGTATATATACATATGTCTAATTATTCCCAGTAACTAAAAAAGAAAACATTCTGTTAAATTCTTTTTGTGTGGAGAATATGGCCCTAATATCTACACCAGGAAGAGGTAAAACAAAAATATGATCAATAACATTAATGAATAAATAGAAAATCAATTTCAAATATATTCCCAGACAAAATAAATGTCAACAATATACATATTTTTAACTATAACCAATTTGGATTTGTATCAGTGCTTGAATTATCATTCATCTGTTTATCATAAAAGTATTTTATTATTTTCCAGTTACATATAGTTTTCAACATTTGTTTTTATAAGACTTCTAGTTCAAAATTTTTCTCTCCTCCTTTCCCTCCCCGCTCCCCAAGACTGAAAAGCAGTCTGATATAGGTTATATATGTACAATCACATTAAATATATTTCTGCATTAGTCATGTAGTGGAAGAAGAATCAGAACAAAAGGGGAAAACCTCAAAAAACAAAAACAAAAAAGCAGAAACAGTACTTGTCAGTCTGCATCCTGATTCCACAGTTCTTTATTTATGGATGTGGAGAGCATTTTCCATCATAAATCCTCTGAAATTATCTTGGATCACTGTATTGCTGAGAAGAGCCAAGTCTATCACAGTTGAGCATCACACAATGTCATTGATACTGTGAACAATATTCTCCTGGTTCTACTCATTTTACTCAACATCAATTCATGTAAGTCTTTCCAGGTTTTTCTGAAATTTGCCAGCTTATTGTTACCTACAGCACAATAATGTTCCATTACATTCATATGCCATAACTTCTTTAGCCATTCCCCAATTGATGGATATTCCCTCAATTTTCAATTAGTTGCCACCATAAAAAGAGCATCTATAAATATGTTTTTTTTACATGTGAGTCCTTTTCTTCTTATTATTCTAATTATTAATAACTATATCTAACCTGGAAAAATTAAATAATTGGATTTACATGAAAAATTATAACTGGGCCGTAAGTCCCATCTGGGTCACCATTCAAATGTAGAAATATTTTGAATGACTCAGGCTAATTTGGGGGGACTAATCTGGGGACTTTTGACTATTTTTCTATCTGACTGCTATTAATTTAACATGGGCCCTCTATAAAGTTCCACCACGCTGCTCCACTCCCAAAATTGATAAGCAAAGGATTAAGAAGCCTCTTAACTAAATAATCCAAGCAGAGTTTTTTTATGAGATACTATTTAAAATTATGAATACAGGGAAATAAAATGTACAACCTGACTGCATTGCGGTGCATCTCTCTCCACTGCGTCTCTTTCCCACCTGCTGCGCTTGGAACTTCTTTAATACAATAAGGGCCTTAGCTGCCTCTTGCCTTAGGGCACTCAGGTCCTTTATTCTAACTCCGAGCCCCTTTCACTTTGTAAATCCCCCTGCTTCTAACTTTCCTCTCCTTACTGCCACCACTGAACCCCTGTGTTTCTCTTTCACCGACCTTCTGTCTGTCTGCTCCGTCGGTCTGCCCTTCGGCCTCTCTTCTCTCTGCTCCTAGTCCTTCTTGTCTTCTCCTGTCTCTCATCTGACCCCCCCTCTCGTCTTCCCCCCAGGTCTATATATATCTTTCTTTTCTCCACTCAAATCTCAGGGCTTTCTGCGCCCCCACAGACCAAGCTAATCTTCCAGCCAGGGCTGTGGCTGGGGTGGGGGGTGGGGGCGGAATGCTCGAGTATCCTGTGCCTCAGCACAGGCTATAGCTCCACTCAGGTTGGAGGGAGCTGGGGTCTTTTCTCCCCCAGCTGTCTGACCTGGCGTCTTGTACAGCACATGGGGCTTTTTGGCTCAGCTGAAGTAGAGGGGGAGGGGCACCAGCACCTCCCACACAGAAGAGACCCTGAGGGTTTAAGGCTTTCTAATCTCAGCCTAAAGGTAGGGTCCCCAAATTAAAATAAATTTCCACGCTCCCTGGGATATAGACCTAATTGTGTTATTGCTGGGTCAAAGGGTAATTTATCATTCATCTTTAGGATAACTATTAGTATAATCCCTTATGTTAAAAATAAAAACAACCAAAACCACATAATTGTATCAATTGATACCAAAAAAAGCAAACCTATTCCAAAGTACAATATGCTTTGTTGATAAAAATAATTAGAAGCATAGGAATGGGGGGCCTCTAGGTGGCACAGTGGATAAAGCACCGACCCTGGATTCAGGAGGACCTGAGTTCAAATCCAGCCTCAGACACTTGACACTTACTAGCTATGTGACCCTGGGCAAGTCTCTTAACTCTCATTGCCCTGCCCCCCTCTCCCCCCAAAAAAGAAGCATAGGAATTGTAACAATTGGAATGATGCCACTTGCTGGAGACTTACTATAGGAAAGCTCCGCCATGAGGAGAAGGCCTCTGAGAGCAAGGCCATGCAGCTTTTCTTTGGCTTCAGGAAGTGACGTTTGCTTGTGGGAGGAAAAGGGGGCAAGGCTGGCTCTCTTACTCTCTTTCATCAGGACTCTGGTGGAGAGTGGAGCTAAAATGCACTCTCCCTTTAATAGATAGATGAATCTAGGCCTTTCTCTTTCTCTTCACCAAATTCTTATTCTCCTTAATAAATGCTTAAAAGTCTAACTCTTGCTAAAGCTTATAATTTATTGGTGACCACTCATTAGATATTTTAGACAGACTAGCTAGAATTTTAGCCCCTTACAGAATGGAAAGATCTTTTAAAACACTTTTAAAAAATGCAAATGTCTATTACCAAAAGAAGGCTTTTTTTTTTTTTTTGCAAGGCAGGGAGCAAAGTATTCCCAGTGATGATAAGAATAAAGGAAGGACTTCCCCTGTAATGAGAAATAGTTGACCTATTTTATAAAAATGCTAGTGATAGCATATGACATGAGAAAAATTAAGACTATAAATATTGGTAAAGAGGAAGCAAAATTTTCTGTATTTGCTGATATGCTGGATTGCTTAGACATCCCAGAGTATAAAGACACTAATTAATACAATAGTCCCAGTAAAGTAGCAGGATATAAAGTAAGCCAACAATTATAATAACAAAATCTGTAAGGATATGTTAGAGTTATTCAACCTCAAACAGCTACAAAATACATAAACTACTGAAGATCCAATCATTGAGGAAATTTCTAAGACTCGTATAAATATAATTACAAAACACTCTTTAAACAAATCTACTCTGACAAATAATTATAAGACTACACATTGCTCATGGATGGGCTGATCCAATATGAGAAAAATTATCATACTGTCTAAATACATTTACATATTTAGTTTTACTTTAAAAAAGAGGAGATTGCTTAAAAAAACTAAATAAAAATAATAATTTTGAGGTTCAAAAAGCCTGTCGTCTCAAAGGTAATTAAAAACAACCAAGTAAAGCATGAAGAGCAAATAGCAGTTCCAGACCTTACAGTACATTGTAAAGCTGTAATCATAAAATCTAGTTGGTTCTGATTGAGAAATAGAAAAGTGTATATATGGAACATCAATAGATCAGTCTGAGATAAACATTGATCAGAAATAATTAAACTCAATAATTCAATGATAGAGAATCCCATCATATATTCTAAGCAAACAATTCCCTATTTGACAAGGACTGCTTGCTGGGAAAAGCAAACAAATAAACAAACAAACAAAAAATTAGAGAAAATTCTTATACCATATGCCATTAAGCAGCTCCAAATGTATGCTCAAATTCAGTATAAAAATATCACCATTTAAAAAAAGTCATGCCATTAAACTATCATGCAACATATACATACACACACAATCAACTATTAAAGACCAAGGATCCTTTCCTTTTCTAATTCAGAGCATGCATAGAGATCATAATTTTTTCCTATTGGCTTACTGAATAAAAAAAGCTGCCTTTTTAAGTTGGCTTTTAAGCCAGAACTGATTGTGCAAATAAAAGCCTTAAACAGATGGAATCTTCTGGTGACATTCAAGTGAGGAAGATGAAATGTTATGAGCCTTTGAATGGGGAAAGAGATAGTATTACAGGCAGTGGAATATACTTCTCCTCCTCCTTCTGTCTTCCTAACTGTGGTTCCATTTGGCTGTGAATGCATTATGCCCCTTTTTTCTATATTGTTTGTGTTTATTCTTTCCTGATCTTACATGGATTGTTGCAGATATAATGGACCAGGTTAAAAACGTGCGACCTTTTAAGGGTCACAGAGATCCATTAGGTCTAGTCCATAGCCAACTCTAGAAGCCACAACAGCTCAATCCAGTGAGGAACCAGTCTTCAGAAGTAACCTGTTTGATGTAGCCACAATATTGTGAAAACAAAGGAACAACTCACCCATCTGCTACAATTCCAGTGGTGGTGGGTAATACATTGAAACAACCACTTTAAGTTTGACCACACTCTCCCAGGGACTGAGTATGTAGGTGGAAGAGAGAATGTGCCTCAATTCATGGGGAGGGAGAAATAGTTTGTACTTGTTTTCTTTACTACGCTTTCCCAGTAAATATACCTGTTTTTTGAAGTGCGGCAAATTTGGACTTATTGTGAAAAACAAATATACCTTGAATATGCTTTTTTGTCAGTTATCCTATGTAATGGTCTTTAATTTTAAAACAAAGTCAATTCCAAGTTCATGAGTTGAAGAAGAAGAAATAATGATCACCTTAGTGTAGAAGTAATTACATTAAAATGAGATGGTGTCGCTCTTAAATTAACAAAGCATTAATCTCATATGTGAAATTATAAACAAATGTACACACAGTTATTAGGTTGCCTTATTCTTCAGTACAACACTTCTAAAATCATAACTCTAATCAGATATTTTTCTTTGAAGCATTTTGGAAAGAGATGGAGTGTTAAAAAATATATTTGTATCATTTTCCCTTGTTCTATGTTGTGATGAGGTCTCCTAACCATTACAGGAGACAAATGTGGCAACATGCTGCGAGATTCAATCCATTAGGCAAGCATGCAATCAGAATTAAAGGGGTGACCCTCCAAAATGTGATATTTTAAAGCATCACCAGAGGGTTAAGCAATGATTTGTAGCAGTACCAAAAATTCCAACCTATAAGAAAAGCAGAACATCATTTATCATGACCAATAATAGTTGTAATTTCTGCATGGTACTTTTCAAATGGGATTTCATCACTCGTTCTATTTTGATCTATATTTTAAAACTTCAATTCCTCATGAAAACAAGTTGTATAGCTTATGGTATTACTTCAGAAAAAATGATTTCCATAAATAAAGCAAGATGCAATGGAAAAGAACATATATAAAGATTAATGCATCAGGCTTTGAGGCTTACAGTGACTAACTGTAATTTCTGAGCCTGAAGTTATTGGAAAGAAAATCTCTCTTATGGAAACAGGCAACAAATCCCAAACTACCTGGGCAGCATAAGCAATTTACTTTCCCTTGACTTAAAGAATTGCAGTTTTATAGCCATTTTCCTTGAGTTTATTGATTTCATATGCAGTTCTGTACAATGACATAATGCATTTGGGCTTCTCTCACACAGACAGGGACGGTAACTAATATTTATGTCATTTGTCAACTGAAAGTAATCAATGGGAACTGGGTTTGCCTATGGAGTGCAAAACAACAAGGGCATACTTTTTCCAAAGTGCCTCACAGACAGAGAGAATAGCACCATGTTAGAACAGTGGAATGGGAAATGAGAGAAGACTAAGCCCAATACTAAACATTTGTTGGAAAATAAGATCTGACCTTTGTGTTTATCCTTCTCTTCACTAATCATCCCATTAGCAGGATGGTCAACTCCATATTTTCTGTGTGTAGATTATCTATTCTGTCCGCCCTGCAGAAATCTACTCTGCTCCCTTACATCAATGATTGGCATATATTCAGTAAACTCACTTTAGGATTAGTCTAAGCAAAGCATAATTATGAACAAAAATTTACTAGGGCTGCTACTGCTGCTAAAAAATAATATATTTAAAACAAGAAGAAAAAACTGCTGTTTCAATCATCTATAACACAGAAGTTCCTTTGTATGGAAATTATTAGAGAAAAACAGAAAATTCCAAACTAATTAAGAATAATTAGGAAATTAATTAGAAAATAAAAGCCAGTATTTTCTTTTCTCCTTAAAGTAAGTGTCTTCATTGTCTGTCTAATTCTGTTTTGTCAAAAAGTCTGTTCCCAGAAAATAAAATAGTAAAATTCATTATTATTATCATTGCTAGATAAATGTGCTTTACAAACTAATGCTTTATGGTTTGCAAAATATTTTGCCATATATTTCTAAGTGTAAGGTTGATTGATTCAAATGAGTAACCTCACTCCACTTAAAATAAGGAATATGATGCGTGGATACCATAACTAGGTGAAAACAATCAGTTACTTTCAATCATCAGCTTAAGTTTCAATCAATTAATCACTCATAGGTTTTAGACTAAGTGTGAAAAGTCATTGCATTTGGAACGAAGTTGTACAGGAATTATATTCAGATAGGATAAGGAATCCTGGTCTTGCCATAAAAACTATGACTTTTCCCCAATTCTGGAAAAAATCTTCAGGTGATCCTTCAAACCCCACTATCATTCTCTATCTCTTCTGCTTTGAGAAGGCTTACTTACTCTGCTTTCACTCTCTTCTTAATCCCGTACAGTCCAATTTCTTACTTTATCATTCAACAGAAGCATCCCTCTCTCTGAAGTCACCAATGTTCTCTTAATTGACAAGTCCAGTGGCCTTTTCTCAGTCTTCATTCTTTTCAACAGCTCGATAGCCTCTGACACTGTTGATCATCCTCTCTACCTCGATACTCTCTTGTTTCTAGGGTTTTAAAACACCATTTTTTCCTGGTTATTCTCCTACTTATTTGACTACTCCTCAGTCTCCTTTGCTGGATTGTCTTCACGGTCAGGCCTTCTAACCAGAGGTGTCCCACAAGGCCTTGACCTGGATTTTATCCTCTTCTCTCTCTACACTGCTTCTTTTGAATTTAATTGCCATATCTAAGATTCTCAAACCTTTCCATCCTTTTCTAACCTCTCTCTCTGCTCACTTTCAATTTCACATCCACCTCCTTTCAGACATCTCCATCTAAATGTCCACTAGACATCTTAAATTCAACATGTTCAAAATGGAACTCATTATCTTTATCCCTAAGCCCTCACCCCTACTACCTTTCCTATTACTGTGTAGGGCAATACCATCCTCGTAAGTTCTCAGATTTGGAACATAGGAGTTATTCTCAATTCTTTATTATCTCTTCCCTCCTCCTATATGCAACGTTAATGAATCATTCACAAATCCTCAAGGATATTTCCATAACCCTGAACTCTTTGGAGGTGGGAGGAGACAATACAAGTTAAACCTGAGACTAATTTGTGAGAGTCACACTTAGGGTCAGCATCCCCAGTATGGGCTACATATTTGTTGAACATCCCAACAAATCTGTGACACGGTCAGGTTATGCATTATTCCCAATTTAAAGATAAACCTGACTGTCACGGTGTTCACATGTACCCAGCATGCACCAGAACCTGTATTGGGGATCATCTCTAACATTTGACCAGTGTTCTTTCCACTATACCAATTTGAAGCAAACAAAAGTTAAATGACTACCCTTAAAGTGGCAGCTTTAAAATAAATAGCTCCGTTTTTTTGTGACACTTTACCAGTTTTTTGCTCAGGCCTGTTCTTACCTCAGTTCTTGACCAGTTTTGATGATTAGTTGCTCTAATATTGAGTGGAAAAGTTTCCAAAACAGAATGACCACAGAATTCTAACCTTCAAGAGCTGGTGAAGTGTTTGAAACTAACTTGTGTTTTTTTTTTTTCCTTCTTTTTAATGTAAAGCAAAGAAACTGTAATATGTCTCCTTGGTGATAAGGGGTGAAAGTGGGAGGATGATATGGTCCCTTTCTTTGGTTACAAAGAAAAGAAAACCCTTGAAGTCTCCTGTTTCTTTGACATTTGTTGAAAGTGGATATTCACAAGGCAAGAGCATGCTGGATGGGAGGAATGGGCTAAGTGGCTTCTTTATAAAGGTGGCCCTGGTTTTAATTCCAGAATCTTTGAGATGAGGATTTCTCCAGCTAATGCTGGGTTTCCTGACATTTCAGTAAGCTAGATATATTAATTTTTAAGGAAGTAAGTTGATTCTATTTTAAAATTATGTTCTGATATGAATGTGTCCCTTTTCTGGTAGCTATGCAGAGAAGGTTGCCTGGTGCTTTGCTTTGTTGAAGTCCGTAGAGTTTTTTTTTTTTTTTTTTCCCTAAGAAATATGTCCTCAATTGTCTGCTAGTAGAAAGGTTGATATAATGAGAGCATCTCATAATGGATAGGATACTGGAACAGGATCATGGGAGGTATGGGCTCAATTTATGCCTCTGAAAGTTATTAGCTGTGTGACCTTGGGCAAGTCCTGTAGACTCTGTAAGATGCTACAAAATCAGTGGAATGATCCTTGGAGTGCCTTCCTCCCTGGATTGTGGTGAGGCTGCAATGAGATGATGTCTGTAAAGCACTTTGCAAATGTTAAACCACTACATAAATGTCCATTTTTATTATGACATATTAAAGTATTATAAAGTACATTAGGACAGTAAACAGGAAAACTGCTTATGGAAAATGGATCACCCTTTAACTCATTAAAATTATGAGGAAGCTTTTATGGTCTCTGTAAGGTTTTTCTCTAGCATTGCTATCAATGCATTGTAATGCAGGTGAACTTTCAACTATGGGTAATAAAAATGTCCCTTCACTATCTCTTCAATGCATTGCAATTTGCTATGGTAAATATGCCAATTAATTTCTAAACAAAACATGAAATAATGAAAGAGTTGTGTTTGGAGTCAAAAGTTTGGGCTTTTTTTTGAATCTTTTCCTCTGATATTTTTATCCTTTTATTTATCTTCTTCTAAATAATTATTTAGCTGTGGTATCTTGGATAAGTCACTGATTTGTGAGCCGCAGTTTGCTTATCTGTAAAACGAAAGCATTGCTATTGATAAGTTTGTGTTCTCTTTGGGCTCACAGGCTATGAACCTATGGTCCTACGCAAAGTGGGAATAGCTTGATGAATGACCTGGATATTGAGACAACAGAAAAGCAGTAAGTTAGGAGACTCCCTAGCCTGAAATTGTATAGGGAAATCTCACAAAAGAGCAACAGAATGTCCTCGAAGACCAAATGTTAAGAAAAGGAAATTATCGGGGCAGCTAGGTGGCGCAGTGGATAAAGCACCGGCCCTGGATTCAGGAGGACCTGAATTCAAATCCGGCCTCAGACACTTAATACTTAACTAGCTGTGTGACCCTGGGCAAGTCACTTAACCCCCATTGCCCAGCAAAAAAAAAAAAAAAAAAAGAAAAGGAAATTATCCCAATGAAGAAGAAAAGGAGTAGGAATCTAAAGATATTAATAGAAAAGGGACTCACTAATCAATTTACATTTTAAAAGTATAATTACAGGGGCAGCTAGGTGGCACAGTGGATAGAGCACAGGCCCTGGAGTCAGGTGGAACTGAATCCAAATCGAGCCTCAGAGACTTACTAGCTTAGTGACCCTGGACAAGTCATTTAACCCCAATTGCCTCAAAAAATCTTTGTATGTGTATGTGTATATGTATGTGCATGTGAATGTGAATACATTTATGCACACACATGCATGTGGGCACATATGTGTATACATGCATTTATGCATACTATATCTCTATCTCTCATCTATCTATCTTTCTATCTATCAATCAATTATTGTGCCAGGGTCTTGAAAGTTCAGAAAGACTTAGGACTGGTGGTTGTGGATGCTTACAAAGGAAAGTATTTAATTGACTTTGTTAGAGGAGAAAGGAAGGTGAAATAAGTAATTGACTTTCTAAGCCCTGTATGGGAATATGATAATAGATGAAAGATAGAAGGCAGGGCTACTCATTTGTGTTTGCCACATTATTCCTTCCTCAGTGCTTCGCTCTTATCCCACATATTCAGCTGATGAATCTTGTCATGTCTACTTCCCCAACATCTCTTTAAATCTGTCCCCTTCTCCCAGACTCCATAGCTTAAAGCATTATCACCTCTCACCTGAACTATCAAAATATAATCCAAATTAGTCTTTCTACCAATCCTTTCTCCTTAGTTAAATTTATTCCAAACACAGCTGCCACTGATTTTGTTGTTGTTGTTGCTGAAGCACAGGCCTGACCATAGTATTCCCTTATTTAAAAAGAAAAAAGAAAAACGAACAAACACAAATCTCCAGTGGTTTGCTGTTACCTCTAGGAGCAACTACGAACTCTTAACCACCTGGTCTCAATATATCTTTCCAGTTTCATTCCACCTTATCTCCCCTTCAACTACTCTATAGTCTAGTCAAAATGACCTTTTACTGCCCACCATTTCCTTTCTCTTTGCATTTGCACATATCCTATGCCTGGGTATGTGCACTTTTGCCTCTTATAATCTTTTGTTTTCTTCAAGACAATTTATTAAGCCTTTCCTCATTTTAACCGCTATAAGTAGCTTCTTCCACACCTTGTATCTCTTTTGTCTGTACTTCTTTCTACAGGCGATTGGTTTTGGTTTTTGTCTTCGTCTTCATACTCCTAAGGCATAATACAATGCCTGACACGTAGTATCTGGTCAATACATGCTTGTTTTATTGATTGATTTTTGCTTTCTCTTTTATCTAACCAATAGGACCATCGGTGACTGTGAAATGAACTATATTCCAAGACACTAAAAGAGTGGGCAGATGCAATTATTTCATCAAAACACTACTGGATCTGTGATCTCAGCCATGTTGGTACATCTGGTTCAGATCACAGTTCATTTATACTTTTTCTATTAGACTCTGGTCCTCATCATCCCATAATTCTGGTCAACCTAATGCATTAAGATATTTCCTCTTGGTGTTGTGTCAATACAAATGGAACAGGTAGGCTACCAACAGACAGACCATACGCTGATTAAGAAATAGATTGAAACGTACTATGATTGTGCCAATTCTATGAGTGAGCTAAGTGTTCAAACACATCAGTGCTGAAAGGTTGGGCCATGATTTGGAATCTTCTGTTTGCCTACCTTAATCTGCATTAGCTATTCTTATATACTGATTTTCTGCCTGATCTCATTCTTCAGTAGTTAGAAATGTCCTCTTATCTCTTACTCTCACAATCTTGGTAATAGAGAATACCTAACATTCTAAGGATAAGGCACTCCTTTCCCTCAACTCTGCTGTTCATTTTATTATTTTCATCATTGCTAGGGCATCTAAGTGGTGCAGCAAAGCACCAGTCTGGAATTAGAAAGACTTGAATAAAAAGTTGGCTTCAGATACTAGGTGTGTGACTCTGGGCAAGTCATTTGATCTCTGATGCTACAGTTTCTTCAATTATGAAATTGGTATTATAATAGCATCTACCTCCCAGGGTTTGATGTGAGAATCAAATGACATAACATTTAAAATAGAGTAGTGCACAGTGCTTGGCATTTAGTAGGCACTTAAATGCCTTTTATCTTCCATTCCATTTCCATCTTCATTGATCTCAATCAGGGCCCTCCAATATTTCATTCCAAGTCTGACCACCTCTGCCATTATGCCCTCCATAATTAACAAATTCTTTCTGTGGTGTGTTATTTTTATTAATTGGCACTCATTGTTGATGGCTCTTCCCAGATGACACTGCATCCATAACTATTCTTTCCAGCACTGATTATACCTTTTCTTATAGCTCTCAACTTGCTGGTCCAAGATAAAGTGTAGGAACACTCTTTGCTCCCTATTGATACTACTATACTATCTCCTTACCATCATCAATTAGTGACTTCTCCTCCTTAGAGGTTTGGTATCGACAAATATATCACTTAATTCAAAGTCTGGGGACTATTACCTTCTAGCTACCAGGGCATCCTGCCTCTTCCTCAGTAAGGACAATGTCTGACTCACACACTTCCCCTTCACTCTAAGTCCTACCTTTCTACTAGGAGACTTCAATAAAGATGGTAATATTTCCTCAGATTCTTTAATTTCCCAGTTTCTACTCATTCCCACGACCCACTCTTCCATACTTCTTCAGTCACTTCACTCTAAAGGGTGATAAAATATTTGATGTTGGCATCATGGACATATTTCATTTCCATTTCTAAGAACTCAAAAATCCTTTCATCTTATAGTTATCTTCTACCAATCATAATACCATGTGCTTTGAACCACTAAAAAATTCTCTATCTTCAGTGTGATCTCCAGACCTTTAATACTTTCCCTGGCCATTTTCTCCACTCTGATCACACTCTCTTCCCTTCCCAATCATTTTAAAAGTTTAAATTGTTTATTTAGTATTTTGTTTCCCCCCAATTACATGTAAAAATGATTAACATTCATTTTTTTAAAATTTGGAGTTCCAAATTATTTTCCTTTGGCACCTCTCATTGAGAAGGCAAGCGATTTGATATTGGTTATAGATCTGTAGTCATGCAAAACACATTTATATATAGTCATGTTATACAAGAAAACAGAGCCTCTCTCCCCACCAAATGAGAAAAATAAACAAAGAAAAAGTATACTTTGATATGCATTCTGACTGTATCAGTTCCTTCTCTGGAGGCTGATAGCATTTTTCATCATAAGTCCTTCAAAATTGTCTTGGATATTGCTGAGAATAGCTAAGGCATTCACAATTGATCATCATACAATATTACTGTTGCTGTGTAAAATGTTCTGGTTCTTCTCATTTCACTTTTCCCTGGTTAATGTAGGACTTTCCATATTTTTCCTAGAGCATGCTGCTCGTCATTGCTTATAGCAAAATAGTATTCCATCACAATCATATACAACAACTTTTTCAGCCATTCCCCAATTGATGGGCATCCCTTCAATTTCTCTATTTTTGTCATGAGAAAAGAGCTGCTTTTTGTACAAATAAATCCTTTCCCTTTTTAAAAAATCATCCCTTTCCAATATTAACTGATTAGCACATGCATTGACTGTGGGTATACCTAGAGGTTCTGTTCTGGGGCCCCCTTTCTAAATCTCTATAGTCTTACTTTTAATCTCATCCACTTTAATAGGGTCAAGTATAGTCTCTATGCAGATGACTCCTATATCTTTATATCCAGCCCTAATCTCTTTCTCTTTCTCTCTCTCTCTCTCTCCCTCTCTCTCTGTCTGTCTTTCTCTCTCTCTGTCTGTCTTTCTCTCTCTGTCTGTCTTTCTCTCTCTCTCTCTCCCTCTTTCTCCCTCTCTCTCTGTCTCTCTCCCTCTCTCTCTCTCTCTCTCTCTCTCTCTCTCTCTCTCTCTCTCTCTCTCTCTCTCTCTGTCTCTCTTTCTCTCTCACCCCAGTTTTACTTTGTCCATTGCCAGTTACACATTTCAAACGGGATGAGTCACAGGCCTCCTAATCTTAACATTTTCAAAATGGAAGTCATTATATTTTCCTCTAAATCTATCCCTCCCCCAAATTTAACTATTTCTGTTGAGGATATTATTATCCTCCCAGTTACTCAACTTTGCTACCTTGATGTCATCCTATTGCCAGCCAGACCTAGGGCTGAGGAGCATGAAGGCCCCCTGTGATAAAGATAGTTTCAAGTGGGAGGGAACTCTCTATGCTGTGGAGCAAACATGGGAATTTGAGGATGCTACTGACCAGTAACCCTTTCCACAAAAGAAGCTAGATTGTAAAGATTCTCATTTTTCGTGTTTAGTAGAAGATACTGTACTTTTCATAAAGCTCACACAAAATCAGCTTCCTGACTCATTGGGTATTAAATAAAATTCATTCTTCATGAACTTTGATTTATCTGCCATTTTTCCCAGTGAAGGAACAAAGAGGACCATGGGGAGGGATTGACACTGGACTATTGTAATTTCCTATCAATGGTAACCAGATCCTTATAAGTCAAAAATAATCTCTTCTTTGATAACTCCTTGCTTCTTTTAGACATGTTCATTTAATTTTCTAGTTCTCATGAATTATTTCATTCTCTTTCAAGTAATTTTTTTTCCTTTTTAGTAGGATTTAACACACCAAATGATTTGTTTTTTGGCTTTAAAGTATCCCTGGTATAAGAGCACATTAGCCTTTCACTAGTTCTAATATGGGTAACAATTTAGGCTAGGTGGTACATAGGTAGGTTGGGTGGATTGTTGTTGTTTTTCCTTCATTCCAGAAGAGGACCATGACATCAGGGTGATATCATGACTTACCATGACATCATGACTTGTCATGAATTATATTTAAGTGAGGGAGGGCTATACAAGGTCACCAATCTTACTTTCTTCTCCAGAGCCATTTGGGTCTGGATGACTCTAGATGGCCCCAGATATTTAAAGTAATTGGGATTAAGTAACTTGTCCAGTGCCACACAGCTAGTAAATTTCCAAGGTGAGATTTTTACTCATTTCCTCCCAACTTTAGGGCCAGTGTTCTATCTACTGCACCACTTACCTGCCCCTTGGGAAGACTGAAAAACTCACCAAAGGCAGAAACCCCAAATTAGTCTTTAAGAAATCAATTTCAACCTTTAAGGAAATCTTTAGTGAAATTGCTTGGACATTTGTCTTTGGCCAATATTTTCATTAATGAATTAATGATATCTGATTCACAAGTGAAATGGAGTTCAGAGGGACAGTGAGGAAGTTTGATGGCAAAGTCAAGATCTTTAAAGGCTTTAAAAAGCTAGGACTTTGGCTAAATTTATTAAGATGAAATGCAAAAAATGTCCTTAACATGTGCTAAAAACATTCAGTTGTATCTGATATGCAGGATTGGGAAGTTATATCTAGATGAGAATTCATGTGACAAAGGTCTAGAATGTTAAGTGAACAGTCAGTTTATTATTAGTTTACATTGGTGTGGTAACTCAAATGTTAATGCATATTTAGCTGAATTAAGAATATGATACCTGGGGCAGCTAGGTGGCACAGTGGATAAAGCACCGGCCCTGGAGTCAGGAGGACCCGAGTTCTAATCTGACCTCAGACACTTGTCACTTACTAGCTGTGTGACCCTGGGCAAGTCACTTAACCCCATTGCCCCGTAAAAAAAAAAAAAAAAAAAGAACATAATACTGTGGATAGTGTGCTGAACTTGGAACCAAATGGTCTGGGGTCATATCATACCTTCAATGACCTTGGGTGAGTCACTAACCACCACTCAGATATAAGTTTTTTCCAAATGAGAAAGTATAAACTAGAAGGCCTCTGTGGAACCATCCAATTTTAAATGAATGATGTTATGGTTTAATTTTTTGTCTCTCTCTTTGCCTCTAACTTTCTTTCCTTCTCTCTGTCTCTCTGTTTCTACCTTTGGCCCTGTCTCTCTCATCTGAAGAGCTAACATGTAAAAATATAAATATATATAAACTATAACATGTATATATGTGTATATATATATATATGTAGATATTGATTATTATATATGTATTGTATAGAGCTAGAGACTGAGATTGAGATTGAAATAGAATTAGAGATTGAGATGATAGAGATAGAGACAGACAGACAGACAGACAGAGACAGAGACAGAGATTCCCTTCTCCTTGGCTCCAGAGGGAAGAATGATGAGGGTAGTTGTCTATGGACACTAAGTGCCATTGTGTTGCATCTCTTTGCTGTGTTAGGTCTAAGTAAAACTCTTTTTCATTCATTCATTCACTCATTCATTCATTTATTTTTGCCTATTTGAATGACTTATATTCCAACATCAAACCTTAGATAGAGGGCTGACCTGAGTCAGGCCTATCCCTACCAATAATCATTTGTCCAGAGATGACAGAAGGGATGAAATATTCTACATTTTCTACCTCTGAGATTGTGTGATCGAAGTTCCTCTTACTTTTACATTTTCCTTTGTTTGTGAGAAGTTTAAAGTATCACATCCCCGCTTAGAGTGCTAAGGTATGGATTGTTTTGAAGTGGGGAGAAATCATGCAAAGAGAACATTAAAAAATTTCTATCTGCTCCTTACTGATTTGCTTTATGATGAGAAATGAGCAAGAATTACAAAACTGGTGTGGAACTGGCAATGAATATGAAATATAGGATGACTTTATGGCTAACTAACTTCTAGCAGAGGCTTGTGGGTAGTGAATTACTTGGGGTTTGTTCAAAGTTGAAGGCAAACTAATCCTTGAGAGGAATGCTATGATTTTCAGTGTAATTTGTTACCAGCTGTTGTTTTTCGTTGAGAACAAATCACTGAAGTAAAAATGCCAAAAAAGTAACTAGTCAACAAGTCTTTGAATACCTACTGTGTGAGTTGATTTATTAGCTTTCCCCACAGTTAAGCTATAAAGAAAAACAAAGAAGTTGGAACATGTGGGGCAAAAAGAGGCCCTGCAATGTAGTGTACAAAGAAACGACCCCAGGATCAGAAAAACATGTATTCCGATAACAACTGTGACCCACATTGGCTAGGCAAGACCCTCCATTTCTGTGCTTTGGGCATTTCCTCTGGCTGTCCCTGTAGGCAGAACATTCTCCCTCCTCATCTCTGCCTACTAGCTCTCCTTGTTTCCTTCAATTCCCAACTAAAATCTTACTTTCTACAGGAAACTTTTCCCAACCCCTCTTAATTCTAGTGACTTCTCTCTTTTAAGTATTTCTTATTTATCTTGTATGGTGCTTGTCTCTAAATTTGTTTGCTTGTTGTCTCTCCCCTTAGAATGTAAACTCCTCTAGGGCAGGGACTGTATTTTACCTAGCACTTGGTAGGTGACTAATAAATATTGATTGATTGTCTGGTTGGGCAAGCCACTTTACCTCCCAGTGTCTGAACCCCTAAGTCCCCAAGCATTAGAACAGGTGCTGGCCTAAGCTGGGGGCAGTGTCTACATAATTAAAATCACAAGTTTAGTTTATTATTGCTGTTATCACAATCACTATTTATCTAAATATTCTCAATTATTATAAACATTTCATTCTTACAATATTATTATTAATAATTTATGGAAACAAGAGGCTAACCTGATGCTAATCCACTGTTGGTGGACTTGTCCAAAGATCTAACCATCCTGGAGAGCAATTTGGAACTATGCCCAAAGGGCGATAGAACTGTGCATACCCTTTGATCCAGCAATACCAGTGCTAGGTTTATATCCCAAAGACATCCCCAAAAGGAGAAAAAAATATCTAATTGTATAAATATTTATAGCATTTCTTTTTGTGATGCCTAAGAATTGGAAATCAAGGGAATGCCCATCAGTTGGGGAATGGCTAAACAAGCTGTATTGTATGATTGTGATGGAATATTATTGTGCTATAAGAAATGACGAACAGAGAGATTTTTAGAAAGGCCTGGAAAGATTGAAAGACTGATATATAATGAAGTGAGCAGAACCAACACTGAAGCGTGTTATCTTTCACTTTCATTCCACAACTGACTGTTCACTTAACATTCTAGACCTTTGTCACATGAATTCTCATCTAGATATAACTTCCCAATCCTGCATATCAGATACAACTGAATGTTTTTAGCACACGTTAAGGACATTTTTTGCATTTCATCTTAATAAATTTAGCCAAAGTCCTATATGTGCACAGTGACAGCACCACCTCCAAAGAAAGAACTGATATTGATTAAACACAGACTGAAGCTTGTTATCTTTCACTTTCATTTTTTTTCATTTTATTCCATTTTTCTCATACAAAATTACTAATATGATAATGTTTTATATAATTGCACATGTATAAACTATATCTGATTGCTTCCTGCCTCAAGTAGGGGGGAGAGGATGGAGGGAAAGAAGGAAAGAATTTGAAAATCAAATCTTTAAATAAAAAGCTTCATTGCTTTAAAAAAATTAGGTCAGTCTGATATTTTAGATGAAGCCAGAATTCAGGAAACCTGAATTCAGGTCTTCCCTAAGAACTTTACAAATATTATCTCACTTGATCCTTGCAACTATCTTAAGAGGTAGGTGCTATTATTTTCCCCATTTAACAGTTGAGAAAACTGAGGCAACTGTGTCACTATTGGCAAATTGATACTATCTTGGAATTGACTAGGATCCAGTGTGGCAGGAATTCTATACCTGTAATACTTGTTCCCAGGGAAACTCAGGCTGATAGGTCTCTTGAGATCAGTAGTTCAAAGCAGCAAGGGACTAACATGATCAGGTTTATGAACCGTTTGGTATTAATATGGTCAATTCCCAGGTTGCCTAAACTGGGGTGAATCAGCCCAGTTGAGGAAAGGTGCAGGGCAAAGTTCCTGTACTAACAACCACAGTAGGCTCTGCAGTTCCATGTAGTCTTTTAAAAAAGGATGAGGGAGTAGTGATAGCTACAGTGTGTGTCCAAGATAAGACTTTATTAAAAAAATTAAGTCTTTTTTAATTTAAAAAGTTTTTTAAATGTTTCCAAAATTAGAATTAAGAAGAAACAATTAAAAAGTGGAGTTTAGAGACCTCGTGCATTTCTAAAAATATACCTTAACATGCATGTAGGGAGAGAAAGTCTAGATTTTTTTCTTTATCTGCTACTCCCTTTAGAGGTGGTTCTATTTAGGCACATTAGTGACTGGTGATGTAATCTTTATCTGCTTTCCTTTTAGCATTGAACTCTACCGTTGTCTTTATTCTAACAAACTATGATCAGAAGATCAGAAATGTCCTCGAAACCCCTTTCGGGCACTCCAAAGTTATGAAGTTGTCAATGGAGCGAAGAACAGGGCAATTCAAGTTTGATTTTGTTGGCTTAGGGAGGTTTGTCCTTGGGAAATGTTTGCTGTGTTTAATTATGGACGTGTGTGTCTTCATGAAGAACTCTCATTTAAAGCCATATTGATCTTCCTCCCTCTCTAGCCATCTAGGTATTTCTATTTCACACATCAGCGTAGACATGACAGGCATTCTGAAAAACATGTCTATAAAAAGACATAGGGGAGAAAATAGTTCCTGCTCTTACACTGTGCCATTTAGTTTACTGATAAAGGGTGAGGGGGCAGAGTTGTTTGGTTGGATTGTAGAACAGAGAGCCCTCTGGAGGAAAGAAGGGAAAGAAAAACAAATGATTACAAGGAAAGTGGTGAGTGGATTTGGGGACCTATTTGCATAGTTCGACACCTGGGATCAACATAACCTTGTTATGATGGGCAGTTGTCAGAAGCTCTTCAGAACATCTCGGTTGATGCAGCTCGGTAAGCACTTGTCATTCTATCCACATGGAATTCCATTTAGAGAAGATAACTGAGAATAAAAGCAGCAGCAAAGGCAGTGACGGGGAGGCAGCTGGCATAATTCAAGGAGAATCTCCCACGTGGGGATAGGCTGCCTATATAAGAAGACAAGGTAAACCATAGCTATAATTTGCGTCAGGGAACATTCTTGAGAGCCTTCAAATTGTTTGATGTTAAAAGTGGAATTGGTACTAATAAAAACGATTAAAGAAATAAAACGGAAGGTGACTAACTGTCTAGGACATCTGGTAATGGAATATAGCGCCTTTTGCTTCTAGGTCACTAGTTCCAATTCAGCCTAGGTCAGAAGCAATAGGAAGCTGTTATCCTCCAGTGTGGGTTTGAAATTAGTTTGATGGTCTCAGTTCAGGTGAGAAGTGTCCATTGCAGTCACACATGTATTAGCTGAAGCATTTAAAAACAAAACAAAACAAAACAACAACATTCTTTTAAAAGAGGCCAAGACTTGCTTGGGGCTATAGGGGGATGTTATTGCTCTCTTTCACCATCCTTTCAGTATCAGAGTTTAATTCCCAGAATGCTTCTTTCAGAAAAAAAAAAAAAAGAATGACTTTGTTATTTTGTGTTGATACTTTAGGTTGTGATTCGGAACTGGGCAGTAAATTCATCTGACATTTAGTGACTTTGTTGCTGCCCTGTTTTGCATGAATTTGCACTATGTATACATGCAGAATAATATAAAAACCTTAGTCTTAAGAAAGTGCTATTGAAATGTTCATTTCCATCTGGGGAAAATGACTTTAAAAATCATGAGTTTAGTAAAAAATAATGAAAAAAGAGGAACTGGAGACTTCTTCTCTTTCCTAGGATCAAAGATTTAGAACTGAAAGGCACCTTAGAGGCTATCTCATCAAGTCCTCCTTTTTTTATTTTTTTTTAACCTAAACAGGAATGAACAGATGAAAAGAACAATTTAAATTTGTCCTCAGCTTGGTTGTATATTACTCAGAAACCCAGGTAAATTTGTCAGAAAATATAGTCTAAATTCTAGTTCTGGTAATTTTAACTTGGGTCAAAAAATCATCAATAAGTGGCAACTAGGGGGCCATGCCCTGAATTCAGGAGGACCTGAGTTCAAATCTGACCTCAGACACTAGAGACTTACTAGCTGTGTGACCCTGGGCAAGTCACTTAACCCTCATTGCCCCACAAAAAAAATAGATAGATAAATAGATAAATACATGAATGACTGAATGAACAAACAAATAGATAAGTAAATAAATAGATGAATAAATAAATAAACAAGTAAATGAATGGATGAATGAATGAATGAATGAATAAATAAATAAATAAATAAATAAATAAATAAATAAATAAATAAATAAATAAATAAATAAATGAGTGAATGAATAAATGAATGAATGAATGAATGAATGAATGAATGAATGAATGAATAAATAAATAGAGCTTTGGGTCTTGACTTAGGCAAACCTGGATTCAAATCTGTCCATAGACATTGATTAGTTCTGTGAAAATGCGTAAATCACTTATCCTTTGTTTCCTCAAATGTAAAATGGGAATAATAATAGCATCTACTGTTCAGAGTTCTGAGGATTAAATGAGATAATGTTTTAAAGCACTTAGCACAAGGTCTGACACATAGTTGCTACTATTGAAATGCTATCTATTATTATTATTATTATTATCATTCATTCATCATTTATCTATCTATTTGTCCATTTATTTATCTACTTAGTCATTCATTTATTTTTATTTTATTCTGCTCTGTTAACATTTTTCACATTACTTTTCAAAGTTTAGATAATCAGAAAGACAATAAATCCAGCCCTGATTCGTAGTGGTTGTCAATTTCTGAGGTGGTAATTTTCACGTTGAAAATCCAACAATCAGTTCTCTAGATATTGTTTGAGCTAGATCTTGTGCACCCATGGTTGAGGAAAATGTCAATAAGAGAGCGGGCAAATGAGGATGGAGAATGAGTTTTAATGATGATAGAGTAGGTTCAGAAACTTTGGGATATGAAGGAGGGTTTGAGGTTGTGTGTGGGGTGGGGGGGTAGGGGAGCTGTTAATCATTGAGGTATTAGTTGAGTTCGGTTTTGATTGTACAAGAAAGTTTAACCTCAGAGTAGAATACACTCAGGGCCTTTGGAAGTTTGGGAGAGGGTTACCAGGAGGTAATTCCTCCCTGAAAACAGAAGACTAGACTAAAATTTGATGCAATGGCCTTTCCTCTTTCTCCCAAGATTCTGGTTCTTTATGGAATAGTATTTTTCTTCCTCCCAGTTTGATTTTTTAAATAATATTCAAGTTTATAGAATCAATCAGAGATTCTAATAAAATAGGAATTAATACTTAGCTCATTTTAACAAGCATGTTGTTTTACGTAATTTTATCTTTTGTTTTTAATTTATCTACATTTCTCAATGTAAAGATTTCTCAATCTAAGCCCTCTCAGACAGACATCTCTTATAACAAAGAATAGAAATAAAAACAGGGGGAAAACAGTTCAACAATTGTTAAATTAATTAAATTAAATTTTAATTAATTAAACTGTCAAAAATAACTGATTCATCCAAAAAAGTCTAACATTATATGGAGCGTCCCACATCTATAATTCCCCAAACCTACAAAGAAGAGGGGGAAATGTTTTCTCATTTCTCTCTTCTTTGGGGCCAAGTTTGGCCAGCATAACTTTGGAGCTTTCCATTTTGAGTTTTTTGTTGTTTCCATTTCTATTGTAGTTATTATGTACATTGCTTATTTGAATTCTGCTTACTTCTTCCTGCGTCTTTTCATGCTTCCTTGTATTCATTATTTTTATTGTTCTTATAGCACATTAACATTCCATTATATTCATGTATAGTGCCCCAGCTTGCTTAGATAAGTAGTGTGGCTTTGAATGCATGTTCAGTATTATGGGTTTTCCATCTGTTTAATTAACTTCTGCTTCAGAGTTAAAGGCAGACTATAACTTGCAAAGAATGCTAAACAAATAGGCATCATGCTAAGAAAGTCAGTAAAATATCCATATGCCTTGACTCTGAAATATCATAGCTAAACATACACCCCAAGGAGTAGCCAGCAAAACACACAGTAAAATAAAAGATACATATACACCAAAATATTCATTGTTGTGCTTTGTGTGGTAGGAAATAATTGAAAACCAAATAGATTCTTATGGAATGGGCAAGAGCTAAACAAACTTTTTTTTTTTTTTTTTTTTGGTGAGGCAATTGAGGTTAAGTGACTTGCCCAGGGTCACACAGCCAGTAAGTGTCAAGTATCTGAGGCCCGGTTTGAACTCAGGTCCTCCTGATTCCAGGGCCAGTGCTCTATCCACTGCCCACCTAGCTGTCCCTAAACAAACTTTAACATACAAATACAATGGGATTTTGATGGGCTGTAAAATCAAACAAACAAGAAACAAACAAACAAACCCCAAACTGAATTTGAAGACTTTATACAGCAGCTGAAGACTGATCTGAAATGGTTTGAAGTGGAATAAGAAAACTGGCTAAAAATAATAGCAACAAGATACATAATGATTACATTGATGTAAATGGTAAAACTAGAACAACTATAAAACTGCTTTATAATTATAATAACCACCCTTGTCCCTGAAGAAGAAATTAGAAAATGCCCCACCCCTTTATTTGAACTGAAGTTTAAAGGGGATGAGGAGGAGGTAGAAGAGCAGAGTGTTAGGTGAGGAATATGACATATACTTTCAGACATGTTTGTTGAATTAGTTTCACTGAACTACTTTTTTTCTTTATTTTTCATTTTTCTTGTACAAGCACTTTTGTTAGGAGAGTGGGAGTATGTTTGGAAATGAACATAATACAATAACAAAAGATATCTCCAATATTTTAAAAAGAAAAGCATAGTGGTTTTCAGTGATATTTTAATTAGATGTTGGAGTATAATTCTTCCACTGAGAGTACATTGCTAAAGTAATGGAAGTAAAAAAAATGCAATCCATCAACATGTATTTGTTAAGCACTTAGAATGTGATTCAATACATTAGCTTTACCCACATCTCAGGCATCCATCCAATACATAAATAAGGTGAACTGTGATTATATGACATATTATAAAAGGAACCTTTTCTATACCATATACTGTTTATTCTAGCTGCTCCTATAGTTGGACTCTGCATGGAAAAGTGATTCTACTTTGCAGATACATTAAAGAGAAGAAGCCATTCAAATAATAGGTCTTTTCCAGAACACCTGTATTATGAAAGAGTCTGTAGTACCTCTGAGTTTTGAACTTCAGAGAAATGTTCAGGAAGAAAGCAGAGTGCTTAGCAGAGTTCATTTCCTGATCCTCCATTGGAGATGTTCCAATCAGAAATCCATGCATAGTGTACTTTTTACAGGCATAGAGCTGGGAGGCTCTACTCTCATGGAGCCCAGTTTGTGACTTGTCATATGATATGCATTGGTGACTATCAATGTCTTGGCAATGATATAAAATACAGATGCTTACTTTATTAGCCAGCAGAGATGTATAGACTCAAAGAATTAATTTTTATATGAAAATCCTCGAGGAAAATCAAGTGTTTATTATTTATATGCAAATATCATATACTAAAAGGGCAAAGATGTTTGTGTGGCTCCTCCTGAGATCTTTATTTCTCATTAATTCATGTCATACTGTGTACCTTTCATCTAAAGATCCTTATGATAACTTTCTGAATCCAGCAATCCGTCTAATAAACCTGGGATGCTGTTGGAAAAGATTTTCTGTCTTTGACAAAGATGACTGAAAAATGGAGAAAAGCATTGAAGCTAATAATAGAATATAGGGCTGACCAGTGTACAATGACTAAAAAAAAAACAAACCATGAGAAAACATCCCCCAGAAAAGAGGGACTCATGGACATACATGGAGGTGTGTGTTTATATGACAGTAAGGACTAATAATCTTTTTTTGGAGGGGTGGGCAGTGGGAAGGTTATGGACCCCTTTTGCAGTCTAATAAAACCAATGGACTCTTTCTCAGAATGATCTTTTTAAAATAGCATTTAGCACAAAGCCTAGCATATAATAATTAGGTGCTTAATAAATTCTTGTTGAGTTAATAAAATTCATAAAATAATATGCATTGGATTATACAGGAAACCAATTATATTGAAATATCGTTATTAATTTTTTTTAAAGTACAGCTAGGTGGCACAGTAGATAAAGCATTGACCCTGGATTCAGGAGGACCTGAGTTCAAATCCAGTCTCAGAAACTTGACACTTACTAGCTGTGTGACCCTGGGCAATTCACTTAACCCTCATTGCCGCACACACACAAAAAATAACAATAATAAAAATTCACAGATCAAGTTAAGAACCCAAAGGATTACTTCCACGTTAAAAAAATAATGCTAGTCTCCATAAATTGTTGGACATATGGGAATTTGTCTTGCTTGACTCTGCATACTGTATTGTTATGAATGTTTTATTCATTAATTGTTTCATGGGAGGGGGTAGGAGGGAAGTAGGATGGAGATAAAATAAGTGTTTATTAATTGAAAAAAATAATAAAATTAAAATTTTAAAAGTATTTACCCCAAGGAAAACGTACCTAACTTGTTGGTAGACTTAAAATATTAATTCTGATCAATATGTAAAAACTGTGTGACTATCCATGGACAAGTCGATTAACCTTGCTGATCCTCAGTTTCCTTAATGGGTTAATATATACACTTCCTGTTTTACAAGGCTATTGGTAAGGAAAATCTTCTGTAGAACAACATGTAAATACGAATAATTGCCAGTGTTATTATTTATCCGTTAACATCCTACTCTGATTCTTTTTTTTGGTATAGCATCTCAAAGGCTACTTCACCACACCTCTGAAATGTATGGACTTATAGGTCCCAAGTTTGAAGGGCCGTGCTCTTGGGGCTGACTGACAGCCATAGACTGGCTGAGCTAAATTTAGACAGACTCTCTACTGGGAAGCTGGCCACAAGCTTATACATTTTGGGGCCCAAGGGCAGCTCATTAAAAGCCTAGTAAGGCCTAGAGAGCTTCTGCTCTGCGTTAGTGGAAGAACTGATGTCCATGATAATGAAAGTACAGGTCTTATAAAATATAATACAATCATAGGTTTCCTACTCAGATTTAAAGATAGGATAACAGCGTCTGACAGCTGTGTGTGATTTTCTAGTATGCAAAGCACTTTAATATGCATCCCCTAAATGTATCCTGAAAACACTGAAACTGGAGTCTGAGCAGCTGGGGCCAAGTTTTAGCTTTGTTATTTAATAATATATAATACGATGATTCATCTCTCTGTGCCTCAATTTCCTCCTTTTTTCAAGTAATAGGGTTTTCCTCAATTGGAATCTCTGAATTTTTTTTCCTAGTTCTCTTTTGATGATCCTATGAGCAATTCTGTGAGAAAAGTCTATAGTTGTTTTGGATGATTTGAGTTTCCCCTTGAGGGCAAGCATGCTTTCTCCCATTTTAGAGGTGAGGTAACAGGTTAAAAGAGGATCGGGGGCAGCTAGGTGGTGCAGTGGATAGAGCACCGGCCCTGGAGTCAGGAGTACCTGAGTTCAAATCCGGCCTCAGACACTTAACACTTACTAGCTGTGTGACCCTGGGCAAGTCACTTAACCCCAATTGCCTCACTAAAAAAAAAAAAAAATAGCATCAGGGCCTTGTCTATGGCCCGAGTGAGGACTCCATCCTGTTTCCTCACCTATAAAATTGAGGTAATGAAACCCCTCAAGTGAGAGCTTCAAAAAAAGTCTCCTATTATTCAGTCACTTAAAAATTCTCTTAGTTTCATGAAATTTACAACTGGAGGTCATTAGGTCAATTCCCAAATTTTATAGATGAGGAAACTGAAGCCCAGAGAATTTATTTTTATTTTTTATTTATTTATTTATTTTTAGTGAGGCAATGGGGGTTAAGTGACTTGCCCAGGGTCACACAGCTAGTAAGTGTTAAGTGTCTGAGGCCGGATTTGAACTCAGGTACTCCTGACTCCAGGGCCAGTGCTCTATCCACTGCACCATCTAGCTGCCCCGAGCCCAGAGAATTTAAATAAATGGCCCAAAGTCATACAGATTGTAAATGGCAGAGACAAGATTTAAACTTATTTCTGCTAACTCCAAATGTAATGCTTCTTTATAAATGCAAAGAAGAAGTTATCTGGACTGGAAATGACTGTATTTCTATCGTTATGCTATTTCTCAATTCTGAGAGTCATAAATATTGGGAGAATACAGTATAATAGAGCAACTAGAATTAGAGTCAGAAAACTGGTTTGTATTTCTCTCTGAACCTCACTTTCTTATTCTATAAAATGGGGATGAGAAATTATATGCTGAAATTTAAAAGTATGAATGAGATAACCCATAATAAATTAAATGTGATTGAATTTATAATTATAATTTCAAATTGAATTACAATTACAATTTCAAATTAAATTATAATTATTTATAATTTTTAAGTGCTTTGTAAACTACAGAGGACTCAACATGCTGTATGTAAGTTATTATTAGGAAATGACTATATTATTTTGAATCACTGTGAATTCTTCAAGGACAGGAAACTATAACAGAGTCTAATCATGCAAAGATCCAAACTTCTAGGAAGGGCTTTGTTAAGGTCTAGGAGCCACTTGAGTTGGATTTTCAGAAGTCATATACACACATATATGTATAAACACACATACGTATGTAAGTATATACATACACATACCTACATATGTATGTCTCAATGGACACAGGAAATGAGCCACTCTACAATAAAACAGTTAACAAAAATATCAGGCCTAGACTTTAATGCCAATCTTCCCAACATAATAATATTTTTGCTCGTAAAACTTCTCTCAAAACACTAAAAAACAAAATAACAACAACAAACCACCACCACCACTACCAAAAATTCCACTCTAATGTCTCATCCATCTATAGAGGTAACCTAGGTCCTGGAACAATAGGTTAGTGGAAGAAAGTTCTGGTTGGTTTTTACCGTGTTGGACCTGCTTCTAACCACTTACCACCTATGAGACTTCAAAAAAAGTAATTTACTCACTCTGGGTCTCCATTTCTTCATCTGTAAAATAGACTAGATAACCTTTGATAACCTTTTTATATCCATATTTTTTTGCTTTTAAGAAAGTTATTATTATTGTTGTTATTATTATTATTATTATTTTATTTATTTTACTCCTTTAGTAGTATGTCTACGAGGTTATGCCATCTTTGTCCACTGCAACCCAAGAAATAAACAAAGATCCATAACAGCTTAACCCCTTTCCACTTTTACAGTGATAGTAAGAGCAGTAAAAGGGGGGCAGAACATACTAAGAATCACAGTCCCTGAACAATATGCTAATAATAAGTAACATTTGTATAGCACCTACTATGTATCAGGCATTGTACTAAGTAAGCATTTACAAATATTATCTCATTTTATATTCACAAAAAACTTGGGAGGTAGGTGCTGTTCTTGTCTCCATTCTATGGATGATGAAACTGAAGCAAAGGGAGGTCAATATAAAATATTTAAATAATTAAATAAATGAACGAATGAGTTAATTAATTTATTAATAAATAAGTAAAACAGCAGAGGCAGAGAGAAAAATGGGTTTACAGAAAGTTTTGCAGGTTAACCAACGATTGCAGATCAGCCAGTCATGAAACATTTGTTAAGTGCCTCCTTTGTACTATACACTGTGCTACTCAGAAGAAAACATCAAATAGAAAACAAACAAAAAGAAAAGAGACCATCTAGTTGGAAAAAAATGAATAGATCATCTAATTTAAGGCTTATTTTTACAGATGTGGAAACAGACTTGTATAGGTTAAGAGATTTAACTAAAATCACAAGGACTCTGATTTCTGGCTCTATCAGTAATTTTTTTTTTTTTGGTGGGGCAATGAGGGTTAAGTGACTTGCCCAGGGTCACACAGCTAGTAAATGTCAGGTGTCTGAGACCAGATTTGAACTCAGGTCCTCCTGAATCTAGGGCCAGTGCTTTACCCACTGTGCCACCTAGTTGCCCCTGACAGTACTTTCTGATGAAGGTATTGAATTGAGAAGGGAAAAAGAAAATTAACTAAATATAACTGTTGAACCAGATGTCACAGAAAGTAATATATTGGATCAAGAATATTGTTGGAGGGACTGAATAATTCAAAAGAAACTATGTAAGGAGACAATACTCATGAAAATATTCAGACAAATACTTTACATATTTATACATAAAGGTGAAGCATGCGAGCAATTAAGTGAACTAATTGTTAGTAACTCAAGCTCATTTGCATGAAACTCCACCTTACTGGTGCAGATTGATCCTTTGATGTATTGATGATGATTGTACCTGTGTGAGGAAGAGTTGGTGAGGGCTTTCTTCTGCTTCAGGTTTCCAGTTTTGAGAGAGAAGGCATATGGATCTGCATTCTGTTCAGAGAGAGGTCTTTAAAGAGAAAGAAAAGACTATGAGAAAAAAACTGAAAAAGAAGAGCTAGCAATTCAATCACGTCCCTATCTTTGACTTACTACACTAGACACTTTGGGGAATTTCCTCTTCAGCGAAATTGAGGACTCTTTCAATGGTTTGAATTGAGATTTCTCATTCCCATTGGGATAGCCCATTCACTCTGAATTATTTGGTACATTTTTATCTCTATACTTTCTCTGATTTATTTTTTCCCTATCACTTTGGATAAATGGGTGGTCTGTGTAACTGGCATTTCATGGGAACAGAATCAAGCTTTTGATATAGGTGTGCTTCAGGCATATTTTAGCCATAATGTGATAGGAACAAGGATTTCAACCTAAAAATTATTTTCTCTAGACAAATATGTAAGAAGGAAGTTACTTATAGTTCTAGTTATAGTACTCGCTCTCTAAGGAGAGCAGAATGACCTACCTCAAAGGTTCCAATTTCCTGCCCTCATCTTGGCAGAGATAAAAGTCATCCTTAAAGAAAGGTGGGTGGGGGCATCTAGGTGGCGTAGTGGATAGAGCAATGGCGCTGAATTCAGGAGCACCTGAGTTCAAATCCAGCCTCAGACACTTGACACTTACTAGCTGTGTGATCCTGGGCAAGTCACTTAATCCCAATTGCCTCACAAAACAAAAAACAAACAAACAAACAAAAAACAAAGAAAGGTGGGTGGTGTCACATCCACCCATATAGACACACATAACCTTCATGGGTAATACTTGTACCCTATTTAAAAAAGATAAATTGATGATTATCACTGTGAGTTAGTGAGTTACTCATTACTGGAATAGGCCCATGGTTAACTGATTATAAAGGGAGTTGTGAAATACTCTTCTACAATGAGAAGCTATAGTTATATATAGGCATTTGTAAACTAAAAAAAATATTACAGAGCAGACTCTTTAGTTGAATAATAATGGTGAAGGATCATGGGGGCTTCTAGGTGGCACAGTGGATAAAGTACCAGCCCTAGATTCAAGAGGACCTGAGTTAAAATCTGGCCTCAGACACTTGAAACTTACTAGCTGTGTGACCTGGGCAAGCCACTTAACCCTCATTGCCCCATACAAAAAAAACAACCAACCAACCAAAAAAAAACAACCCCCAAAACAAACAAACATGCAAAAAATAATGAGAAGTTAAAATGTTCTGGGAATATACATACAACGAATGACCACACAAGGAGGAAATGAATTATAAGTTCAGGAAACATCACGAATCTCTGCCACAGAAATATAAAATTATTTTAATGCCAACCTTCCACTACTTATATGTATATTGGAGAGATCTTACTGCCAGAAATAGGGATGCTGATAAAGTATTGATTTGTCTTAATTATGGTATTTTTTTTTCAAAAGTTGAAGGAAACAATGATGATGATTACTCAAGGATATCCTGGTTACTGTGGCAGAAATGATAGCACCTTTGGGAGAGAATGACCATGCCATCATGGCCTTCACAGATAATCAAGAGAAAGCAGGACATTAGCATATGTGCCTGCTAGATATTTGGAAAGAAAATTTCAATTAATTCATAGATTGAAGTGGAGGAATAAAATGACTTAAAATGTTACTAGGGGAATTTAGTTCAGGGGGATCAGACGATCTAAAGAAAAAAAATTTCTGGATGAAGCAATTCTTGATGGCAAAAAGCCCTGGAAGCTACTTTAAGCAAACGTGGAGGAATATGGGTCATGCATAGGAGATGGAAAAATGGTTGGGTAAATGAGGATGAGTAGAAAAGATTAATGACGTTTTGTAGAAGTAGTTTCAGTAATATTACATTCATAATGATACGAGGGTGGCAGTGAACCCTGAATTTTTTAGCTAAGTTCAAGGCAAGATAGGAATCTTCTTCAGGGTTTATATTGCTTAAATATATTAAGAAATAGGAATATTATATTAAAAGTTGCAGGTATAGTGGACAGACCTTTGAGCCAGGTAGGAGGCAGGAAAATTCCAGCGATGGAGCCTACTAGCTACCTCACACTGGGCAAGTAACTTAACCTTTCTCTGGAGCTGAGTTTTATGTTCTATAAAATAGGATTAATAGGACAATCCTTACCTTGCAGTGTTGGGGAGATCAAATGAGGTTTTTCATGCAAAATTGAGAAAGAGATGCCAATTATTATGGCAAAACAGAGAGGAAGCAAAACTATTTCTTTCTTTCTTTTTTTTTTGCTTTTTCTAACTGAATATAATTTTTAATGTGTTAGAAGGAAAATGGTTAACTGGCAATTGACACCCAAAACACATAAAGACAGTCTAATAGTTACATTCAAAGTATTGAAATCATTTGCTTCAGAAAACTACATCCCAAGATAATAAAAAATATATAATTTCTGACCTCCTATGACTGAAAATTTGAAAATTCATGGATAATATGAAAGGTTCCAGAGATGGATAATTATTTTATTTTCAGTTTTCAAAAACTGAAAGAAGGTAGATCTTTCAAATAATAGGCTAGCAAGGTTGTTTGACTTCTGATGAAATTTTAAAATATATTAATAGTTGATTTCTAGTCACATAAAAAGGAAAATGGCGATTTTGTAAGAGACAGAATGGATTTATTAGTAACATCTCATGAATATTAACCTTGCTTCCTTGGTTGAAAGGGTTTCTTGACTGGTGGATCAGGAGAAAGTCTTGGAAGTAGCCTTCTTATATTTCAGCAAGGCATTAGGCAGTCCCTCACATTTTCCTTGCAGATAAAATGGAAAGATTTGTTTTAGATAGTATTATACTTGGCAAATATTTAAATAACTGGATCCAACGAATAATGAATGACTAATTCATACAGCCATGTGCTAGTCTTTAGTGAAAGGCCACATGGATCTTCCTTAGGCACTTTCTTTGTTCTTTTTATTTTTCTTTTTTTAAATTTTTGCAGGGCAATGAGGGTTAAGTGCCTTGCCCAGGGTCACACAGCTGGTTAAGTGTCAAGTGTCTGAAGCTGGATTTGAACTGAGGTCCTCCTGAATCCAAGGCCAGTGCTTTATCCACTGCACCACCCAGCTGCTACCCACCTTGCTGGTCCTTTCTTTGTTCTTTGACATTTTAATGAATGACATGGATGAAGAAATAGACAGCATGCTTATCATTGTTGAAGATGATGCAAAATTGATGGAGATACTCAACACGTTAGATAACAGTCAGAATTTTTAAAAATCTTGATAGGTAAGAATCACAGGCAGAATACAATTAGATTAAATTTAATGGGAACAAATAAAAATTTAAAACTTTACAGTTGGGTTAAAAATTAAATGCAGATCCAAAGGATGGGGGAGATATTGTTAGATGTAGTTAAATAATAGTACATATGAAGTAGACTTGGGGGATTTTTAATTTATCATAAACTCTTTATGGTATAATTGCTTCCATCCGTTTGGATATTCATGCCATTAAGAAATACTGCAAATCCTTCTTGCCCTGGGGTCAGCCTTCTGGAGGTAACACTTCTTGAACCCACTTAGGATTCATTTTTAGGACACTTTTCTTATTTCTCCTTTTTCAGGATCATCTATGGCCTACCCAAGACTCTCTTCTGGCCGCTCTTCAGCTCTCACAGATTTAATCAGCATCTATATAGAAGTGATAGCCATATATATATGTGTGTGTGTGTGTGTGTGTGTATTTATATATATTTATATATATGTATATGTATATATATATATATATGTATATGTATTCAAGCCTCTTCTCTCTACAGTGAAATCTAGTACCATATTCTAAGGAACCTATTGGACATTTCCACTTGGATACCCACATACTTCAAAATCAACAAGTCCAAAATTTCCCCTCATAAACCTACACTTCCTCCAAGTTTTCCTATGTATTGAAAAATCAAAAATGTAGTATTGAAAGGAATCTTAGCATTTATCAAGCCAACTCTACCCCCTGTTATTTTACAGAGGAGAACCAAAGTTTTTAAATGACTCGCCCAACATGATACAAGTAGAAATCAAAGTCAGGATCCAAATCCATAACATGTGGTCCTAGGTCCCACGTTCTTTCCAGCTGATCCCTGCCCATTCCAATCATCCAGTTCTGCAAACTCAGGACCATCTTTAAATATTCTTTCACCCTCAATCTCGTCTTGTTGTTTTTACTTTCTCAATATATTTCCCTCCTAACCACCATGTCTTAAAGTCTTTAGCCTTCTATTTTTAGCCCAAGTATCATTTCTTATAGGAAGTGCTTCTTAGTATAGCTGCCAGGGTTCTCTCCATCCTCAGCATAGCACATCTGCCAGTATTATTATTATTTTGCAGGGCAATGGGGGTTAAGTGACTTGCCCAGGGTCACACAGCTAGTAAGTGTTAAGTGTCTGAAGCCGGATTTGAACTCAGGGACTCCTGAATCCAGGGCCAGTGCTCTATCCACTGCACCATGTAGCTGCTCCAATGCCAGTATTATTTTACATGATGTATCCTTCTAGCATAATAGAAACTCCTCATGGGCAGGTCTTGTCTTCATATTTGAGTTTGTACATCAAGCATTTAGGACCGTACTTTCACATAATAGGTGCTTTCGAAATTCTTGTTGGATTCAATTGGATGGTCAGTACAGAATGTCTATCAAAAAGCTCTTTAGTGGGGCAGCTAGGTGGCTCAGTGGATAGAGCACCGGCCCTGGAGTCAGGAGTACCTGAATTCAAATCCAGCCTCAAACACTTAACACTTACTAGCTGTGTGACCCTGGGCAAGTCACTTAACCCCCAATCGCCTCACTAAAAAAAAAAAAAAAAAAAGCTCTTTAGCTTTGGCAGGACCTATTAGAATGTATTCCACATTTGTAAAACCTTCAAGAAGACATGGTCGATATAATGTCAGTACAAGTTACCAAACTAAGACTTTACTATAGAACAGCCAAAGAAACTAATGTGTTCACAAGGATTAAAGTCAAAGTTCTACTGCACTCTGTCCTGGTTAGGTCACATCTAAAGCATTATTGTTGGTTTGTAGGATCATGGATTTAGAACTGGAAAGCACCTTAGAAACCATCTGACCAAAGCCCCTTGTTTCACAGAGAAAACTGAGGCTCAGATGTTGACTTGCTCAAAATTTTGAGTGTCATGGCTAAGATTTGAATTAAATCCCTTTGACTCCAAAGACATCAGTCTTTCCATTTTAGCAGTATTGCTTCAATAATATCATATTTTTGCAAGGATCTTGGAAATATTGTTATGTAGAAGGGTAGAATAAGTACCCTTCTAACTAAAAGTCTCAAAGCCATGCCATAACAATCCATAAATACTCCTGGTATGAGTTCAGTTAGGGGAATATGGGGGCAGAGTTGCAGCACAAAGGACAGCCTAACGAGTATAGTCAAGCTGAGAACAGTAGTGTACTACTCCCCTTAGGGGGTGAGTGGGAAGGTGTGTCAGGGATGTTGTATTACATCCTGCCAAAGGACATTAAAATATTTGATATTTGTAGGATTCTATATAGATTCAGAAGAAAGAAGTAGGAGTCTAAAACCATCAGCAAGGATTATATGTAACAGAGATGTTAGAGACCTTCCCAATAAGATCAGGTTTGAAACAGGGATGTCTATTATCCCCTCTATTATTTAATATTGTACTAGAAATGTTAGTGTTAGCAATCAGAGAAGAAAAAGGAATTAAAGAAATCAGAATAGGCAAGAGGGAAACAAAACTATCACTCTTTGAAGATGATATGATGGTATACTTGAAGAACCCTAGAGAATCAACTCAAAAATTACTTGAAACAATTAACAACTTTAGCAAAGTAGCAGGATATAAAATAAATCCACATAAATCATCAGCATTTCTATACATGACCAACACAGTCCAGCAGCAAGGGATAGAAAGAGAAATTCCATTTAAAGTAATGGTAGACAGTATAAAATACTTGGAAGTCTACTTGCCAAGACAAACCCAGGAACTCTATGAACACAATTACAAAATACTTTTCATACAAATCAAATCATATCTAAATAATTGGAAAAATATCAATTGCTCATGGATAGGCCAAGCTAATATAATAAAAATGACAATTCTACCTAAATTAATTTACCTATTCAGTGCCATACCAATTAGACTATCTAAAAATTATTTTATAGAGCTAGAAAAAATAGTAACAAAATCAAGGGAACTAATAAAAAAATGCACAGGAAGGTGGGCTAGCTGTAACAAATCTGAAGCTCTGCTATAAAGCAGCAGTCATCAAAATTATTTGGTACTGGTTAAGAAATAGAGTGGATGATAAACGGAATAGGTGAGGCATAGGAGATACAGTAGTAATGACTCCAGTCATGTACTGTTTGATAAACCCAAAGACTCCAACTTCTGGGATAAGAACTCAGTATTTGACAAAAACTGCTGGGAAAACTGGAAGAGAATATGGCAGAAACTAGGCATAGACCAACATCTTACACTTTATACTAAAATAAGGTCAAAATGGGTACATGATTTAGACATAAAAGGTGATATCAAAGGTAAATTAAGAGAGGAAGGAATAGTTTACCTTTCAGATCTTTGGAAAGGAGATCAATTTATGACCAAACAAGAGATAGAGAATATTATGAAATGCAAAATGGATGATTTTGATTACATTAAATTTAAAAGTTTTTGTACAAACAGAAGCAATGCATCCAAAATTAGAAGGGAGACAGAAAGCTGGGAAACAATTTGTACAGCCAGTACTTCTGATAAAGGCCTCATTTCAAAAATATATCTGGAACTAAATCAAATTTATAAGAATCCAAGTCATTCCCCAATTGAGAAAAGGTCAAAGAATATGAACAGGCAGTTTTCTTTTTTTTCTTTTTTTTTTCTTTTTAGGTGAGGCAGTTGGGGTTAAGTGACTTGTCCAGGGTCACACAGCTAGTAAGTATTAAGTGTCTGAGGCCAAATTTGAACTCAGGTCCTCCTGACTCCAGGGTCGGTGCTCTATCCACTCTGCCACCTAGCTGCCCCTCAGTTCTCTGATAAAGAAATCACAGTTATCTATTGCCATATGAAAAAATGCTCTAAATCACTATTGATTAGAGAAATGCAAATTAAAACAACTCTGAGGTGCCACCTGACATGTATCAGATTGGCTAATATGACAAAAAATAAAAATAATAAATGTTGGAGAAGTTGTGGGAAAATTGGAACACTAATGCTTTGTTGGTGGAGCTGTGACCTGATCCAACCATTCTGGAGAGCAGTTTGGAACTATGCCCAAAGGACTATAAAGGGTATGCCCTTTGACCCTGTAATACCACTATTAGGTCTTTTTCCCAAAGAGATCATAAGAAAGGGAAAAGGGCCCACATGTACAAAAAATATTTATAGCTGCTCTTTTTGTGATAGCAAGGAATTGGAAATTGAGGGGTTTCTCATCAATTGGGGAATGGCTGAACATGTGTTATATGAATGTAATGGAATACTATTGTGTTGTCAGAAATGATGAACAGGCAGTTTTCAGAAAAACCTGTAAAGACTTAAGTGGACTGATGCTGATTGAAGTGAGCAGAACCAGGAGAACATTGTACGCAGAAACAGCAACATTATGTGTTGATCAACTGTCATAGACTTGATTCTTCTCAGCAGTACAATGGTCCAAGATAGTTCCAAAGGACTCATGATGGAAAATGCTTTCCAAATCCAGAAAAAAAAAAAAGAACTGTGGAATCTAGATGCAGATCGAACCATACTATTTCTATTGTTTTTGTTGTTGATTTTTTTGAGGTTTTTCCTTTTTGCTCTGATTCTTCTCATAACACGACTAATGCAAAAATACGTTAAATGTAATTGTACATATATTACCTATATCAGATTACTTGCTGTCTTTGGGAGGGGGGAGGGAGGGGAGGGAAGAAGAAAAATTTGAAACCAGAAAACTATTTCTAAATGTAACTGGAAAATAATAAATTATTTATATGGAAAGGGGGAAAAGAAGTAGGAGCAGTTGATTAAAGTAGCAAACTGGCAGGCTTAGGGGAAAAAATAACCAAACCTTCATATTCAAACAATAGTGCCATCCAAGTGCAGAATGAACCATTTAAGTAGGTACCTGGTTACCAGGTACAGGGTATTTGACAGTTATTTGAGCCCGGATCCTGTGAATCCAGTTCATTAGCATTGTATTTTGGGAAGGAAATTAACAATATGGCATATGTCCAGAGAAGAGTGGTAACAAACATCAGAACCATGCTATAATGGCAACCATGGGTTAGAAGAGGACTTGGACTTGATATACATGTAGAATATCCTGGCTCAGAAATAGGTTGACCTAAATGACCACTGAAGTCATTCCTCACTAGGAAATTGCCAGTGTGTATTAGCTTACACGAGGAGCAGGTAGATTTCAAGTACAGCTTTTCCATTACCACTTTTGCCATACTTTGTTTTATCAGATGAAGAAAATAATTAAGAACAATGAAGTGCTTTTGCGACATTCATTGATCTCTCATCAATCTTTGACTCCATTTAGTAGCTTTCTGAGAGACGAAACCATACAGAATTCATGCTGTAAATTATTTTTTTCAAAGACCACATCAATAGAATTACTGCTAAAATAAGAGTGGACAGGAGCAGATGAAATTTTAATCCTAAATGTTGTAGCAGGATCTTATAGGGTCATTTCTTAGCCTTTATTACTCAACTTATACTTTAACAACTTGGCAATACTATTAAGTGAATTGGAGTTATTTCCTCTTGCCATAGAAAAAGGAATCCAGGCATTGTCTACTAATCTGCATGTGTATCTGTTATTTCTAAATAGGAGCAGATGTAAGTAACAGCTGAACTGTTAGGCTAATTATTGTCAGAGTTTTTTAGCATCATCATATTAAAAATATGTATGTAAAGGGCTTTACAAACTTTGAGGTGTTATATAAATGTCAGTTACCATAATCATCTTTATCCTCTTTATCTTTGTCTTTCTCACCCATCTCCTGCCCACTATTATTTCCATTATGATTGTGAAATAAGAATCATATTTGGTAGACATTCTCCAGCACTTAACTGGACAATATTAAATGTCATCCAACCTACCCAATAATTCATCATATATATTTTGTGAGGCACTACGGTTGGTGGAGGACAAGATTGGAGTCAGGAAAACCTGTGTACTAGACCCACATCTGACTCATACTAACTTTGTGCTCCCAGGCAAGTGATTCAGACTCTCAAAGCCCCAGGTAACTTTTCAGCAGTTTAATTTTCAAAGCATATGCCAGTTTGTATTAGTGGAGGAATCTTCTCCAGGAAAAGTTGCCTATACCAGTGAAAACCTACATATAGATCCAAAATGCTCTTTGGATTCAATTCAATACAATAAGCATTTATTTTAAGAATCTTTGTAGCCTTGTGGATCCATAGAGGGCTGGCCTTGGAGTTAGGAAGACCTAGGTTCAAGTGTTCCTTCTGATCCGTATTGGCTATATCAGAAAAGGTAAGATTGCCTCTCAGTCTCTTCTAGGAAAATGATATCAAACTCAAATAGAAATGGAGCCCTGTAGGTTCCACATTGACTAAGATGTGTAATGTAAATTTCTAAATGTAGGTTCTAATCTGTCCCCCCCCCAGTTTTGGGGGAAACTGACTAAAATCACTGATAAATAAGTTTAGGTTTTTAAGGGTTTATTGAAAGATAGTAAAAGAAAGAGAAATATTGAGAACAGAATTCCTACCACCTGGCAATCCTATCTTTCCTCAACTCCTCTGTGAAGTCCCCTGCCACCACGGCGATATCAGGAACCAAAAGAGAGCAAGCCCCTGTGCAGACTCAGCTTCCCCCTTCCTGTCCCCTCCTAGCAATGGGAGGTTCAGAAGGTGGTCAAAGATCAAAATTCTTTGTTTCTGAGAACCATGCTTTCTTAAGTTCTCTCAAGTACCAGCCAGATGTGCTTAGAATCTAGTTAAGTAGAAGTCAGCCATTAATCCAGTCAACTGTCAAGTCCAATTAAATCAGTTTAAATCAATCTCCAGGTGGGCCCCTGAGTATCTGCTAAATCCATTATCTTAACACAAAGAAAACCACAAATTAACATTATCTATGTTCTATTATGAGGCACATGGGTAGTACAGTGGATAGAGTGCCAGGCTTAGACTCAGGAAGATTCATATTCAAGTTCAAATCTGGCTTCATACCCTTGCTAGCTGTGTGACCCTGGGGAAGTCATTTAACCCTGTTTGCTTCAGTTTCCTCATCTGTAAATAAATGATAATGATAATAATAACATCTCCCTTATAGGGATGCCATGAGAATCAAATTATATGGATGACATTTGTAAAGCACTTTGCAAACCCTAAAGAAATATATAAATGTTAACTGTCATCAATAATTTATTATTACTAAACAGTTAATAGATAAGTAAATACAATTTTCCCACAATAAACATCAAGTATTTCAGGTGACAATATAATAGTAGGGGGAAGTAATAGTGGGAATCAGATCAATTGTCCTAAGTTTGGAAAATCAATCTCTCTCTCTCTCTCTCTCTCTCTCTCTCTC